>NC_092795.1:29971506-30282443 GCF_918797505.1 Bemisia tabaci
TGATTGCTTTCTCATCGCGAGATTTTCATTTTGCATCGGACCCCTTTTCTGCATCTTTCTCGATTTTATTGCGAATGTCATTGTTCAAAGGTCGACAAGCTCTTGAAAAGATGGAGATAACCCGGACGATTAGGAAATTCATCGGGAAATAATAAGGGATAACAGAATACTGAGAAAATTGGGAAATAAATCTAAACTGTAATTCTCTTTGCCTAATTTTTTCTCATGTTGCATTTTTTATACAAAATTAAACTTCTCAACGCCTTTAAACAATCTGTGGGTTTACTCTAGATTTTCAAGTTTCAAAGTTGCTTTATTTTCTGCTTTTAGAGTAAAACACCATACAAAATTAGGCAAAATCTGATGTAGTCAAGAAGCTGATTCTGGTTCAATTCGTTCTTCTAGGAATACCTTTCAATAATAGCATTATGACAAATATCCGTTACGTGGCTCATACAGTTACGTATTTTTCAATCTTCACCATTGATATTATGACAAACTGACTTTGCTTACCGTTTCTTAACCTGAAAAGGTATAACAAAACCAGAAAGAAACTCAAAAATTCTGTCAAAATATGGCTATCAATTCTTTATTGTTCATTCTCCAACCCTTTGACACCTCCACGCGCCGAGCTTTTCGGTAATGAAATTTTCCGCGTTGATTGGCTGGCGTGACTCTAGTCCATCCAATTTTGGCACAATTTAATCAGAAATTTTCGCACGTTGGGGAGGCAGCGGTTTTTCGGCGAAAAATGGAGTGCGGCAGGAGGTGACACGGAGAGGCAGCGGTGTCACCATCAACCGGCAAATTACTCAATGCAGAATCCCATGTGGAGTGAGTGGGTTCCAATATTGGGACTTACCATCATTGCCACATTTTACTAAAGAGTCAACAACTTATCTCATTTTATTAGAGTCCGATTAAAACGCATTCGAGATCGTGAGAAGAAGACGAAGAAGAAGAAGAGGAAGGGAAAAATGAGAGAGAAACGTCTTCACCCCCTTCTTCTTCTTCTTCTTCTTCTTCTTCTATTTCGTCTTCATCTTCTGCCTATCATTAATTTCCTTATTCTTCTTATTTTACTTCTTCTTTTAATACCTCTTTCTCTTCGTCTCCTCTCTTTTCTTTTTCAGATTTTTGTGCGTCTTAACGTGACCTATATTATGTTGACATTCATAAACTGCAGCACGTATTACGTGTCTTTAGAAAACTTTGCATGTGCCCATTTTACTTGATTCCATCCAATTATGGCAAACAAAGTTTCTAAAATGTAGTAGAAGAAGAACAGACGTGGGTATTGAACAGACTAGCTTCCGATTAGCTCGTCTGACTCGTGCGTTCTAGGACTGCATAGACGGCTTATGTACTTGAACATAGACTGTTGATGAGTAAGTTAGTTAGTTAAAGTCCGACTCATAGTTTGTGTGCATAAGCTACGTCACAGATTGAGGACTCCCCTCCCCTTGATGCTCCGCTGCAACCTCTATCTCCATACCTGGTTTTGTCTACCACGGGTCTCAAATACCCAAGTCTGTCAGACTATACGGTGCATGGAAAATTTCCACGAAAAACTTTCATTGAAAGTACTCTATAAGCTGACTTTCCAAAATTTTCATTTTTTTTTCATTTTTTTTCTGAAACACAAGATTGGAGAAAGCTTTATCCGAAATTAAGACGATATATTACCATGTAAAGTCATCAGGTGACATGCCCCATTTGAACACACATGTGCCTTAGCAGATTATCATTATTTGTCGTACAAATATCTCCTATAATTTGTCCAATCAAGAAACCAAGGATATCCTCTTGCGCAGAGCACTCAGCAGTTTCCACTTGCACATGAAATTCATCAAATTCTAGGCACCTTCGGATCTCCTCCACTAACAATGTACATGTTTCTTCACACAATCTTGCAACCTCCGGATTCGGCGGTCCGGGCCGGTCCGGGGCTTGAAATTTGATTCCGTGCCAATAAGCGGCGCCCGATAGCCGCACTCATGTCCGCCGTATCAATTTCGAGTGGATTCCATAATTCGATACGCTGGGCCGCCGGCCACTCCACCGTTCTAGGCCTAAACCCCGTAACTCGAACAGGATGTCATGTGGAGGTTTGTGGTTTTTGCATAGTGGACGGCACTCGCCTAATCCGATTACCGCCTTTTGTACACCGCCCAACGCTCGCCGTCCGCCGGTCACCGCCAGGTGCCGGAATAACACTCGTTCGCCGGAATCGATCGGGGGCGTACTCGTACTCCTGCGGAAGAACCACGTATGAGCATTTGTACGATGCCAAATTTTTCCTGCAAATTGGATAATTTTGGGGAAGTTTGCCAATGTTCCGTCGAGAATGGCGTATAGGGAAATCCGTACCGAAAATAATTCATCAGATCCAGTACTGCTGCGGAAAAACGACGTGTGTGCATTCGCACGATGCAAAAATTCTCTTGAAAATTGTTTAATCCTACAGGGTGTCTACACGTCTGGAATTTTCGGAAAGTCGGGAATAGCACTGACTTTTTAAGGGCGGTCCGGAAGTACTGAACAAGTGCGGAACTCTGCAGGAAGATCCGGAATTTTTTAATTTTTTTGTCACCTATGTCCTAATTTGAGAATTTTTCACATTCAAATTTTTGAGTTTTTTCGACTTATGTCAAATGGAGGTACTGGAAAAATACTGAATTTTTCTACGGAGAAGGTACTGAATTTCTTGGGAGTGTACTGAAAAAGTATTGTGAAAGTACTGATTTTTGACTAGCCTATTTTAGTAGACATGTCTTAAGAAAATTTCTTTAATTCCTCTCGATAAATGGTCAGCAACGTGACTCTGAACCTAATCCGGAACTGAACAAACATCTGAATATTGAACGAATTTTGCACTGAAAAAAACTACGGTCGTGGAAGCCGTACTTTACGGGCTATATAGACATACCGTCGGCGCTCCGGGCTCAGAGGCCGAAAGTTCCGGGCGTAGCACCAAGAACAGTGGAAGCTACGGCTCCAGCACCCGGAACTTTCAGCCCCTAAGCCCGGAATGGACGGTATGCTATGTAGCCCGCAACTTTTTTTCAGTGTATGAAATCCCCGGCTTGTTTCCAATTTTCGGCAAGAAGGGTTAACTACGCCCACAAGCAACTGTTGGCTTATTTTTTAACCTTAAAATGAAGCTGGAAGTATACTGGAAGAAAAACATAATCTCAATGGACCTCTGGCATGCTTCATTTTGTTTTTAAGTTTTTCAGTGACATTTTTCTTTAGGACAGCAGCCGTGACGTCACGTTCGAATCGGTCCGCTCGAGTTTCCTTTCCAGGTCGCATCCGCACATCATGCGCACAAAAATCTGAGGAAGGGATGAACCTATGAAATCCCCGCACATAATATCGTCGTGACGGAAATATAAACGCGTAGGAAGAAATTAGGAACACTTTAAAGTCCACACGACGTTTTTCCGTGGTACGATAATTTGAACGATTATTCCGGAGAGAGTGCAACGCTGCCGCCCCCAAAAATATTTTATCACCAAGCTGTGGTCCATGAATTGGCAGTTGGAATGGTGGAGATAGTTAGTCACACTATCGGTCAGAGCGATAGCATTGGCAGCGTTAACGTAACGCCCAGTGGGGGAGAGGAGGAAGGCGCGACGTTAACGACTGGCCTTTTTACTCATTATTTCAATTATTTGTGCACATTTATGTGACGTTAATATGCACATTGTCACGGAAGCACCGCCCACAGGTAGCCATGCACTTTCTGAGACCGAGCACAGGTTGTTCTAAAAGTAATGCGACGATCATAGCAGGGCTTTAGACAGCACTATTGCGGGGACCTTTTTTGAGCTGCTTTGGTCCAAAATTCAGCCTGCTAAAGATGGCTCATTGCACATTGACTTGTAAAATTTTCCATGGTTTCCCTTCCCGAAATAAAAAGTTTCGTAAGTTAGTTTTTAAATAAAAAAACTCACCATGCTAGAAAAAAATTCACCTATACCTCACGAGACTGATGCAAGCATTGGCCGTAAGTCATCATAAGACATGAATTAAGCCTTTTCGATACTTCAAACAGGTGAGATTGTATTGATATCGATCGGTTCAACATGTAAACATAGCCTCAAAAGCCAATTTATAAATCTAAGGGCACGGGTTTTTTGTGATAGATTTTTTATTTTTATGAGTACAAAATGGCAATGAAAAGTGAAAGCGTCGAGAATTTTCTCGTTTTCAGCTTTTCCAACTTAAAACCTAACATTTTAGTTTGAGTTTATGTTATTTTGTTTTGAATCAAACGATACACCGAACCACTATCGAATACGATCCACGATGAGATATACTTTCCCCAATCGCCTGGTTCATTTTTTGCTGCATAAGGTCGACTTGAATCCTCAATGGACCACTAGACAAGGTACGAATTTAAGCATTCTGATTTATGTTTCTTGACCAGAATTTCACGTAGAACATGATTCGCGTAATGAAAATTACCGAAACCAACTCCTAATGGAGATATTAACGTTTTTTTTTTCACATTGGTTACGAGGAATTTGAACTGCCCGCTGACAAGAAACTCAAAGCTCTACGTGAGTCAAATCGCCCACTACAACGGTTTCAGCAAGCTTCTCAATCGAGGAATGTTCATTTCCCACCATGTGTTGTTCAAACTATTAGCAATTTACTATAGCTGAGCCAAAGCGTCAAGATTGAGGTTGCCAGATTTTTATATCGCAGAGACTGTCATGATAACGTTTAGCGCTCGATGTGAATCACGCAGAGCATTGAGTTTCCATGAGCGGATGGTTTGAATTCACACATTAAGAATAATTAAATATCTTTGTAAGGTATTGATTTTGGTAATTTTCTTTTAACGCATCGTGTTTAACGTGCATTTTTTGTTAAGAAACATGTATCAGAATGCTGAAATTCGTACCTTGTCTAGTGGTCCATTCGATCGAGCTTTCGGTAAAACTTGCGATACTTTTCACGTATTCGAGTATTACGACGAGTGGGCGTGTGTCGGAGCTAGGGACGACTGATAACAAAGCGTGTTATTTTTAACGGTCGGAACGGAAACGGAAGCGGCTGTTGCGGCCATTAGCAGGAATTCATCAGTCGAGGGCGCCTCGTTCCGGCAAACTATCAAATGACATTCAATTCGGCTAAAAGCAAGCCTCTCCGACCCGGACCGGACCCACCGCCCTCGCTTCGCTTCCTAGACCAAATGGGAAACTAGCCATATCCCTCTTCCTTTGCTCAAGGTGGATCCGCAATTTGCCCGCAGCACACTGAAAAAAAAAAAACACATTGGATCTAGAGTCCAGACTCTTGAAAACATCGACGAGAAAAAATACTCTTGATTCAATCAGATTTTTGCTTAAATCAAAAGCTAAGTCTCTTAATTTGAGCGGATTTCCTTTTGATTTAAGCTTGAATCTACTTGAATCAAGAGCCCTTTTTCTTGTCAATGTTTTCAAGAGTCTGGACTCAAGATCCAATGTGGTTTTTTTTTTCCAGTGTGCTAAAAATTAAGAATTAAAAATATACTGCAGATCGTAATTGGAAACGAAAAAGTTTTTTATCAACCTGATAATGTGACGAAAAAGTGAGTCAAAAGAATGATGGCTTACCTTTTTTGTCGTGAGTCATCGTGAGACGAATCTGAGACGAAAAAACACATTGGATCTAGAGTCCAGACTCTTGAAAACATCGACAAGAAAACATACTCTCGATTCAATCAGATTCTTGCTTGAATCAAAAGGAAATCAGCTCAAATTAAGAGGCTTGGTTCTTGATGTAAGCAAGAATCCAATTGAATCAAGAGTATTTTTTCTTGTCAATGTCTTCAAGAGTTTGGATTCTAGATCCAATATGTTTTTTTTTTTCCAGTGTACATTCCGAATACGATAGAAATTTTTGAAAATCCAGCTTTTGAGTCGGTTGAAATGATCCAATTTGCGAAATTGTTTTGGTTCCATCGGAATGTTGATCTCTAGCTTTATTGCAACCGGATCTATTTTCCAGGATAAAATGTCTCGTAACTTTTCTACAACATTTAAAACTTACTATAATCATTATAGAAATAAGTAATTATACAGTTGTTACTTTTATATACCCTTATGTACATACATTAAGATAATTGTATATATTTCCTCCTAGGAAGGTTACAATAAATAAACTCTTTATAAAAAATATAAAATAAAAAAAATTAAAACTTTTGGTCTCGGAACATCAGCCAATATAGCTATTTTTTAGACCATGTCCGCCATTTTGAATTTTGGCATTTGAAAATCTGATCGAAAATTCGAATTACCTGCCAAAGAATACCTTACGATACCGAGTTTTACAAGGATCGATAGTGCAGGAGCGGAGATAGTATTTTAGGCCATGTCCGCCATCTTGGATTTTTGAATTAGGAAAATTTTACAAAAACTTAGAGTTTCGTGTCAAAGAATATACCGCCTGGAATATAAAGAGCGCAGTCAAAACTACAATAGTTCTAAGACCAAGTTTCCCTGCAGGTGAGCCTCTTTCGTTGCGGCCACAGTAATGATTATAATTATATCTTTTTAAATCAACTGTGGCTTGAATTTTAATCACGGCCAATAGTGGGCATAAAATATGCAAGGTTATATTTGAAATACAGCGGCTCACAGGCTGACACGTCTTATTTGGTCACGCAATTCACTTGAGTTAGGTTCGAACCTAAGAATACAACTATATCAGCTTCGGTGTGTTGCACAGTATCACGCCCAATTGAAGGTGTTTCATATTGGTCCGGCTGCGGCCTACGGAGAGTTGAGTCTTGATGTGTTGACTTCGAGTGCTGTTTGCGCTGTATATATGTACATCGAATGTACCCCCTGACCACTGTATGGCCCAACACCCCCCCCCCCCTTCAAGGTGTTTCGCGTCCTCTAAGGTCCGCTTCGTGAATCTCTCTTGTAAATCGGACAACTTACAACGCATCAGAAGCGGATAGACACAAAAAAAGAACACCAGCTTCTTCAGAAAAGAAAGAGAAAACATTAAAAATGACACACTTATGCAGAAGAGTCCATCATTGAAATACTATTTTCACAGGAAATATGACAACGAGGCGAACGATATTTTGACGGAGACGCCTTTATAAATATCAGGTCTATCTTTTACAGCTGCGCCCATATGTGCTAACCGTAACAATTTATGACCCCTATCAAGTTTTTGTTAGATTGGGGCGTTTATCGAACCCTATGAAACGCACGAGTTATTCGGCATCAAAATTTGGAGCTGAAATCCAGGGTGTTTTGAGGGGTCAAAGTCAGGTCTAAGGGTAAGGAATGTATTCGATTCATCTTGCGAAGCCCTTTGCAACATATGCTTCCTTTGCCGAGAAAAAATAACCCTCTTTGTTTTCCTGGATATCCAAGGTTCTCGAATTGTTTAGACTCGCAATAAATGAAATGAAGGGAGGGAAGAAGCGGCTTAGGATGAAAGAGTTTACGTCGGATCGAAGCATTATGTGCCCTTTGTGATTTTCTAAGAAAGATATTCCAAAACTTTGGGGGAAAATTTATAAAAATATTTCCAAATTTTTGAGATTTCTTAAACGTAAATAAGCCAAACTAATCACTACAAGCTGCTAATATTTTTTTTCCTCCGCAAAAACGCCTATCTTTCTACGAAGATGAATGGCACATACCTTGTTTCTAAAATGAGCCAGAAATAATAGTCTCTTTTTTTCAAAATGTATTCTAAATGGACTTACAATAATTTTAATCTTAACTCTTCTTTTCTCTGACTTTACCAAACATAAATTCTCTAATTAACTCTTTTCTTAGTATGTTTTGGTGTCAAATTGTTATATCTTCTTCTCCGGAAAAAAATTATAATACATTAGCCGCGTAGAAAATAAGTGGGTACTACCAATTTAAAAATGGGAATAAAACGGGAATGCTATACTAGTAATTTTATTAAATTTGGATCATCAAGATTTATATTTTTAATATCATATTTAATTTTATTCATGCTTTATTAAAACTTTAAGTCAAGTTAAGCTAATAATTTTCAAAATTATAATTAAATTGAGCAGTTTAAATTTTAATAAAGAAGTTTAAACTTATGATTAAATTTACAATTTATGTATGTGTTTCACCCTCAAAGTAACTTCAATATGCTCTAAATGAACGAACTTTACCAGAAATAGCCGAACTGCATTTCGGGTTGCCTTCCTTCCATTTTTTCTTTTTAACTAACTGAGTTTTAAAAATCGCCATGCCTCGAAACTGTAAGTCAATTTTCTCGAAATAATCAGGATAGGCTCTAGCCTGAATTTCGTATAATTTTCATTCAAAAATTAAACACGAAGAGACAGAAGACAACATCTAAACCAGTTAGGCCGATTTTGGTTTAATCCGTCCAAATTCAAATTTAAGATTTTAATACTTTGTATAAAAATTTAATTTAATTTTAAATATGAGATTTCCTGTTAAATAACTAAGACAAAAAATGCATGCGTCACTTCAATAACCGACGTATGAATGTTGAAACATTTGCATTGAATTCTGCCGGAATGGGAGGATTAGTCGAAAACTGCGACTTATTAATTTTGGCAGAAGATTGGGAAGTCACGTCCGGGACGACCCGGTTGTCTCTATTCTTTATTAAAAATTCTTTCATTTGTGCGATTCCGCTCGAGGTGTGGGGGGGGGGGGGGGATGGAGTTACGAAGATTACGGTTAGTTATGCGTGTGAGTACGTGATTCAATGTACACCCTCATACGTGACGCCCACCATTCCGCCTGGAATGCGACGCGTAATATGCACGGGATCGGAGATTTTAGGCGTCCATGGTCCGGAAACATGAATCTAGTCCGTATTTTGTTGTTGAGGTCAACTGTGTTAATTCATTCTCTTCCCCCAAACTCACAATTAATTAATTTTTTTCTTGTAAAAAGTGGGGAAAACTGAATGAGTGAAATTGGGTATTGGGTGAAATGGTGCACCGGGCAAGCGACAAACTAACGCACTTGTTTGGACGTGACTTGCTTTTTCCTAAAAATGCTACGAGGAAAATAACGCAAACCATGAAAAGTTCGGAAATCTATTGCCATAGACGCTATGAGTATTTACTAGTAATATCATTTAAGTGGCAAAAATATAAGGGACGAAATTTGTAGAATTCTTGCTCAATTTGGTCAGAGTTTAGTGTATTTATTGATATCTCAGGAGTAAACAGCTTTCCACGGAAAGTTTTGAAGATGAATCATGTGATGCGGTTCTTCAATTGGACGTATTTCTGCCAAACGGAAATATGTGCATTCTGGCGTGAGTCGTGTTGTGCATATATTATTATAGGTCTCAGAGCTCATGTCTTAATGCACACAGGTATAGGTCCGTTTGGCAGAAATACGTCCGATTCATACATTGAACAGTTACCCATCCGAACCATCGAACAACAGTATGTATCACACGAGCAATGAATAAAATAGTAGATGTAGGTATAGCGACTAGAAGCAAAGTAAGACCACAGTATGGTAATAAGCAACAGATTCTACAGGGTGAGCGAAAAGTCCCCGACCCCTCCTCTAACTTTTGAACGAATTGAGCTAGGGAAATGAAACTTTAGGGATGTTCCTATCTCAAAAGGGACCATCTTTTGGGGGGGTCAAAATTTTGGTCCCCCCCTCAGGGGGGACGGGGGCCCCCCAACTTTTTTTTTCAAATGGCAACCCCTATCTTGTGATACCTCATTCGAAAGAGTATAAAAAACTAAGAATTTTGGCGCAAACCGCAGATCAATATCTTAATTTTTGACCGAGTTATGATAGGTCAAAGGTCAACTTTGACCTATTTTCAAAAAATCATAACTCCGGTTCAAATTATCGTAAAGGAAAAAATAAAACGGGAAAATTTACCAAATTGTGTCCGCTTTTAAGTAAAAATTGCAAAAATCACTTCGATTTAATTTTAAGGGGGGGCTCGGACCCCCAAATACGTCAATTCAAAGGTCATTCAATTTTCCCGCGAAATAAGCCAATTTCCCCTGGATTTGCCTCCACATTATCTCAGTAAGGTCAAAATCAGTTCAACATTACGTTGGCAAGTCCCCAAATTTCGGGAAAAGTTAAAAAAAATGATATTTAAACGGTCAAATTTAATTACCTTAAATATCATTTTTTTTTAACTTTTCCCGAAATTTGGGGACTTGCCAACGTAATGTTGAACTGATTTTGACCTTACTGAGATAATGTGGAGGCAAATCCAGGGGAAATTGGCTTATTTCGCGGGAAAATTGAATGACCTTTGAATTGACGTATTTGGGGGTCCGAGCCCCCCCTTAAAATTAAATCGAAGTGATTTTTGCAATTTTTACTTAAAAGCGGACACAATTTGGTAAATTTTCCCGTTTTATTTTTTCCTTTACGATAATTTGAACCGGAGTTATGATTTTTTGAAAATAGGTCAAAGTTGACCTTTGACCTATCATAACTCGGTCAAAAATTAAGATATTGATCTGCGGTTGCGCCAAAATTCTTAGTTTTTTATACTCTTTCGAATGAGGTATCACAAGATAGGGGTTGCCATTTGAAAAAAAAAGTTGGGGGGCCCCCGTCCCCCCCTGAGGGGGGGACCAAAATTTTGACCCCCCCAAAAGATGGTCCCTTTTGAGATAGGAACATCCCTAAAGTTTCATTTCCCTAGCTCAATTCGTTCAAAAGTTAGAGGGGGGTCGGGGACTTTTCGCTCACCCTGTATGATAACTAATACCGGAGCCCCGGTAGCATTCAGCACAAGTGTGGTAAATGCCACCAGGGGTCTGGTTATCTCCTCCGCTGATATCATTGTGTCAAAAATAAACTATGTTTATGGTAGAATTCACCATCTTTTTTTCAGTGAGGTTGCTTCTGAATCGGTCTATTACTACGATTAATTACAATCTGCCTTACTGAGGAAGTGCGCCATATGACCCTTCCGACGTTGCCTAATTTCTCCTGACATCGTATTAATTTCCCGGATATTGCAAGCATTTATCTTTACTTTTTTTAGAGATTTTATCGCAGTTCAATCTAAAATGTTTGAAAATTTTAAGGAACAATTTTGACAACTTCGTCGTCCACGGCACGGCACGAAGTACACGGCAAAAAAGAGGTAGGGTTAAGTCCAAACTGTTGGATGATATTGACATTCCCAATCAATTGTGGTAATGCCCCGATAAAGGCCTAGATACACACGGCGATTAATCGCCGCGATTGCAATCGCGGCGTTTAAACGCAGGTGTATTCGGTCAATCGCCGCGAGGGCGAGTGAAATTCTCGGAATTTCTCCAATCGCCGCGATTGAATCCAAAGTAGGATTCAATCCTACTTTTTGGGCGAGTAGATGCATTTGTTGAGTCCTGTTTATTCTTGATGGATGCGAAATCCACCAGTACATGTGGTCTACATGTGTTTTTGTTTACGTTCTTCTGTCTTCGAGGTGCTCGTCAATTAGTTTTATAGTATGTTATTTTTACATTTGATGCGAAAATTGTTAAAATTGCAGCAGAAGTGTGTCCGTTCATTAGCCACTTATTATTCAGAGAGGCACCAGAACTTCAGAAATAGGAAACATTATCGGTTGAAAATCTTCATCTTCATTCCATTAAAAAAAGGCACTAGTCTTTTGGGCACAGTACTTACGACTATCCTGTTATCAATATGATCAACTAGATAAGATGCTGATCATTTTAAGGTTATAATAACATTAACAATTAGCGCTGATCGCGGCGATTAATCGCTAGGTGTATACGTGATCGCACTGATGGCCTCTGTTGATTGTATTGCGTTGAGCGATGCGACCCCGAACCAACCCAATCGCGGCGATTAATCGCCGTGAGTAACTAGGCCTTAATTGTGGTAGTATCCCGGTAAATTAGGTTACTAACCCAAATGTTGCGGTACTACCCCAACTTGAGTTGCAGTGCTACCAAAATTAATTGGACTGTCCGTATCATTCAACAAATTTGGGTAGTAGAACAATTTTGGGGGATAACCCCTGACACTGTTTTTCCGCGTCCTATCAGAGAAAATCTGGCAATTTTTGAATGTTCACACGGCGTTTTTTTCAGCGCGGCAGCCATGACGTCACGTTTGAATCGGTTCGTGTATACACATACACGCTCGAGTTTTCCTCTCAAAGTTGCATCCGCACATCAAGCGCACAAAAATCTGAAGAAGGGTTAAACCTATAAAATCCCCGCACAAGCAACTGCCGTGACGGGAATATAAACGCCTCGCGAGGGAGGCAGTGAGCTCCGTGCGCAAATTTAATTCAATTGCAGCTCGCTCGGATTCGTTAGCTTTCTTGCGCGGGGAACAATAATTAAGAAGGCAACGACGGGTGGATTTCTAGGAACACCTCTTCGCCTTCCTGGTCGCCTAGCGTCTGCTCCGATCAACGCTCGTAAACAAGGGCTCAGCCTGCAAGTGACATTTTCCCGGATTATTTAATTTCGGGCGTGTTTCGAGTATTTACTTGTTAGGTCTCGCGTGTTCCTCTCGGTTAGAACACTCATTCATGGTGCACTGAGTGCGACGGGAGAATGAACGCTGATTTGCCTGCAATCAGCAGGTTAGACAATTTCGCGCACTTCAACATGAATACCCAATGGCATAGTAATCTGTGTTCAGAAGATTCCGTTGTGAATCTCGCTTAGTTCTTGCGGTTGAATGGACTGCATCTTGCGATAAGGATCTGCCATTTCTGACTCGTTCTTAAAAGCACCTATCTGCACCGGAAAATAATAGAGCCTTTGCTTTCTTTCCAAAAGGAGTGAGAAATAGTAATTCCTCGTCGCAAAATATAGTCTGAATACGTTTTCAAGGTAGACAGATTAGTGCACCCGAGAACAAATAGTTGCTCAGTCATTTCTGAAAGGAGGTAAGTCTTCGATTAACCGTCTCGGTAAAAACACTATTTCACGGCTGCCGATAAGATCACTCTGCTTGGCGGAATCATAATTGGTGGTTTATGCTTTTAATCAGCAGAGTTGACAATTTTGCGTTAGTTGACTGTTAACGTATTTCAATTTTTACGCATAAAGGTGTAAACCATTTATGACCGATGAAATCGTGAGACCTCAGTACCATAAATTGCAAAATCGGCAAATTTTCACGCATGTGTCCCCCCAATCAGTTTGACCTTAAAAACGCCGAATATTATTATACACGCTAAAAATAACGTGGACAAACTGACAATCGACATTAACTCGACATAAATATATCAAAACTTATACTGAATGTATAATTTCATAAATTGCAATCTTGGTGTTTGTGACGCACTTTAAGGATAACTTTCCCATCAACATTATTCGCACGCCAAGACCACTTCAGCTTCAATGTCTTGGTATGCAAATACGAGCAACTAATGACTCGTCTCATAATACTACAATTACATAGGAATATTTAGAGAAGATATTCACTTTCCAAAATGAATATTATACACCGTCCGAAAACTTCACACAAAGTAAACACTATAAGGTAAACTCGTCCTTGTCGACTGATGATCATACAACTGGTTACTTTCTAACAAAGTTTGTGGTTGGATGGTCAGTTTGTTTTACAGCTTCTATGTTGCATCTCCTCATGATCAGAAATATTTGAATTTTTATCATGGTTTGAAAACCCCGTTATAAAATTCGATTTGGGGAGTGTAGCACGGTCACAGTTGCAACAGGATGTTCACATTAAGTATCTTTCGATTCCTTTAATTTCAACGTATGATTCAAAATTATACTAATATCTGCCGATATTTTCGTGAGGTAATCAAGATGTCTCCAACATTTTCTAGGAAGCAATCCTTTACGAACAAATGTTCAAAAATTTTATTCCGTATAACTCACCGAAACGGTTTGAATTAAAGCACTACTTTACATCGAAAAACTTATCGGGGACTAAACCAGTTAAATATTGAAACAATGTGATAAATAATTCTACAAAAAAGGCCAACATGTTTAATTAGAATCTAAACTTTCAAGCTCTAATGAGTTCCAGTACTATAAGACTGCGGGGAGAGGGTTCAAAAATGAGGGGGTAGATAAATGCATTGAAATATTAAATTGAGCTCACGTCGAGAGATATAACGTTTTGGGTCTTTTTAGACCTGATCAGTAGATCACATTCGTCAGTGAGCCCAGCTTAGCATCCCGTTGAATCCAAGACGGCATCGAAACGCCGTCATGAATATAACCAAACGTGAGGTTTTTTTCCTGTTAAATGATAAAATGAACACAATTTTTCGCCTCCACACTTGCACATTGGTTTTTTATTGAGGGGCGGGTTTCGGAGTTACGACTCCATCATTAACCGGAATTGCGCTGCCGGCTGATGATGGAGTTGTAACTCCAAAACGCGTTCATCAATAAAAAAAAAAAAAAAAAAACCAATGTGCAGGTGAGGACGCAAAAAATGGTATTCATTTTAATTCCAATCCATGTGTCCACTTCAATATGTTACGTAAAAAGCGATTCACGCACCAGGAAATCCTAAAATTGACTCCTATGTGAGACAAAGATCAAATGGAACACAATTTACAAAACTGATATCTTTTGTGTTTTTCCTTTCAAATGATATTGACGTTTCATATACTTAAAATTCCTCTAGAATTCATCATTTTCAAACTCCCATTCGTGAGAATGATTCTCTGCACTTTTGAAGAGATAAAATGTAATGAAAAGCTCCAGTTCGTACCTCATCTGTTGCTCTATTCGAGAACTTGTCGCAATTGCTTATTTGGGGAATGTCGCAGTTATTACAGGGTTTGCTCCCTGAGTGTCTGTCGATTATTTACTCGGACGCAGCGGACTGGACCGGAACGCTGCCGCGCTAAGGTAAAACGTCACTTAAACATCCAGACGTTGCCAGATGTCTTTGCCAAAAACCTATTTTTTCCCCAATATTTTATAATTTCCCCCTCACAGATTTTATTGCATTGTCATCTACCTTGTCCCGAAACGTCAGGGTCCGTTCAAGTATTACGTAACGCACATTTTCCGATTTTTCACCCTCCTCTCTCCCTTGTAACGCACCCGTAACGCAGTCCTACGCTCTTTTTTGAATTACGTAACGCTGACCTGACCCCCCCCCCCCCCATTTTCATTCGGGAAAGGTGAGATTCCCAATTATTTGCCCGTTTTTTTTAAAGCCCCCCCCCCCCCCCAGCTCGGATTTAGTACATAACGCTGGGCTTGAGTCCCCTTTCCCCTTGCCCCGCACTGTGACGCTAGTTCAAACCCCCCTCCCCCTAAGCATATAGAGAAAAAAAAGAGGTGTTTGCATTTCGGGCATCTTAGAATTTTTTGATGCCGTAGGTCGATACGGCGACTTTTATCATCAATTCCTTGGAAATGGTGTAGTTTATGGAAAAAATGCATTCTACATAAAGTGTTTGAAATTATATCATGAGTTGATTAAAGCAAAAAAATCGGACATTATGGTCCGTTTTTCATACTTCGAACTCCGGATTTCGCTGACTAGGTTGGACCGACCTACGTCACAGGGTAAACAAACCTCAAGATGCAAACACCTCTTTTTTTTCTCTATGCCCCCTAAGTGCGTTAAGTATTTTGTGAACGGCCCCTCAGTGAAATGCATAACGCTTTTAAAAAATAATTATTCTCTTGGAAGGTATTCGGCAACATTGGAATGTTCATGCAGCGTTTTTCTTTAGAATGGCGGAGCGCGCGGGAGCCGAGGGAAAGCTCGCTGTAATAAAGAAAAGAATCAGGGTGAGTAAAGGGAGAAAATAGTTGCATTCTGCAGGGAAGGGGCCTGGCGGACTGCCAAATCTCTTCGCATGATTTACGTGCTTTCGCGGTTCGACTTATTGCATCAGTCGCGCGCAATCAATGAGCTCTCTTCGAGGCGGGATCCGTCCGGATCTCAATGAGGCCATCAGCGTCTACTCGTTGGACTAAATCACGAACCTCATTATAATTAGATGTATAGTTGTAAGCGCAGCGGATCTATTCGAAATGGAAGTGTCGAAAAACCCGCAAAGTCCGTTATGCTATTTCAGGGGCTATGGGTGTCCTTCAATGAGGTCATCAGAGAGGACTTGTTCTGATTTGAACCTTGTCCCATTTATTGAGCCACGTAAAAATATTGTGAGAGGTTATCCCCTAAAATTGTGGTACTACCACAATTTGTTGGATGATATGGACATTTCTAATAAATTGTGGTAGAACTGCAACTCAAGTTAGGGTAGCACCGCAACGTTTGGCTTAGTAACCTGATTTATTGGGGTAGGACCACGATTAATTCGTGTACTACCGCAATTAATTGGAAATGTCTAAATCACACAACAAACTCGTGTTTTTTTTCTATCCGTTAGGATTCAATGTTTATTCCTCGCAAACATAATTTGCGCAGTTAAGAATTTTGAAGTGTAATTTGGTGATTATCTCACACCGGAGTCTATATAGAGCCCAAAAAGGACTCGAGTGATATAAAGGCGGAGCAGACAGCAGAATTAACAATTTATACGGAGTGACTTGCAATTTACGAAGCAGAGTCCACGTTTAGACCACATCTATCACCAATCGTACTCGCTGCCGATCTTCTATATCCAAAATAATTTTTCTCGAAAATAGCACACAGTTAGCCGTGGAACTATGAAAATACGTCGTAATAATGCATTTGAGTAATGTTCTCGTTGCGATATGCAGATAAAACTGCATTTTGAGTCACTTTGTATTTGTGTTTACTCATAGCGTCGGCCATTTTTGTGTTCTAAGTGCTCCATGAAGCTCAAGATGGAGGAGCCATAGCCACATGGCGATACTCTCTCTATCAAGTTACTCTAGTGGTAGCGGAGTCCGAGAAAAAGGCGAGAAGGGTCATGGCATGCGAAAAATTCGTTCGATTAAAAGTAAATTTGGTCGACAGAGGCGAGGGGCGGGCGGAATGGAGTCGAGATTTACTGGTCAGTGTTGGATCGTGTCCAGAAAAGAGGGGGTCGCTTTTCACGAAGGATCGCTTCGTACATGGCTCGATGCCGCGACGAAGCGCAGGGATTGCAAGACAAATATTTAAAAGCAACACGGTCCGGATCGCGACTAGCTTTTCACAAAGACGTCCCTCATTCCGCCCCTGTTTGTGGAGCGATGCTGGGAAGGAATTCGCATTTCATGCGGGGTAAATCCGGACCATCCCGAACTATCGTGTTACCAAGGGAAGCGATACGTACAGAAAATGAGGTTCCAAAAAATCGATTATAACTAGTAACTAGATTAAGTATTATAGTTTCACATGTAGAAAAAACAACTTAATCGGCCCGAAACATTTATAAAGAAACAACTTAAAACAAGACTAAGGCCGCAAATAATAAACATAAAATAAAATAAAAAAACCCCGGTTTCACATGTACAGAAATACTTTAGAATAATAATAATTTAAAGAGAGAAAAAATGAATCAACGTAAAATTGTCAATAATCACGCTAGAAATTATTCTGATTATGACTATTGATAAATTTTACATTCGACTACGCTGACAAAAATCTTTGGTTTATGAATCAAACTGTTGTTCATATAAATCACCATTAATATTGGTAAATGAAGTATGATTTTTAGTCTTTGAAGCATACAAAGGCATACTAAGGTGAGGTAAAAGTTCCGAAAATCACTAGTTCATTCATAACCATTAATGATGTTCTATTTGAACAACAGTATGGTTTCTAAACCAATGATGCTCTCGGTGTTTATGCAAAAGAGCCATATTCATTCAATTTTCGGCGAGACAGCAGTATGTGCTAACTTCCGCATGCTTGCGTTGTAATGTTTTATAGCCAGATAAGTTAATAAGTAGAGTATCGTGGTAGCTTCATGTGGGACACATGAGGGTACATTTAATATCATCATCGATGTAGCTTCAAATTGAAGACGATATAATCATAAAATCTGTTAAATTGGAAAATATCCAAATAGAAGCGCGCCAAGACCTGCTTTTGTCGATTCGCAAACGAAAGAGCGTAAGTTCATCCTAAGTTTGCAAAATTGCCTAACACATATGCAAATTTTACAAGAATGCGAACGCGCATTTTCGCTCTAGTTCTACTGTTTTTCGCGAGTATTCATAAAAAAAGTTGGTGTTAGTCAGTTTTCAGGACTCAGTTTTTCAGTAAAAATACAATTTACAAATGGATATTTTGAATCGCTGAAAATGTTCTTTTGCTCGGAAAGTGACAATCTCAGAAAGTTTTTGTGATTGGGTCGGATCTATGGACTGTAATTGCAAAGGAACTTTATTTTGCAATATGAAACTACTATTGTTGGCTCATTTTAGGAATAAAATAATAAGACAATATTTTATTTAGTTTATTGGGTGCTTTAATAGATGAGGCAGAAGTAGACGCACATAAAGAAAAAGCAAATATATCCATTGTGACATGGGCCTGGAAACCCATAAAAGCACATGCATGACAGAACCCATTTAACAATGTATATACAATTCCTGTTGGTTTAAATACGCCCTATAGTAGTTTTTTTATCATTGATGTGGTACGAAATTGTCGATGAATACTTTTCAATTATTGCAGGTCCTATTTGTTCAAATTCAAATATTTCAATCATGATCGTTTTTGTTCACAGGAATCAGCTACCCGATGACCTATCAAACGCGGAAAATTATCGGTATTTAGACGACTTTTATGAAGCGGCCTGCAGACATTCGTCAGGTAAGTTTGCTAACGACAATGCATAGTAATGAGCTGAAAATTGGAAGTATATACCGTACGTCCAACATTTTATTTCGAAAACGTGTATGTTTAGCGGAAGATTCCTTATCAAGTTTTATTCCTTCGTGGGGATATTTCTCATTCTTCATCGAGTTTTAACAGTTTTAAAATCTCATCATCAGTAATGAAACAATAGACTTATGAGTTACTTGATCTGCTTTTTTTTCCCCTTTCTTTTGTGGGAATAGAATTTGCATTTATCTTTGTCGCACTGCGTTACTCCTCTATTTACATGGTTTCCTCTTTTTTTATTAGAAATATTCACTCAAAGGTTACCACCCAGAGATTCCTTGAGATCCTTGAAAACTGAAGGAAAATATGAGGAAAATCAGATATGGACGATAAAGCTCGTCGCTCAATTTATGTTTATTGCTAATTTTTACGGAGTTATCCTCTGTTTTTATTGGTTCTACGTACAGCGCAGGGATCTTATACGACTCATAAAAACATGAATAATTCTCAGCTGGTAATGTTGATGTTAGAGGTTTGTTTATTTCGCATCTCAAGAGTGGTAGGCCAACTTGAAAATAAACTTATTGATAATAAAATTGAATTGTTTCTGGTGTATCACAGTTCCTCAGTGCGAGCACACAATTTCAAATTTATTGGCGCCGTTAAATCGGTGTTTTTGTTACACATAATTCAAAGTTAATACACACAGGTTCACGATCACTCACCAAGTGAGTCTGAGTTAAGTTAAGGAAAGTAATTAAAATATCCGGCTTAGCCACAAAACGACATCAAGTTGAGAGTTTCATTTGCAGGAAGACTGATCTTCATTTTAGCTGCATCGGTATAGTTTCGCTTTAGCCACCACTGGAGCGATGTTGATGACAACGCCGTGCCGCGCCGTAGTGCAACCGAACTTACCAGACGGATATCCTTGTAGCATTTTGGAACATTTAAGGCTCGTTGACTATCCTTGCTCCGTAGTATAAAGTGCCGAGTTTAGTAGATATTCGAAACATGCTGCAATGCAACCTGCTACAATCAATGCAGAGGTCCGTTGTTAAAAGCACGTTAACCATCGTCTGGTCGTTTCTGAATATCGATCGATTTCTTCATGAATGCATTTTTTTAGTCTTAAATTTTCAAGCAAGTAACTTCGGTCAGTGGCCCGTCAGTAGTACTTATGCTGGAAGTGCTTCCTCTTCTGAGGTTCCCCCCCCTCCAAAAAAAAAAAAAAAACAACTGAGAAAAACTAGACATAGTAAATACGGTGAGGCTGATTCTCGCTAAATTCGCAGTGGCGAGGCGTGAATGATCGATTATCGTTTTGTCCTCATTTGGAGCTGTGGGAAAGAATCTATTATTAAGGTGTTCGTTGCAGACATCCCGCCTATCGATTCTTTTCTAAAGATTTAAATGACAGAGTAATCGATAAATCGCAGAGCACGCCACGCCACCGTAAATTCGTCCATTTTTTGGGAGTGTTGTGGGAAAAATTTTAAAGAGTTGAAATTCCTTAAAAATTTTTAAATCTACGCCAAAATCAATTTATTAAACTGTAATAATTGAACCGAACATTCTTTTTCCATCCGTCTCTCTGTATTCTGTTCCTCTTCATAGCGTGAAATTATCGAAAGTCCATCCCGTTCCGCGTTGCATGCGACTTGTTTTCCTTCCGCCTCGGCAATTTCTTCGGCGTCGATCCGGAAGCGATCCTGGGTGTTAACTGTTTCTCGAGTGTTTGCGTAGCATCCGCACTCTGCACCTTCGAATCGGCCTATCCCCCCCTTCTCCCCTGATACACCCACATCCCAAACCCACACCACCCCCCAACCCCCTCTCTAGCCTTCAAGTGCTCCTCAATCGAATCGTCGCCGGAATAATGCGCGATAATCTTATTTCCCGCCCGCGCAGTCTCAACCTCAACGCAGAATGCAAGTGAAAACCTCATATGGTCCCCTCGGACGTTGCCAAATTTCCTTTGACAAAATACGAACTTACTGAGAGTTGTGTGATTATTTTTCCGCGCCAATTGTGCAGAGAATGCCTTTCGCACATTTATTGTAATTATTAGCAAATTTTAAATTAAATTAGCTACAATTTTCTTCAAGAATACGCTTTTTGTATGTATGTATAAAGTCGCTTTTATAGCGCTCTTTGGCGCTCTGCGACCCCTAGTCGCCAAAGTCCTCTATCCTCCCAAAGCCCTTCAGGGAGTTGACAAACCCTCATTTCTTCTAAAACCCCCTGTCGCCACCCTTTCACTGGGCGTCCCCTTCGTCTCCTCCCAGGAGGAACCCAATCAAGCAACTTCTTTGGCAGCCTTTCGTCCGTCATTCTATTGACATGACCATACAAGACAAGCTGTCTGGTCATGACGTCGAATTAGATGTCATTTTCGACTCCCATGATCTGACGCACTCTTTCATTGCGGACCCGATCTCTCCTAGAAATTCCTGCAGACCTCCTCCAGAAACCCATCTCCGCATTCAGAATGCGCTTTTTACGGGGGGAAATTTGGCAACACTCGGATTGTCATATGTTGTTTTTGCTGAGCACGGTAGAATGCACTCGAGCTCATGGGAATGCACGCTAGTTCGCACTCCCCCGCGCGGTCCCGAGCGCAGTGTATATTTACTCACTTCTCTCCGGCATTATTTATCTGCGAATTCGCTTCTCATTCTTCGGCGCGGAGGCTGAGGCTGGATCCGTTGCGTTTCCCGTCGCTTTCGTAGTCTCTTCCCCGTTCCTGTCCGCTTTTTCAATCTGGGACGGTGAGAAGCCGGGGCGCGAATATACCGCGAGCAGATGATATATTGATGGCTTAACTGCGAGCATACGTATCTGTACTCGAGACGTCATGGATCCGCCTCCGGCTAAGTTATTTTAAGCCGAGTCCCGAGATCCCGTCTTTCAGATGAGAAACGTATTAACCCCGTCGTGTTTTTACGGCAAGTCAAAAAGTTTGCAATAGTTTCCTCTCCTGTACTTTTTTTCTGTCGTCGGTCATTTACGTCATACTTACTGATTGGGAACCAGCTTGACAGACCGTATTCGATAGTGATTCGATGTATCGTTTGGTTCGAAACAATAGAACATAACCTCAAACAAAACTTATAGGATTTCAGTTGGAAAACCTAAATATGAGAAGATTTTTAACAATTACACTTTTCATTGGCATTTGGTACTCCAAAGAATAAAAAATCTATCATAAAAGACCCGTTCCATCAGATTTCTAAAGTGACTTTTGTGTTGTCACTCTTTCCTTGGCCACAGGAATAATTATAATTCTATCTCTATGTATAATTTGAATGTCTTGCATTTTTGTCACAGGCAATAATCGGCATTAACTATGCAAGACAACTTGAAATACAATAGTTAACAGGCTGACATGCCTTATCTGGTCGAGCAATTAATTTGAGTTAGGTTCCAACCTAAGAATACAACTATATCAGCTCTGGTGTGTTGCACAGTATCACGCTCAATTGAAGGCGTTTTATCTTGGGCCAGCCGCGACCTACGGAGAGTAGAGTCTTGATGTGTTGACGTCGAGTGCTGTTTGCGCTGCATACATCAAATGCAAAACGTTGAGTTACGTTCATGAATGGGGGCTACGCCCCCTGACTGCTATGCGGTCCAATCCTTCGGGGGTGCTTCGCGCTTTTGAAGTGGCTCGAAGGTCCGCTTCGTGGACCTCTTGTGGGTTAATCTGCATCTTGTTGCATGAAATACAACAAAGCTCTAATAAAAAAATAAAAAAAAAATTAATCGACGAACATATAAATAACTGCGGGGCGGAGCGGTTTATTCATTTTTTGTAATCCCTGCGTCACAAAATCATAAAACGACGACGTGTACCGACATCTGTTCCCTTCTCGTAAGTCAAGTAATAATCTTCTCGCCGGAAACGTTTAAAATGAAAGGGTGGGGTCCAAAAGCCTTTGAGTTGATGAGTCGGGTCTTCTTGTGGCTCATCGTTCGATGGGTTCGAGGGTGCGGAAAAATAGATGACCGGGCCGAGGCGGCCGGAATTTCGGCTCGATTTGTCTCCTTAATTGAATAATTAATAAGGCGTTAGGAGAGAATCTGTTGCAACTTGAGGGACTCACCGCCTGCGACGCGCGACGTGGGCGTCCAAACGCAGATTAAAGACGCCTCCCCGTCACGCTGCCAAATTTCACTCATAAAGTAAATCTATATCGCCCAGTATTGGAAAAACATATCGAAGGCGAAACTGCGTAAAAAGCGTGCGAGGTCAGTTTTGACTTTTTACTGCCTGAGATTGATGTCGACAATCGTCGATGCCGTGATCAGATTTTGGGTTTGTTGTAATCGTAATCGTTAGAAGCTCACTAAGACTTTTTTTCTATAGGGGCTCAGTAAAATCGGCTGACAAGTGTCGTTCTAGCGACAATTTATATTCTTAATGGGTGAAAGGAGGGGGATGCGCAAAAACTTGAAAATAATGCATATTTTGAACTGAAATTAGAGGTTCACCGGTGCCTCAAAGATTGAATACTAACATTTTGAAAACTTTTCGGAATATACACTCATGCCGTGGTAAATGCGCAGACTAGTAAAGGAAGCTTCTCCCCTACTTGCCAACAACCCCACGGCAAAAATCCTGCCACTTGCGGCAGTTTCATTCGTGCTGCATTTTGTACAAATTTGATGATACTCTGTGGTATCACATATAATATTTTATACGATTCCGAGGTTATTTCACGCATACCGTCTTTTTAAACATAATATTATTCCAGGACGGTAGAATTCCAGCGAAACATTTCCTAATTTTATGACGTAATTTTCTCAGTATATTTTGGCAAAGAGCAATATTATTGGAGCGAGCAATCGTAGCGACACTAAATGAGCTTCTATCCTTTTTACGAATCACTTGTACTATCGCATGCAATCATGGTGATTTTATGTATTCTCAGGATCAGATTTACCATGAAGGCGCACTTTAAGCGCCTTTAGAGGACCGCGCCACAAAGCCCTCCCCCCGTCCTTTCCCCTCTTAACATTACCTATTACATTTTTTTTGGTCATTGTATTTCCTCTTTTCGTCGCTCCTTTGATGTAAGAGCGTTTCTCAAGTCCCTCATGAGCCCTGTTTCAAATGTAAATTCATGGTCTCTGGGGCTCATGTGGAAATCAAGTTGCACCCTTAGAGGTGGGACAATTCTTTCATACGTTTTTCGTGACATCTGTATGAGGCCCTCACTCCATTTTCCCTCTGCCAAAAATGTCTCAAATTGCATTTAAGCTGTACCTTAAAATCGCAGCTTTTACGAAAGGAGGCTTCTACTGAGAGAGTTCATACCACCTTATCCCCTCCTTCCCGAGGAGGTGCCATTTCGTCGCGCCTTTGACGTAAGGGCGTATCTCGATTTCCGCATGAGTCCTGAAATGCATAGAGTCATATGGGAGACAGGGCTCACGGGGAAAATGAGATACGCCCTTACGTCAAAGGAGCGACGATTTGGACTGCATTTTGCAATTTGGAACTATACATTCTGGCCCGGTTTAAAAACAACGTACCTATATGTGCTATTAGTTTCCCTGTGCACATAAGTGTTTTTTTAGATGAGTCAGAATTTATAGTTCCAAATTTCCAAATGCAGTCCATTAAGTGTACATGTCCGGGGGGGGGGGGGGGGGGGGCGCACCACAGACAGCCCTCATAGGACCAAAATTGTACATTTGACTAGTTTTCAACCCTGGCATGGCAATTCTCTGGACCGACGGCAACTCTGCCGCGTCTTTATTCAAATCTGTCTCCCAAGATCCCCCCCCCCCCCCGGCCCTCCGTGGATCTCCTCCTCAGTCGGCGATTAAAACATCGTTAAGCGGGGTTGACAGTTTTTGGGAAGGAACCGGGAGGCTGACCCCGTCTCCGTCCGCGTCTCGGAGGACGCGTGCGGCCGGTTGCCATGGCGACGACGTGACGGAACCCAAGCTACATTCGCCTCCGACCCATTCATAAATCTCAACCACGCAACACGCAGAGCGACTTCCTCGCTGCCCCGCCGCAAATAGTTTCCGAATGGTAGCCAAGCTGCCTTTCTCTTAATATTGAGAGCTCACCGTACTCGCGAGAGTACATATATATGTAGAGTGTGGGCCTGGTTGCAAAACTTAAGTTATAGCAAAAAAAAGAGCCGGTCATTTTACGAAATGGCTGAAAAATCACGATGAACGTATCGGAAAAGTCGGAAATACTTCCTAAATTCACAGTCTGCGTAGGAAATATACGTTTCTTTAAGCTACCCACTTCAGAAACGATACCACGGCACAGGTGAAAATTTTGTGGTAGTGTCGTTTCGTATATATCATTTATATATCGTTTCTATATATCATTTGCATTTCTTGCATTTTTGTCACAGGCAACAACGGGCATTAAATAAGCGAGATAACTCGAAATACAACAGTTAACAGGCTGAATGCCTTATTTGGTCGAGCAATTAACTTGACTTAGGTTCGAACCTAAGAATACAACTATATCAGCTTCGGTGTGTTGCACAGTATCCCGCTCAATTGAAGGCGTTTTATATTGGGCTGGCCGCGACCTACGGAGAGTGGAGTCTTGATATGCTGACGTCGAGTGCTGTTTGCGCTGCATACATCAAATGTAAAACATTGAGTTATTTTCATGAATGGGGGCTGCGCCTCCTGACTGCTATGCGGTCTAATCCTCCGCGGGTGCCTCGCGCTGTTGAAGTGGCTCGAAGGTCCGGTGGCTCGAAGGTTTTAGTGGGCTGGCATCGGTCATGTTGAATATTGCGGAGCATACTAGTGTGCCAAGGTCGGGTGGAACAACTCCTCTCATTAAATGTTAGTCTGGGCCGTATAGTATTGTTTTTGAAGCGGGAAGCATGAAAAACGCATATTTCTGAGGCCGATTGTAAAGTGAGGAGTGTATTTTAGACTTTCCCGATGCGCTTATCCTGATTTTTGAGCCACTTTAAAAAATAAACAACTCTTTTTTTCCACCAGCTGAAGTTTGCAACAGGCTCATTCTGCTGTGAGACTACTTGATTTTTGACACATAGATGCTGCTAGGAAAGGATTACGAGAAATCTGCCGTCTGGACAAACCGGACATCTAGACGCTTTTACCATAATTTTAGCTAGTGCGGTTAAAATTACAGTATTCGCTACCAGAGTCTATAGGTGATCATCATACTCATATCCACACATTCGGGCACATACTGTCTTGCCCTCATTCAACAATTTCAATGTCAACAATCGTCTATCCCAAAAATGAACTGAACCCAGTCGCGGAAATTCTTCTTTGGAGTTACCGCAATGACGTAACCCCCTAACACCTGCCTCCGTGCTGACCCACTTTCAGGTGAATTCTGGCTACCGAACAACAGCAATTCGAAGATGAGGTGTGCCGTGAAAAGGAGCTTCGAAGAAAAAAAATCCAAGAAATAAGAAAACCACGCATGGTGCACGGCGTTGGAAATAGACGTCGTTCCTGAGACTCAAATGCGCGAATGAATAAATGAAAACGTTAACTCGAGTCGGAAGCGTTCAACTGTTGAGCAGTGTCGCGGTCGTCGGGAGATCTTCGGGTCTCCGGATTTTTTCCGCCCGAGCCATTGGCCCGAAATTTACGGCGTCGCGGCTGTCAGGCGACCTACATTGCACTCCGCAGACGGAATAAATTGCCCGTTCACGCATCGCCCCGCACGTGAAAGCCCCCGCTGCTCTTTATTTAAGCCCCGCTCCGCCGGGAGGTGTTCCCTGCTCCTCGCGCTTGTGCCTGTCGGGTCGCGCCTTATCAGACGCCGAGGTTGACTCTCATGAAGTTCCTGCAAGAGTTGCGGATTTTCCATTTACTTCGGTCGTCGTTTCCCATACTTCCGTTTTATCGAGGAGATCAGTGATAGAGTACCTATATAGGGAGAGTACGGACATGTCGGTAATTTTGAGGTTAGATCATGGAGATTTTACACCGAAAACAAAAAGTGAGACTGCTTTAACATTCTGGATGTAAAAAAATTGTGCGAAAACTTATAAAATGCTGATTTACCCCTCACATCACTCAGGTTTACCTCTTGGCATCGTTAAAGTAACTGCTGTAGTGGGTAATTCAACATTTTTTAAGTTCTCGCACACTTTTTTTTACATCCAGTATGTTGAAGCAACTTCACTTTTTTTTCGGTGTAGGGTCCAAAAGGGCCGTCTAACTTAAGAATTTATAATATACCGAGTGATTTATTATCACGATTGTTACGATCCCTCGTTTGCAAAGCACGTATTTGACCTAGTTTTTGCTTAAATTCACTCGTTTTTGCGGAAGAACGCTCATTTATGAACATTCTTGTCCATCTCGATTTGATACTGGAATCCATCATGTTCACATGACTTTTGCGTTTCCATATCTCCACATGTCCGTACTCGTCTCCCTATGAAGGTATTCTAATAAGTAACGCTTTAATTTTCAAAGCCTAGTTTTATTTCATAATCCGACTGCGGGTAGATCTTTGAAATTTATAGACTAAGGAGAAAAAGGGAATTGAAGGGAAATTCTATTGGTTGAAACGGATGGGATCGTCATATACCAAGGTAGGAAATAATGGACTAACTACATGGTCTTTCGCAAATTTCCGTTAGTTACAGTATATTACTGCCCTCCTTTGTCCATTGCTAACCATCCGCTTCCACCGATAGGATCACTCCATTTTCTTCTTCTTCTTCTTCTTCTTCTTCTTCTTCCTCTCTTTTTTTTTTTTTTTTTTTTTTTTTTTTTTTTTTTTTTTTTTTTTTAACAGATAGTATCCATTTTCTTCTCGTCCTCTTTGCCTATCGTTTTGTTTTTTTAAATTCATTTACAATCTTTATCATTTACTTAAAATAAGGTGGACTCTGCAGCTAAACCATCATATTTCGTCTTATTTGTGAGAAAAAACGAGAGCTTTGATATGCAAAAATTGGCGTCATTTGAGAGAAAACAGCAGTAAGTCCACATTATTCCTCTGAGCTCACGGCTGTCTTGAGAAAAATGGTACCAATTTTCCCCCGATTTTTAACCTTAAAATTATTTTTTTGTGTTTCCAAAAACTTAGAACAATTAGAAAATCTGATGGACTTCCTATTTTTAAATTACGCACAAGCCCAAAATTCAATTTAAAACTTCCGATGCATTAGAACCTGGTGCCTCCATAACTTTTTCCAATTAAGCACAGCTTTGACGCGGTTCATAAGTATAAACAAAACCTGTTGCCCTAACTCCAACTGTAATTGCACTCGGTATTTTGAATTTTAGCACCGTTAACTTTTTACGAGAAGCGCCGGGAGAAGAGTGAGGGAACTTTTGAAATTCCGACGCCCTTTCAGATCGTAATTTACGGCTTGTCGGCGGTAAAAATCAGGTTTAATTAAGAGCTGAAGATTGTTTAATCTCTCGCGTTTATCGCGTTCCAGGTTGCCGCACAAAGTGAAAAACCAAAGCTGCGGCGAGGAGTCAGGAACACCATCAAGCTTCAAATTGTAGGGAATTATATGTATTTAATAACGTTACGTAATTTGCACTTAAATTGCCTGCTCATTTGTGGTGCAATGCGCTTAACCAAAGTTAATCTTCACCTAACGTGACAGAAAATATAATTTACTCAATTTCACAGGAATATTACGGCTTTTTTGTGCGAAACGGGGGAGAGATTTTTTTAGGTTGAAAACTTGAAAAAAACTGCAGAAATTAATAAAAAAAATTTAATTAGTCATCTCGATATGCAACAACTTTATCAGTCTATTTTATGAATATGTCGATGGCTAACGTCATTGACCTCTTGCGTCCGTTACAAAGTTTAAAAAATCCCCAATCATAATTAATTTTTATAAAGAAACAAAACTTAAAGGTATCCATTAAATTATTTTGTAAAATTGTTCAAATATTGAAAGGATATTCACAGAAAATTTCAAGAAATATTGTTGGTTTGTTCTCTTTTCACTTTCAAAACATAGAAATTGAGAGTTCTCTGTCAAAATTATGCAAAACTCTGTGCACTTCTAATATTTGACGGCCTGCATGCGTAGTCTTTTGATAAAATATTAGTAGTGACTAAATGCCTGCTACGTATTATACATGTCCAATTGTACATCCATGAAAAATAATAAGGGGTACGATGAGTGATCGCATTATTGAACGCGAAAAAGACTACAGCGCCTTCAAATTATTCGATGTACAACCCGGACATCCATAGAGCAGGTTTAGTTGCATCCAGTCGCTTATCCTTTTGTGTAGTTTGACCGTCGATTTACGCTTCCCAACTTCGTGCTGGTCTGCAAAGTAACAATAATCACTACCTATTGTTCTCCTCTCATTATCATTATTATTTTTCTTCTTCTCGTCTTTTACTTTGTGACTGCGTCGAAGGGAAGCCAACCGCAGCGGAAAAATCTGAGGCGAGGAGCGCATTATCCGGAGTCCCGCAAAACACGATCCCGGAATCGCTTTCCAACAACGAGCTCCACGCTGCACAAGTTCCCCAATTCAATTTTCCAAGCGGATATAGAAACGAGTTTCCACTAAATTAAATCCACATGTTTTCAAGCCGGAATTGTTGATCGCGTCGAGCGGGGGGCAGGAGGTCGCCCGAAATTATTCCGCCCTTTCCTTGACCAGTCGGAACGCAAACTCAACGAGCAAACGATACAAGAAAGTTTCCGAGCCCCGCTCCCGTCCAGGGTCCTATCTTCGAATTTATCTTATTTTTCCGGCGGAGCGGGTGAAAGGATGACATAATGAAGGGAAATCGTGAATAATCTGCGGACAAATTCGATCCTTTTCCGCCGCTTTGCTTTTCAAAGGTTCCGGGGAGAGGGAGGTTCTCCCCGCTTTTTTATGTAATGCGGGGCATTGTTCATGTCGCCCCTCATTTAAAGGGCCGCCGCCGCCAATTCGTAGCGTTCCGGAATTATGCTTTCGCGGTAAGACGGGGTAACCTGGCTACTGCGCCGCCCAACCCCTCCGCTTTTCTATGCTAATCGTTCTGCGTGCTAAGAAAGAACGCCGTATGAACATTCGAGGGTTGCCAAATTTCCTTCGCTGAAATGTTTATTTTTGAAGAAAGTTATGAATAATTCCCCCAGGAATTTTCAGGAACTTTAGGTGAAATTGCGAACAAAATTATCTGAAAAATTAAAAAAAAAAATATTCATAATTTTACAAAGAACTTCGTGTTTAATCAAAAGAAATTTGGCAACGCCTGATGGTTTATACGGCGTTTTTCCTCGGCACGGTAGCGTTGCGTGTGCCTGCGCCGGCCAGCAAGAAGTAAACAATTGGTTAAGCGTTAGGAGGGTCTCCGGTGGTTTTTCCGCGGACCGAATAAGGCCGTTCCGGGGAGAGATAGCTTTTTGTTCGCTGGGAATCATCTCCAGGATTTTTTCTCATGCGGTATTAAAAAAAACGCGGGTACATGCGCTAAAATGTGGAATATTATACGGTTCATCAATGGAATTTAAAAAAAGCATTGTGTTATTATTATCGCAAATAGGTTAGGCGTGGTGCGGGAAGAGATCAAACTGATGAATTGCGCCTCTTAAAGGGACACTTTTAGCCATAAAAATAACCGTTATGGGCTCTAGTTGTCCGTGAACTGTTGCTTTTCGTCTTATAATCAAATTCTGTCCGGGGTTTCATAACACGGCTTTTGAGTCTGCTTTGGCTTTTGAGATGAGTATTTCTATTTGTGAAAAGAGGTCTAGGGAAAGAGTCGAGCGACGTCTTTAGAAAAGTTCATATAAAGACTCTACAGCTATTGAAAAGTTTATCTCGTATTTTATTAATGAGATGTCGCGTTATTTGATATTTTATGTTTCTCTCCGGAAGAGGTTTGAATTAAAATATTCCGGTGGGTTGATTATAATTACAAAATGTAATACGACCTAATATTCTTGAAACGCTGCTGAAGCCAGTCTGTTTCAGCAAACTTTTAAAATGCTACGTACAATTATATTTTATGAAAAATGGGCTTATCGTTCATAGAAAATTGTAGGAAGAGTGCGTTTATCAAGAAGTGCTTGGAAAAATTGCATATTAATTCTGAGGAGGAAAATTTTTGTATTTGATTTCTTTCGAATAAACCAAAAAATCCGTTATAAATGTAGGAAAATTATATTATTTACGCAAATCTCATTTTATATTTTTATTGTACCCTTCTCTCTCTCTCTCTCCCCCTCTCCTCCTCTTTCTTTCTCTCCCCCCTCCTCTATCACTCCCTCCCTTCCCACTTTTGAAAAATGTAGATTTACTAAAATCACGGTGAAGAGAAGAGAACTTTAACCTTAAGGGCCCAAAATTAATTTCCTCGTGTACAGGAACAAGGCAGCAACAGTCATCTGCTCTCCCATTAGCTCTTTCTTACCTTTCTGTTAGCTGATGAGCTTCGAGTGATAGTGCGTTCAACAAGTCCACCGAACACTTAGTGAATGTTTGCGATCAAATACCATACACTTTATTGAATGAAAGTTCGACCAAAGTAGCTCAAATCTCCGGCCCAAATCATCTATACAAACTAACGAGCTGGAAGGAATCGGCGACAGATAACTGTTGTTTCCCTCTATTTTGTCAACGATTACAACATTCGCAGTTTTAATCTATCCGGGAAATCAGTTTCAAAATCTATGATTTTAAACGAATTGCTGCCACTCAGTCCCTGCTGAAAAAGAACATATTGTTACCAACTTGGTCCATCTCGGATCACCGAAACCCTGAGCATGTTAGTACCATGTTGGCACAATTTGGTACCCTCTTGTACCATATTTCACTTACCAACACTGTCTTTTCAGCAGAGTTGGGATAAATCAAATTTTCTCTCGGAGAGTATTCAGTTTCGGGTTCTCATCGGTTAGTACTATCTATCATATTCGCTTCTTGTTTGCTTAACCAATTTTTCGACACGCCGTGCAACAGCCAGCAAGAAGATAGATCAACAGTTGAATGATGGCGTCCCGAAAGTAAAAGCTTCCAACATTGCCACGATACCGGTGGAGGGTCCTCATTTGTCTCCGCGTAAGAACAATGGGGAAGAAGTACACGCGGGCTTGAGCAAGGACTCGCGGGGTTCTTGTCGGGGTGTGTTTTCATTAGCACCTCGTGCATCCCACCTGGAAATTATGATGGATGCGGAGGCTGCAATTACATGGCAACGCACCGGAGACGGGAAACTCAACAAACGTTACTCACCCACCCATGGTACCTTCATTTTACCATACTTTATAATTTTATTCCACCCTCAGAAAAAGGACGAGACTGCCCCTCCCCCCCCCCCACACATTGGAAGCTTTTCATTTCCGCCTGCGACTTTCGTGCTTCTCTCCACTCTGATAATTTTTAATTAACACTTCCCCGTAGGAAATGATTGTCATATCCAGCAAACGCTGCTACTAATATTGATCGCTTGAAGTCAAACAATGCGTTTCTTCTTTCCGACGTTACAAAATATAAGGTTATATTATACAAGCACCTAAAAGAAAACAAACCAAAATATTCTCTCGATATTGTCAGTGATTGTTTTAGAATTAGTGATCAAAAGTTACAGAAAATCTCAAGATACTACTGTTAGTCAGTTTTCTTTAAAAAATGAAAAAAAAGTAATAATAATAATAATTTGAACCAATATATCGAACGCCGCAGATGGAGGTACGTATTTTACAAAGTTAGCCATTAAAGCCTCGATACACTGAAAAAAGTTACGGGCTATGTAGACACTACGTCCGTTCCGGCCTCAGAGACCGAAAGTTTATGGTTCTATGTCAGGAACTTTCGTCCTCTGCGCCCGAACCCAGCCGTATGTCTATATAGCCCGTAGGTACGGCAATTAAGGGATAACGCCATTACAACTATTTGTCTAAAATAATTGCCGTCTAGGCCTCTTGCCTGCAATCAAATGAGAACCCTATGATACCCTATGGTTCTAAAATGAAGTCCTGAAACAATATCGTGGGTCAGATGTCTTTGGCCCTGGCCTTTTGGGCCCCTCTACATTATTCGTAATTTCATCGCCACGAGCTAGGTAGGAGATGGTAGGCGAAAAATTTCTTGATACCTCCGGAGCAAGGAGAGCAGGCCTTTTTTGACGAAAATCGAGTGAACACGTGCTGTTATTCTCAATTAAGAATAACACCGTCCTGCCCTGGCACCGGCTGACATCCAACCTAGCTTCGCTTTCAAAAACCCTTGTTTTTGCAAGTACAAGAAAATTTACTTCAAACTTTAAGATGACGATCCGGAACGTATTTCTGCACCGACCAACACCTTTCTCGTGATAAAATACCCGCTTCCGCTGTTTTGCTCGCAATATTCTACACTTCCGGATTCCGTAGTAAGGATTGATTGAAGCGAAGGTGACGGTACTGTCGTGCAAAGAAATAGCGCCATATGAACAGTTGCATCAGACGTTGCCTTATCTCTGCTGATAATAATCAAACTTATCTAATATATAATGCAAGATTTGCTCAGACTTTTCCACGAATTATGATTCCAAACCTAATCGGAAATATTTTGAAATTATTAGGAAAAATATACATGGGGGCCGTCCCTGCATAACACAACGCAACTTTTTCGGCATTTTTGACCCCCCCTCCTTCCTCCCTTGTAACCTGAGATGGAAAATTTCATGAAAAATAAGATTTTTGAAATTTCACTTGAAATTTCATGAAATTTCAATGAAACCGTGAAAAATTAAAATATAAGCTTGATTTTCAGTAATTTTTTGATTCTAGTAATTTTTTCTGCCCAACTGCTTGCCACAACTAGACGAATATGCATAGGGAGTATTAGGGAGTCGTATCTCGTGCCCTCTTGCCGTCACGCAACAAAATGGCGGCTAAAATCGAAATGATTCAACCGTCGTTGTTTGTTTTGTCTGCATTCGTGCCATAGATTTTTGATACTGTAGATTTTTGCCGGTCAACTAAGACAAAATGGTCCTAAAATTCCTACCTTTACTTTTCGTTGTTCGTATTCTTTTGGCTCTAAACTTCATGTATTCACTGTGAAGAAAATGATTTTCAGTAAAAAAAAAAAATAAATAAAAAAATAATAAAAACGGTAGAAAAAACAAAAAAAAAATAAAAAATAAAAAACAGCAGAAATATGTACTCCAACGTTACATACAATGCACTGAGTACTGGGCTCCTCATCTACATATAATTCTTGAAATTTACCATTTAAATGCAAATAAAGTTTAGAGCAATAGAAAAGAAAGGTACTTAGGCACATACTATTTATTCTAATCTTAGAGAAGAATTTTACCTACTGAAAAGAATAGCACAATCATGACTTTTTTTGAGGGACACAATGGGCCTGTTGCAAACTTTTGCTAGAGCAAAAATAAGAGTTGTTTCTTATAGATAATGCCTCAAAAATCACGATGAGCGCATCGGCAAAGTCTGAAATGCACTTATAACTTCACAGTCTGCGTAAGAAATTTGCGGTTTTTTGAGCTTCCCACTTCAAAAACGATACTACGGCACAGGTGAACATCTTATAAGAGGAGTCGTTCCATCGTCGGCAATACTCATCATGGCCGACGCCAATCCGCCAAAACACGTGTGATGGGACGAGATAACACCTGAACTGGATTAGACCAGATAAAAATCGGCGTGTTAACGTTCATATTCTCCACGCCCGAATTGATTGACCTTGAACTCTCCTCGAATTACGCGCGGAACTGCGCGCAAGCGTCGGCCATGATGAATATCGCCGACGATGGAGCGATTCCTCTAACAAAATGTTCACTTGTGCCGTAGTATCGTTTTTGAAGCGGGAAGCTTAAAAAAACGCAAATTTCTTACGCAGATTGTGAAGTTATGAGTGCATTTCAGACTTTGCCAATGCGCTCATTGTGATTTTTGAGGCATTATCTATAAGAAACAAACCTTATTTTTGCTCTAGCAAAAGTTTGCAACAGGCCCATTCTTTTACGATGCCATGTTATTTATAGGAGAGTAACGAGACTAGCTAATTGGAAAGAAAGAAAAAACAGGCGGGAGGAACAATAAGAAAATGTATTATTATTAAATTTAGGAACATGAGTGAAGAAAAGGAATTAAGGGGCCAATAAATCAATTTTTCAAAAAAATTGAAATTTATGAGGCCTTTTGAAATTTCACTGAAATTTCACGTGAAATTTCACATGAAATTTCAAGGGCGAACTCAGCTTGTAACGCTTTTGTGACGTAGGTCCCTATACTTTAACATGTAAAAGCAAAATAATGTAACGCTCTTTGCGACCTCTCCCTTCCCCTAGAGCGTTACGTAATGTAGGTGCAGCGCCTGATGTTCTGATACTCGTAAATTACAATTTATCGGGGGAACTTGGCAACATTCGTATGTTCAAACGGCGCTTTTCCTTGGCACGATAGTGTAGACCGGAGAATAGAAGACACATTGGAGCATCCGCAATTTCGCGGTTGATTTTGCATCTTCTGGAGATCGGATGCGTTACCGGTTCAGGAAGCCTCGCACCTGACGCGAAAGTGGAACGGATCCGTTGAACTCGCACAGTCTCCTCATTTTTCCATGTTTTCGTGCGAGTTAGTTTCGTCCTGTGAAATAATGTGGCAACCATGCCAAATGGAATTGTTTACCGAAAGATGATTGGAAATTTTACGTAGTGAAGAGAGTAATAACGTGTCATGCTTTTTCTTGTTTTCCCAACATTCGCGCAGAGTTTGCAAGATTATGCGAGTGGAGTAAAATATTAAAGATAGCTCAGTGTAAAACACAAAAAATCAGGGAATGATTCATTAATGCAATTATGAATCTACTTTAAAAGTTGATGAGAAAATGTTACAGGAGTTTAAACCATTACACAAGGCGTTGAATTGGTAACATTTAAACAATTTAATTTTTTTTATTTTAAATTTTACCAATACTTCAAGAGTGTTGTTTTCCAACAGGGTTTCTCCCGGAGCTATGGCCCTCGAAAGTTTGAGGAGAGGAGGTAATTTTTGTTTGTAGCTTTGATAACGCTAATGGAAATAAGGAGGCAGAAATAATTATGAATAATAGATGCTATTGTAAGTTTACTATTATTTGATGTTTAAGTGACGAGGCAAGAAATATCTTTTAAACTTCTGTTTAAAATGAAGAGAAAACAATAAAAGAGTCCAAGGAATAATGCTCGTATTAATTGGACTGCATTTTGCAATTTGGAACTATAAATTCTGGCTCATCTGAAAAAACACTTATGTGCGTAGGGAAACTAATGGCACATACGTTGTTTTTAAACCTGGCCAGAATTTATAGTTCCAAATTGCGAAATGCAGTCCAATTTTCCTTCAAAAAATTGAATCGAGACGAAAATCCTGCGCAGCGCACTGTCGTAGACCGATTGTATGTATTTTATATCTTTGTATTCACGCCACTAAAGTTATTCTAGCTTTACCAAAAGCCGAAGGGACCACAAGGGGCTTTTCTTCTATCAATCAAGATGAAAATTTGTAAATCCATCCGTCTTCGGTAAAAATGTCGATATGCTGAGACCGTTTGTTCACTGTAGACGAAAGGTTTCCAAGCAATAATGCTGTATGCTTCAATTTCAAAAAACCAAAATGTACCCATCAATGAATTTGCAACTTTGCAAAGGGTATTTTTTAACCTTCAGCATCCCATATTCTCCGATAAACGTATTCTAGCAGCACCAAAAGCCAAAGAGATCAGACAGGACGAGATGAAAACCATGCATCTGTCTACAGTAATATCCTCGACACGGAAGTTCCCGTCCGGAGCCTCTCTGTTCTCCCGGCAGCGAACGATGGAGCGCTACGCTACTGTGCCACGGAAGAACGCCGCATGAGCATTATTCGAGGGTTGCCAAATTTACTTCGCTAAAATTATTATTTTTAAAGTGAGTTATGAATATTTTTCCTAGAAATTTTCAAGAACTTTCGGTGAAATGGAGAATTTGCACACACAAATTTTATTGCGCTTCACCTGAGAGTGCTTAATAAGCTGAGTTCGCAGTATTTTTCATACTTTATTCTAAAATGGGAAATTTGAGAAGAATAGATTTAAAAGTGAGAAAGTGCGCCGCCTTGTGACGTCATCTGGCGGCCATTTAAACACATGTATTTTGGCAAATTAGGTTATTCTGTCATATTTCCTCGGTTAGTTGTTCAATTTAGAAACCGAGGATATCCTCGTGCTCAGTTTTCTCAGCAGTTTCATTTTAAACATGGAATGTACAAAATTTCAGACACCTGCGAATTCTCCATCGCGAACAAAATTATCCGAAAAATTTTAAAAAAATTCATAATTTTACAAAGAAATTCGTGTATTTGGAATCTACAAAATTTCAGACACCTACAAATCCTCCATTGCGAACAAAATTATCTGAAAAATTTAAAAAAAAATTCTCATAATTTTACAAAGAAATTCGTGTTTTTGGAAGTTACAAAATTTCAGGCACCTGCAAATTCTCCATCGCGAACAAAATTATCTGAAAATTTTAAAAAAAATATTCATAATTTTACAAAGAAATTCGCGTTTTTGGAATTCACAAAATTTCAGACACCTGCAAATTCTCAATCGCGAACAAAATTATCTGAAAAATTTAAAAAAAAACATTCATAATTTTGCAAAGTTCGTGTTTTATGAAAGGAAATTTGGCAAGGCCTGAAGGTTGATACGGGGTTTTTCCTCGGGACGGGAGTAGGTATGCACTCGGGGTCGGGAGCTAAAGATCCTTTTTTAAGTAAGCGAGGTACAAAGCCCCGACTCGGCGGGATGTTGCTGGCCACGGTCGCGGATTTGGAATAACATTAATAACCGGCGAGCGTTTTGACGTTTTATACGCTCCGGCCCGGCTTTCACCGATTCCGCCCCGCCGACCACCCGAGCGGAAACACACGAGCAGAGCTCCAGCCTCATCCGGAAAAAAACGCTACACAAAAACGAACGCACCCCGCTGCCAAATAGCACCTTCTCCTATTTGGATCGCACTCAGCAAAAAGGGAGAGCACCTTTATAGGGAGAGCATGGACAACTCGAAAATTTGGAGGTTAGGTTTGATCAGGTCATGTAGCTCTTGGGGCCCAAAAGGGCAGCCAACCTATGAACTTGAACTATCTAGTGGCATTAATTTTCTCATTTCAACTATTGACACTGATTAAAACTTATAAAAGCACGTATAAAACTTTAATTTCGCATTAATTTTCTCAGTTTCAATGTCTAGCTAAAACTATACACTTATGCGCCCTGCCCTTCAAGACTCCAATTCCCTCAAATGGGAGTACCGCAAATGACAGAGTGATACAACTATTCGAGCTTCCGTGTATTGCACAGTATCATTCCCAATTGAAGGCGATTTGTGTCTTGATCCTTCGAAACGCTTGTTTAGAATGCGCATTGCGCTGTCGGCCCTATTGATTAATCTTTCAAATGCATAGGTTGGCAGCGGCACTTTTCTAGTGATTTTCGTTTCTAACGTTGTCACCCTTTTGGGCCCCGAGAGCTACATAAATCGAGTTGTCCATACCCTCCCTATGAAGGTACTCTAAAAGGGGCCAGCGCAGATACGGTGTTGTTGAAATGTTCCTTCCTCATAATTATCAAAAAAATCTCCCAAAATAGCAAATAGTTTTTACATCCCACCAAAAAGTGTTAATTTTAATGAGAACTAATTGTTTAAATGTTAATACTGTACATATATTGACTAGTTTTAAAAGAAAAACAAGCAGGAAGCTCCAACGCATTGGCGTCGGAGAGCGGCTCTGGGGGCAGTAGTTGTAGTCAAGAATGAGGGCCTAGACACATTTTGTCATTGATGTACAATCCGACAACTGTCGATTCATGTTTTGTAACTTAGCAGATTTACGTAGCCGGTGTATAAATGTGTATTGGGCTTTGATATGGCGAATACATGGCATTATCACTTGTTGTATACTTTTAATTTTGAAAGCTCTTTGGAGGTCCGCTTCCTAAAAAATCTCTGGTTGATAAGTCGTTTAGCGAGGCTGCAAAAAATTTGCATTTTTATATCTGAAAGTGTAGGTATTGGTTTTTTGTATAATTGTTTTTTTGGATTGCTGGAAAAGTAACGCATACTTCTATAATTTAGGACTGAGTCAGGGAAATATAAGGTTCGTTAAATAGTAAATATTCCTAGTACCGTGTGACACTATTGTTAACGAAAAGTTTTTGCAACTTGTCAAAGAGGTTGTTGAATGATCTTCGAATAACTTTTGATGAGCTAGAGGTAATGGTTCTATCTGCAGCTCGTGGACTTCTGTACGATATTGTCCAGAATCATCTAAATTTTCAAAAAGTGTCCGCTTGTTCGATACCCAATTTGCTCATTCATGCATACAAGGAGAAGCGCATGAAAGCTTTAGCAGACATTTTGGAGATGAATCAAGAATTAGATGAAGAATTTATGACTTAAATCACGGCACCTTAATCACGGGATGACCTTAATTACGGCAACTATTTATTGTCCATGAGATGCAGATGGTTCCATTTCCCTAGCTCATCAAAAGGTATTCGAAGATCAATTTCATCAGCCACCCGTACGAACCACGTTTCTAGTGACCCGTACTTGCTTCGCACGTATGAAACATACAATCAGAGAAAACAGAATTCATCTTACAATAATCAATAATCAGTAGGACATGAATCGTTGCGATGTATAATACGACATTATATTGCGGCATTACTATTGTAATTCATTTTAATGTTTAGGGGCATTATAAATCATTATTGCCACGTCGGAATGAAATGTTGTAGACTGAATTGAAAAGCATGTTGGCAAAATTTATTATAAAAATAGTATAACATGTAGGTACATAACATAAAGGTAATACAAATTAAATGATTAGAGCGTGTATATTTCATTACATTATAGGTATATTACAATCATTTTTGTCATTGTTGGAAATTTTGATAGTTTGAATTTTGATAGTTGATAGTTGATAGTTTGAGAGTTGAAAATTTGGTTATTTTATTTAGTTAAGGTGATTCGATAGACGCCATATTTTGTGTCAGAATGGCATGCGACTTTTCCATCAATTGGTCCATTTTTTCATTTACTCATCATTTTTCTCCAATTTTAAGTTTCGCAATTCTGTTTTCAGGAGACTAAAGCACTCACTTATCAATTTGTATATTTATATTGAGTTAAGGGTAGAGACGTATTCCTCACCGGAATTGAGGAATGAGGTGTTACAGTATGTCCGGCATTAGGTTCCATTTCGACATCAGCGACGATCAACGCTGCGATACTGGAAGCCAGTCTTCCGATATTAAATCCCTAGCGGGGAAGAAAAAAAATGCCTAGATTTCGCTAAAAATCCCTAAATCCCAGATTTGCTCAAATATACTTAAAAAATCCTAGATTTTGCAAAAAAGCGCCATTTTTTTATGAAGAATCATGATGTCATTCGATGTAGCGATTTGCAATATTTAAATCTGATTGGCTCGTTTGAATTTTGGCGCTCTCTGAAAGCAGTGCTAATCCAGACCAATAAAATGAAAGAATATTAGTTGATTTCTTATTATTAACAGGTTGAATGCAGTTGAATGTCAAGTACATCGAAGGACGCAATCGTTTTAATTTCCGGCTTATTTGCGGGGAAAATAGTGTTGCCAAAAAGGCCTACAAAATATAGATGAAAAAATGTTTTCGATTGTCGAAGCTAGAATTGAGGTTAAAAAGTTGATTTTTGGTAACTTTACCTCATCAAAAAAAAAATCCCTAGATTTCCTGAAAAATCCCTAAATCCTGGAAATTCGGAAAATCCTAAATCTAGGAATAAACTCTTAGACATCGGATGGCTGTTGGAAGCATTAGAGTCAACATTTGAAACGCTGCTGCAGAATTTGCCGGAGTATAATCGAGTGTTGAAAGTCAGTAGAATTGAACAATGTAATAATTGCTTTCCGAAATAAGCGTTATAATAAAAAAACAACGAATCTGAACTGTTAATACTGGAACACACCTTCTGTAAATGTACCTTGCGAGAGATAAGTAAAAAAATAGATGTACTGGAGAGAAGTGCTTCTCCACAGAGTTTGAAGAAGGAAAAAAAATGCCCAAATTTACTTACTTCAGCATTTTCGGCAAAATCACTGCAATTTCCGAACCTTTTTTGGCCAGGGGCCAAAATTAAATGATTATGAAGGGCCACTTAGATGTTGTAGATAAAAATAGGACTGTTGAAAAAGTCGCCGTTTTTCAATAAATATGTACCCGGAATGGAAGACATCTAGGGGAAAATTGTTACGATTTTCCGATGCAAATATTTTCCTACAATCTATTTTCCTGCGTTTTGGGATTATACGTACTAAGCAGGCTAAGAGCCGTTCGCCAAAACTAATCGGAACTGTATGAATGAATTGCTCCTTTTAAAAATCAAAACAATATCGAATTGCGATATATTACACAGTTAAGATAGGGCTATGTCCTGTCGTAAGCGGCGACATAAAGTCGATATCATTTCAATAATCGCCCCAATGGCCACGATAGTTGTTAGACGTTTACGGTTTCCCTGGTAACCTTTGTTTGCTATCAGCTGATATCGAGTAAATGACTAGGAAGCTCCAACCCAGTGGTTAAAGCTTCCTTAACCGCGAAAACTTTAAAATTCAAATTTTCAAATTTTGAACGTAAAGTACATTTTTTCCATCACGAGATAAAAGCACAAACAAGTTTTGAATTGTTGACTGTATCACCATGATTCCAAAAATACAATACACAACATAGCATTGACTAACAATAAAACAGTATGCAATAAAATAAAGTCATGACAAGGAACATAGCCGAAAATGGCGCCGATTCCCATCAACCAACGCGCGGTCTCTACAATGTAACATGCTGCATTGATACTCCCCAGCTGGGACCGTCCGGAATAGCAGCTCTAGTGCAAGCACCAGAGCCGCTAAAAAAGAATTTGTACGGTTTTGAAAACACTGTGATCTAGCTGGTTCCATTTTGCTAAATGCAATCTATTTGTTCCTAGAACGACTCCCTTTCATGAGGATCCTGTATCCTCGAGGAGGATATTAAACGAGGGGCTTCGAGGACAAGGCGCATGAGTGCAGTTTCTGAGAAAATTGTGATATCAATAATTTCAAGTAAAACTAGTTTTAATGCTTATTTTGTGAAAAATTCGCCCTCAAATTCCAATTTTTATACATCGAAAGTTAGTATGAACTTTCTTTCCGCCTTAATGATCTATGTAATTTCGAAACTTCAAACACGTTTTACTCGGAATAGCAAAAACTGTACTTATGCGCCCTGTCCTCCGAGAGTCTAAAGCCAACAAATGGGAATACCGCAAATGACAGAGTGATACAACTATTCGAGCTTCCGTGTATTGCACAATATCATTCCCAATTGAAGGCGTTTTGTTTTTTCTTTATCTATGACACGACTTCATAGCCTAGTCTCCGTTTTGCGACCTAATACCTCGTCCTATTGAAGGCATTCTATTATACAATTCATTGGACTCCATTTTGCAATTCGAAACTATAAATTCTAACTCAGATGAAGAACAACGTATGCACTATCAGTTCTCCTTTTTACATAAGTTCTTTGACGGATGAGCTAGAAATCATAGTTTCTTTTTGCACAATGAAGTCTAATTCAGCTTTAGTTTCCGCGCATTGCTTAATATCAAACCTATAAAGAAATACGGGTTTTCTTTCTGAACTTCATGATACAACCGCATGTGTATTTCAGTTTCCATGTATAGCGACGTGACCTTTATATTGTAGCATAATTTTTAATCGAGGACACTTTTCCTGCGCTTCAAATGAAAAATGGAGACGTGCGAACATTTCTAAGCCGTTTTACCTGAGCATACGGAGAAATTGTAGTGATGTGTGAATATAAATTCCAGGACTTTAAATTAGTATCGTCAACTGTCAGATCCAAAAACCGAGCTTCTGTCTACATATCCGAATCGATATCATCTCTAGAAAATGTCCTTCAGTGACCGGGGATCTCACCGAAGGGACACAGGATAATAAGAAAGGGTTTCTGCCGGCCGGAATGTCATGAATATCGGCGAACCCTCGCGATGCCTGCATGCAGTTCACACCCGTTTTGTGTCGTCTGGGTGTAATTTATGCGTGAATCAGTGCTTCGGTAGTTGCGCTCAACCCATCCTACTCCCTTCTGTCTATCATTTTGAAGCTGAGCTGTCACACGAGGAGGGGGAAAAAATTATGGGTGAGGATTGAGCCAATAACCTGGGTAAGGGGACTTTAGACATTCGGTTTTTCGAATCCACCTTGACTGGGTACCACGCTTGCTTGTTTCTTCCGAAGATGTTTCTTGAAATCGTAGTGTTGGCAACAAATCGACAATTTTGACGAATTCATGAAGAAAACCTGACCCCTTCCCTTCCCACACTACTCCCTTTTCCTATGAAATACCAGTAATGCTTCATATGCTCCCATTATTTTCATCGGTTTGAGGTACTGGTTCAAAAATATTTTTCCTTTAAAAGTTTGCTCAATATTTCAAGTATATCTTTAACCGTTAGTTTTTAAAAAAATAGGATGTAAGCAGGACTGTCCGTCAATGGCGTCCGGCATTTTTTCCGTATCTTTTAACTCCCACCCCTCACTTTCTGCACCATGTTGGAGTTTTTGGGTTCTTCTTTTAATGGAAGACCTCAAGGAGATGAATCCACAAAATTGAACAGGTCATTTGAAAAGGGCGTAACCGCGCCAAAAGTGTAAAAATAAGTACTTTTGCCGCATTTCTTCGACCCTTCTCGTGTGATCATGGTATTACTACAGACAGTATGTAAAATGTTTTAAACAGGAATATGAAGAAATATGTCGAAGAATCGGGGGCAGGACTTTTGGGCGGGGAAGGGCTCGTTTGGGCGAAAAGTTGGGGGCTTTTGGGCGAGTAAGAAACAGTGCAAAATAGCCTTCCCCGATTAGGGAGGGGGTCTTATGGGCGAGAGGAAAAAAGGTACCTTTTGAAGGAAATATGTGAATGTGGCAACACCGAACAACATGTTGAATGAAAGAACAGTATGAAACACACTCACCATTGTATGTAGAGTTGAGTAATATAAAAATATCACAGCTGTAGGTGGCTGGTCGTCAATTGATAAAATCTGGATGAGAATTTAAATTTTCTTAGCTTGGAAATGGTGACCTAGGCGCTTGAGGTAAGTCAACCGAGCTTCTCGATCACGTTTGCTCGCCGCGTAAGTATTCCAGGCTTCTATCGCATAATTATTTCGGTCAATTGTCGGTTGTTTAATAGTATTTGTGACATTCATGTTGACGGAAGTTATTTTAGTTAACGTTTCTGCTTGAATCTGACGTAGGACTTCAACCACGTTGTGAATGTTGGATGGGTATGATAGAATTCTTTATTATAGTTACTATGAAACGATTCGTTGCCATTTGTAGTGCGAGGGCAATTTGACGGCGGTCCGGCCCATAAATCTGGAGGATACTTTGACAAAGTCAAAATATAGTTATTCAGAAGATAATTTGAAAATTCCGTTTGTGTTTCTTGAGGTATGCCGTCAGGAACGATAGACATTAAATCTAGGAAACCACCCAACACTTCGTTTGGCGGTAACAATGGCAAGCCAAAAAAATACCTTAACCATTTACCGACCGCTGAGCCTTTAGTGTTATATTCTCGCAAGAGGAATGAATTGGATTGAATAAATCGGAACCAGGATTGAGATAAATGGAAACGGCAGCAGAGTAACATACAATCTGGGAATTCTGCATGAATAGCGTTATGAGCAGCAGATTCAAAATCAGCATAAAATGTGGGAATTCTTCAGCAATTCTAAATTTGATAATTCACAGGCACCATCTAATAAAAGTTCGCGTCTTATAATCTTACTCGGTTTTTCGATTAAATTTTCGGCCGCTTTCCTTTTGACACTAACTTTAAATTTTTGTTTGGTTATTTCTTCCGACGTGTATGGCTCATGATTATGTTCAACAGCACTAGGTTGGATCACTTTTTTTACAGTTTCGTCAACTAGCACACTTGCCCCGCACTTCTTATTAGCGCACCTGAACCTAATGTTTCCGGACTGTAAAAACATTCGATTCCGTTAATTTATACAATTCAATTATAACACACCGTTTGCCGCGAAATGTCCTAAAAACCGATGAAATTTCGATATCCATAACGTGCGAGTTTTAAGCGAAGTCACTGCGCTACTACGGCTAATTACGACGCGGTGAATCGCGGTGACAAACATGGGAAGTCATCCTGATAGCATTCCGTTCTGTTTACCCGAAATCAGTCTCCTTCGTCGTTATCACATGCTCATCTTTCTGCGGCAGGCATAGCTGCCAGATTCACGGTATTTCGGTGACTCGGCCACCCGCCCAAAAAACCTCCCTCATTTTCGCCCAACTTGATTTCATTCTCGCCCAAAATACCTCTCTTTTCAACAAAAGCTCGCCCAAAAGGGTTCTCCCCGAAGAATCAAGTTTTTCCATGTCCTCTAGAAATTTGATTTTTAGGGATTACATTCTTCCTGAACTGAGCCGTTCAATTAAAGTTGACGTCTAATGGTGGGTTTTTTTATTATGATTATCTGATGTGAATATACGACTGACATGCAGCTCGACCACGCTACAATGTCTTATCTGAAATGGGATTTAAGGGGTGGGAGGGGAGGGTCGGGAGTGAGAAGGGAATGGCGGCCTCCTCGCCCCCGCTAAAACAAGAGATAAAGAAGAAAAGTGAAGATTATGACTCGGCGAAGTACTTGGTCGCTAGAGTTGACACATTCCTGGAAACGCCGAAACTTGGCGAAACTCGTAAGCGTGCAGCGCTCCCTCGTCGGAGAGGAAAACACAAGCTCCGAGTCGGCGATTGATGCCAACTTTCGGACGGCGATGAGCTAAATGACGCTCAACTAAAATCCAACTTCGAGCTCTCGTCCATTTCCCCCACCCCTTTTTACACCCAGCTTCCGACAACAAACAATATTTTTGCCGAAAATTGCACATGATGCACAATTTACTCGGTCTCCAACGGCGCGAGTCAGATATCGACGGGCGTTCGGATCGCACTCTCAGACAGTGGAAAGAGCTAAAGTTCTTTTTCGGAACCAATGGGTGTTTCTTTCTTTCCGATTTTCATAACAACTGTATGTTCGCCGACAATTATCGTACATGGTGCACAATTTCATCCCTCTTAATGTTTTACTACCGCTGAGTCAGATATCGCTCGAATTTCGTATTGTTCTTACAGCCAGCAACAAGAGTCAAATAACAACCATATGTTCACCGACAATTATTGTACATGGTGCACAATTTCATCCCTCTTAATGTTTTATTACCGCTGAGTCAGATATCGCCAGAATTTCGTATTGCTCTTACAATCAGCAACAAGAGTGAAATATTTTTCGTCCCTTTTTGGAACCGATCGGTGCTTCCGTGTACTGTCTATTCTTCACTTTCGACAACAACAATATTTTCCCCAAAAATTGCACTCGAAGCGCAATTGTTCGGGACGTAAATATCGGTTCGGCGTTGCGAGGAAACAGCCCTCAGAAAAGTGCAGAGTTTATTTCGTGGTAACGAAGGAATAAGCTAGTTAATTGGTTTCGCGGGATTGGTTTTTTTTTGCATCTTAAAGGTCTCTATTAAGTTCTCTCAATTTATTTTAATTATTCCTAAGAACTTGAAAGAAGACCGACTGCTGACTTAAATTTCATCGAGGATCGGTGTATTTCTGCTGTTTTTGTAATGAGCAATGAGGATTAATGATGTTCTTTTTATTTACTCTAATTATTTTTGCGTGCAATGAGCATTTTCTGGCGTAAAAACTAGAAGTTTTTCTCTTTTTTTAGAAACTAAAAAATGGATTCAGGACTCAATCAATGGCTGAATAAAATTCACGAATAGGGCATCAAATTATTAACACACAAAACGAAGACGAGAAAAGTAGGTCTTTATTATTCTACGACCAAACATGATTGGATGTATTTTTAAATTTAACGATAAGACTTGGGGGAAAATTAGGTAATTGAATAAAAAAAGACTGCGCGTTTGAAATTGCGAGATTTATAATTGTTTTTTTAATTTGGACTGCTTTTTGCAATCGTGAACTACATTCCCTGGCTTTTCCATAAAATCACGTACCTACCCAGCGAAACTAACAACATTTATGTTGTTTCTCAAACGAGTTATAACAGTAGTTCCTTATTGCATAATTTAGGCAATTTAATCATTCTTATACGTACATGTTATTTGCATGAATAAACTAAATTTTGCAATTAGAAGCTGTATTTTAGGCTCATCTTGGTAGTTACATATGCGCTTTAAGTTTACCCATGTAGGTATGAGATTTTATGGATGAGCGAAAAATAGTAGTTCCTCATCGCAAAATTTTATCCATACACGTCCAATTCGATGTGAATACGGTTTTTTGTCTCTCTTATCCGTACTTGATCCACTTCTTGTTTCAACTAAATTGCAAAGATACATACATACATTGCTTTGCAGAGTCATTCATTCTCATCCTGATGCCCTGATCTCTTAAACAATTTCTTTAAGTTTCCAACCCATTGAGCGATTGGATAATCGAAGCTTCTAATCGAAGCTTTCCTTTTATTCCAAAGTTTTCGTTTAAAAAGTTACACTCGACGTCTTATCGAAATAAATATTCTAGGTTCCTCCGCGGGAGACAGCGCCCGACGCAGCGTCAAGTAGGTCGGTTATAAAATTGGAATAATCTCTGCTGAAACTTTTGAAATCTGAATTCCATCCTGCTCAATTTTATTTCCTCCTTTCAGGAACTAAATGGCTGCTCGTTACTTGTCATGCTGGCATGCTTCGCAGAATCCTTCTAAGTATCAATGCGGATTCATGTCGTCTCGGTCTCATTCCTCAAATTTAGTTAATAAAGAAGTCTGAAGAGGAATCAACAGTCGTATTTCATATTTTTGATTTTCCCTCTTTTTTAATAAGCGCAGAGAGCACGAGCATCAAAATATCACTGAATGAATAGAAACTCCACTGAAGATTCTCTCTTTAAATGGCAAATCTGTGCTAAAATGAGCTATGTTGCACACAAACCCTATGCACATAGTTCTTTTTATCATAAATACGTTCAAATTCAACTCTTAATCGTACCAAAAGCCCTCGAGGACTAGACCGCCTTTTAATAAACGGCCATTTTAAAGATGCAATGAGACTAAAATAGATATTGAACTTACTACCCAGAAAGAAACGTATCCTTTTACATTTGCTATGGTGCAAAACCCTACAAAACAATTAAGCATATCAGCAAATGTATGAGAGAAGTGTCGGTCCACGAAAATCAATGTAAAACTTTCTCATTTATACACGTGTGACAATGGGTACCACAGTTCCTCAAAACTGAAATTAAGTTATTAATACTTTAGCTCAGGAACAGAAAAATAGAATTATATGAGTAATATTTCAGCACTGACTTATTGGTACCGCACTTAAATATTGGTAATCAATGGGGTTAGGAAAATTGTATTTATTTAATAATAATAAGTCAGTTTAAGCAAGGCGATCAGCTGCTAAGAGAGAGATACATAAAAAAAATTCTAATAGTATTTTTGGACCAAAACCGCTCAAAAATGTTAAACGAACCGGAGTCTAAGCAGTTTGATGTTGACAGCCCAATAAATATGATTTCAAGAAATACCTCTTAGAAATTCTACTCCACAATATGTGAGAGAACGAATTCGTTGCATTGTAATGCAACGTAAAGCCCTCTATCGGCGCACAAATGAAGTAACCAGCTCTCAATTTACGTTTTCCAACCCTGGCGTTTTCCTGCAACATTTTTAAGCCCGATTTGTTGACTGGTCTCGAATTTGTCTCTGTCTCGAATAAAAATCGCCGAATTGAAAATTTTCACGCGTGGAAAAAGATATTTTTTTCCGCGGACTGTCAAATATCTATATTTCATGGTGTGAAATATACCGCCAGGAAAGGTTTAATCGTCAAAGCAGTCGTAACTTAAATTTAATAAATCAACCTCATCCTCGAAGTTACGATTTTCTCGCAGTCTCGTTCCCGGGGTTTCCCTCAATTTTATCGTATTTATATCCCATCGAATATTTGATAGGTGCCTGCAACGAAGTCCGAGTCGGTCTCGAACGGAGAACGGGTATCTTTTAAGAGTCGACGGATGACGATTCCTGTCATAGCCCATTCCGGGCACGGATGTCCCCTCCTCGTGACCCCCATCAAAGGCACTGACGAGCGGAAGCTGGGGGGCGAAGGGGGGGGGCATTTCGGTACACCGTACACGACCGGAATTGATGGACTGGATGATCCGGGGTCCCCGTCCCCCGACCACGTAACCCCCCTCGACGGTGATCCGGGAGTTTCCGTTCTTCTTTTCTCGGTTGCGACATCTGTGCATTTTCACGGATGCATCCGGAATGCACACAAAGGCTTGATCAGAGGTCAAGTATCAAAAGAGACCCCGTATTAGCGTTCTTCCTTTGCTGCCGTCCAAAGAACTCGTCGCTTGGCTTACATAAAGGCGCACTACTCTTAGAGATGAGCCAAGGAAGGCATCGAGTTATCCGGACTACAGGTTTCATCGCGAAGTATTTGTTTGCTTTAGTCATTGGCATGTTTCTGCTGATTTTTGAGTGAGTTAATCTCCAAAAATGTATAATTCGGTCTAAAAATTACAAATCCGATACTAAAGCTCGTTGAATCGTCATCAAATGAACCTGATCGATAAGTCCCTATTTTAGCAATGATTTTTATCGATCATGGTCATTCGATATCGATTCAGGAATCGAGCCGTTTGCTGTTACGCGAATGAGACTTGGCAAGTCTATTATTGCGGGATCACTCAATTTGCGATGCATTCCGCGATTTCCTCACGGTGTTGAGTGCAGATAATGCATTCCACTGGACGAGCCAAACAACTACGCTTGAGTCTCGGGTGTCTAACACGGAACACCCATTTCGTGTCGAGCTTTAACTGCAAATATTCGCCGGAAAAAGAGGATGTTTTGAGGGAGTTACATTATTTTTGGGCTGAGCTTTATCCTCTGATATCTTCTAATGGCAAAATGGGAACCAAAAATATGAAAAGATTGATAATTTCAATTTGAAAATGATGCTTTGTCGTCGCTTAGCACAGGAAGATGACTTTCCTCGAAGAGAGAATTCTTCCTCCGAGTTTTTTCAGGGAGCAAGTTGGTTAGGCCCCCCGGACAACGTGTTGAGCGCAGGTTTTTTCTATATTTATGACGCGGGACGTGAGGAAAAATACAGCCAGGAAAATAAAGAAAGCATAAAGCATTCAGGAAAACTGTTCGATGAGTTGCTCAGCGCAAACGACTTGACTCTTCCCCGAATTTCCCGAAAAGTTTTCGTATGTCAGCGGAATGCTGAAGAGGGATAAAATGAAAGGCATTTCTGGTACACTTATCGGATAGCACGGAGAGTCTCATCCACTTCTCTGACTTTTTTCGTGGGTCCTTCGCAGTAGCTCAGCGTCATGACGGGTAGGGGAGGAAATGGGGTTGAAGTCCCTTTCCTTTTTGATTCGCATCAGTATACCTTCTTTTCGTAAGATAAAGAAGAGAAACAAAGCAGAAATAGAAAGGAAAGATTTCAAAAAACGGAAGGAGAAGTGAAAGGAAAAGGAGAGGGTAGAGAAGGCGGAAGGTGGTGGAGAGAGAGAAAAGGAGCAAAAACGGAGGAGAAGGGTCATGAAATGAACTAGAAGGATTAAAGGAGATGAAAGGCACCAAAAAAGAAAAGATGTAGAAGGCAGGGAAGCAAAATCAGAGGATGAAGGAAAAAGAAAAGCGGAGGAAGTAGAAGGATAAAGAGAAGGAAAAGGATGGACAAATGAGGAAAGAAAAGAAATAATAACTGAGTGACAAACATTAGATGAATGAGAACAAGCGAGAGTACAAAGAAGTACCAGAGGAGGGAGAAGTACAAAAAAACGTAGAATTACGTGGCGAATGAGGATTAGACGGAGATAACGGCAAACACGAAGGAGATGAGGTGAAATAGCAGAGGTAGGTAAAGAAAAATGAGGGAAAGAAGAAGGAAAGGGAAGAGGAAAAGGAGCAGGAGAGAATTACAGAATTCGGAGGTTCAGGTATCAGGTTATCTGGAATATAAGCCAGTAAACCAACAGAAGAAGAAGAAGAAGAAGAAGAAGAAGAAGGTATCAGGTTAGCCATCCATTTAGGTTAGCGTTTGCATGAAACTTTGGGTAACCCAACCTTCGAACTCCCATAGTAAACGCTAATTCTTCTCTCAAACAAATAAATTTCTAAACTGCATATACTTCCGTGTCTGAGTACGTCCAGTTGTTCCACCTTCCGCACGGGCCGTGAACATAGAGCATCGCAGTGACCTAAAAGTAAGTTTGGTTGTGACAGGCATGTTCACCTACTTCGAACAAATTAATCAAAAAGGAGTGTCACCCCTCCGTTGTCACAAGTTCGGACGGAGCGAAATTAATCCACGATCGAGTCCCAGTCCCGTGCGAAGGGACGGCGATCAGCACGGACTCGACAAGCTGTGCGTTTCGAGCAACAAGACGAGAACGGCCCGTAATTTTTAAGTGACGAAGTCACACATTATTAATGCCGAAATAAACTGAGCCACCGCGAGCGGCGGGTGTTAGTTCGGAATAAATAGGATTAAATAATTTACTAACATCGGACGAAGTTCGGTTCGCCGGAATTGAATGCCCGCTTTTAAAACCGAACCGGGCAACTTTGTTCCCAACTCCAGCGCCGCGCCGCTTTAACTAATGCATTCACCGGAATGCGCCACGTCGCGCGCCCAGAGCCAGATCGCTGCCGAGAGAAACGCGGAAAATTAGTAACCCGACACTGCCGAGCTGAGGAAAAACGCCTTATGAACCTTCAGGTGTTGCCAAATTTTCTTTGATGAAACACGAATGGAGATGCTGCATGTGTGAGGAATTTGCGATTTGACTGTTGATTCTTATGTAAAAGTTCATGAGAAACACGATGGTGCCACTGGTTTTCTCTGAAATCAACTCCCAAGCTCAAAAAAAGCTCTCAAGTTAAGGCCAAAATGGAGGGGATATCCCACTCTACCCTGAGAGTCCACCTCTACATCAAGACAAACTCTCCATGCAAAGATAGGGAGCAAATACATTGACAGGGCTGCCACTTTATTTGGGGACTCCAAAACTGAAAACACGGCAACCCTGCTAATATATTTGCTCTCTATCTTTGCATGGAGAGTTTGTTTTGATGTAGAGATGGACTCTCAGGGTAGGGTGGGATATCCCCTCCATTTTGGCCTCAACTTGAGAGCTTTTTTGAGCTTGGGAGTTGATTTCAGAAAAAACCAGTAGCACCACCGTGTTTCTCGCGAACTTTTACGTATGAATCAACAGTCAAATCGCAAATTCCGCACACATGCAACATCTCCATTCCCTGGTAAAATGAATATTTTTCGTTTAATTTTTCAGAGAATTTTGTCAGTATTTTGATCTAAAGTTCCTGAAAATTTCAAGGAGAAATATCCATAATCTCCCTCAATAATAAACATTTTATTGAAAGAAATTTGGCAGCCTTGGAATGCTTATACGGCGTTCTTCCTGAGTACGGCAGAACACGCGGAAGTTCGAAAGAGTTGCGGCCTTGGATAGTGTTGTTGCTGGTCGTTGGACTTAAATTGCAGCACCGTGAAGGTGTTTGTTGGCCAGTGCTTCAAAGTTCAAAACGTGAGCTTTGCTTTGCTTTCGACAGCCAGGAAATGAGCACTTTTTGGAAAATAGGTGGAATTGATTTAACTTTTTTTTTAGGTGCTACATTAAACGCACATCACGGTCAGTGGCGTGGCGTGAATGATCGATTATCAATATTTCCCCATGTGAAGCTATAGTAAAGAATCGATTATTAAGGTGTTCGCTGCGAACACCCCATTTATCGATTCATTCCATAGGTTTGAATGGTAGTTCAATCGACATATCGCGAAGCACGCCACGCCACTGATCACGGTCAAGGAACAATGCCGCGTATCTGCAGACCGACGATTTTACAGGACGAATAAAAAAATTCGCCATTTTTGTAATTTTGAGATTTGATTTGCAATTTTTTCATTCATTACAGCTAGCGTCATTGCACAACTCTCATTCGGAGTCGGCCAAAACTATAAACATCAGCTATTATTTTAGTATTTTATACCGTAGCCGCGTATCTGCAAATTGACGATTTTACAGGACGAAGAAAAAAATTCGCCATTTTTGTGATTGCGAGGTTTAATTTGCAATTTGTTCATACATTACGGCTAGCGTCATTGCACAACTTTCATTCGGAATTGGCAAAAACTATAAACATCAGCTATTATTTGAGTATTTTATACCCTAGAATGCGGAAAAGTCGCCAACTCATGTTCGCTGAAATTGTTACCTAGGCTGTATTGTTCCTTAGCCATCTATATGGTTATTTCAGCGCAGCGAGGATGAGGAAGAATTAATGAATGAGTTGTTTTCCAAAGAAAACACTCGCCAAATTTGAGTACGGACCTCGAATTGCACAGAAAGATACAACGCGCATAAAAACACGCAAACCAGGTCTCATCTGAAAATGGAACTGTTCACTTTCGGAAACAACTGATTCATTCATCCCGTAGCTTTTAGTTATCAACCCTCATTTCACACACCGCCATGTTCGGTCAAAACATCGTATCTGCACATAGTTCTGACTACGACTACGGTGTTTTACAAAGGGATGAAATGCCGGGATGAAGGGGGCCGTTGGAGCACAAGCCCCGCTGTCGAGACCTCACATAGGCCGCCTCCGCTCCCCTCCCGATCTCTCTCCGATGACACTGACATCGCGCGTTGCCAAATCGCATCGTAAAATCATGGATTTTCGACTCCGGGGGGGTGTAAAATCTTACTAGTCGACAATCCAGCCGCGCCTTCCCGCAACAGGTGAGCGAGCACCGGCGTCCCAAAGCCGAGGTCGGAAGAAACCGCGTATGTACACGACGTTTCTGTTGGGAGTTAGGTGCTTTAGACCAAGCTCGGCAGTGCGAAAGTCGAGCCCTCATCTGCGATGGAAGTAGGTCAGGGAAGGCGAGGGATGCTTTGTTCGGTGATATCTGTTCGGCGTGCGTGGCCGTGGACGTATCGTTATTTGGATTTAGACGCCAGACAGGTTCGAAGGGAGGGTCATGCGGGGACGGTTTGATGTACTCAAATAGCTGTTTTGTCGGAGGATTCGCAACGAAATTCAGACCCGCGGATAATCGACAGGAGTTGATTCGACGCATCGATGGTGAAAGTTGCGTAATCCCTTGAATTGCGATGTTGCAGGTGTTTTGTCGTAATTATTTCATAAGGAAAGCTAGGTATGTTGAGGGGCTTAAAGGAAAAGACGTGTAAGTGCAGTTATTTGAAAAATTGAGGCGTCAAAGATTTCAACTCTCGTATTCTGTTGTGCTAAGGAAGAACGCCGTATGAACCTTAAGGCGTTGCCAAATTTCCTTTGATGAATCACAACTTTTTAGGAAAATTTGTTAACATTTTTCTTCCAATTTTTCAGATAATTTTGTTCGCAAGTTTACCTAAAGTTCTTGAAAATTTCTCGGAAAAATATTCATAACTTTTCTCAAAAATAAACATTTTATCGAAGGACATTTGGCACCTCTCGAATGTTCATGCGGCGTTCTTCCTTAGCACGACAGTATTAGCTTGAAGGGCGGGATTTAGACCCTGAGGATTGCAGTATGAGAGAATTCATTCTGAAACCACCCGTGGGGTATGACACAAAAAAAAAAAAAAAAAAAAAAAAAAAAAAAAAAAAAACGATTTCAACTAAAACTAGTCTCAAGGTATATCCTCTGAAAAATTCACCTCTCGTTATAAGTTTGGAATTTTCTGTCTCAGAATGCCATTTTATTTAATTTTTGCTCCCCATAAAAAAAAAAAAACAAAAAAACAAAAAATCATCCACGTGGCTACTGTTCCTCGCAACTTTTACAATAGCGCGTGCAATAAGGAGGAAAACGCGATGAATATATCAATTCCCAAGTTTATAATAATCAAAGTGACCCCGTGTCCTCAAACTTCGAGCGCGGCGAAAGGTTTAAAAATTGCATTTTCCGGTAGATTTCCCGCGGGAGAAAACTGCAAGTTCGGAGGTCCAAGAGTTCAGAAGGAACGGGTAACTTCCCAAGTTCCGTCGATGATAATACCGGAAGTATGGTTCTAGTCTGGGGTTGGCAAGAAGTCCCACCATTACGAAACTTCACGACGTACCACGCGGATTTACGAGTCGTAACAGAGCATTCAAAGCATGGAATGGAGTGGGTCAATGAAGCGAGTGACGGAGACAATACGAATGTTTATTCTTTATGGATTCATATACTCACAGACAATATACAATATCAGAGACCCTACGCTTCTTTCTTTCCTCTAGTGTAAAAGTTATGTTCAGAGATCAATGTTCAGAATGATGATCAAAGTCCAAAGCACGCCTAGCCTGCTGTGCAAAAACTCCTTGCAAAATTTTCACCCCAACATTCATCAGTTATTATTAGGCCAACATTAGGGAAGCATAATTTCATGAAAAATAAAATCTTGAAATTTCACGTGAAATATTTCACGAAATTTCAGAAATTTATGTAAGATATTGAAAGATACAGGTTCCTTTTCATGTTCACAAAATGTAAAAATAGTGACTGTCTTCTATTTTTATGCGTTTGAGTGCGGGTTGGAAACTCTAGCCCTTGAAAAATACGAAATTCACGGTATCATGAAATCTCATGAAATATTCCACCAAAATTTCCAATCTTTCATTTCTTTCTTACATTTCATGCCACCCTGGGCGAACTCAATGTTCAATTCGTCGTCCCTCTAACGTAAGGGCGTATCTCAATCCCCACGTGCGATCCCTCTCTTATACATATAAACACATGATTTCTGGAACCCATGCGAAAATCGAGATAAGCCCTTACGACACAGGAACGACAAAGTATTAGCTCGTCCATCATCACTAAGTAATTGAGTATATTTTTAATGATCGAAGGAAACTCCACGAAGAGTTTCAAGGCATTAAATTATTTAGTTTTCTGTCAAGGAGAGATATAGCACCGAGAGGAAATAAGGCAACGTGAAATTCCGTGAGGCTGATTTTGCTTATTTCGTCCGCTGTTATCTTAAAAGGATTACACATCGTCTCACATAAATGACGGCGCTTGAATGCAACTAATCTAGCCCCAAGGGGTGCCGTGTTGTATAATTGAGATAATGAAGGCACCCTTAATTTCATAGCAATCGCAGCCACGCGTGCACTGCCATATCATTAGCAAGGCAACGCAACGCTTATATGGGTAAAAGGCACAGAAAGGTCCCTTAGTTAAACATTCACCCGTTTCAAGTGCATGGTATCGACATAAGTCATTTAATCATCAAAACCAATAGACATCCTCATGAAAATTTTAATATTGCTCGTGATATATATAAGAACTTCGGATAATTTGATGGATGCAACTGAGTCCCTTTCGTTGGCCACAGAAATAATTTTACATAATAAATCAATCGAGGTTTTTGTTTTAGTCACGGGCAATAAAGACCAAGAAATGTGTGAGATTACTTGAAATACATCAGTTGACAGGCTGACATTCCTTATTTTAGTAGAGCAATTCACTTGAGTTAGGTTCGAACCTAAGAATACAACTATATCAACTTTGGTGTGTTGCACAGTATCACGCTCAATTGAAGGCGTTTTGTATTGGTCCGGCCGCGACCTGCGGAGAGTAGAATCTTGATGTGTTGACGTCGAGTGCTGTTTGCGCTTGAAACTTAGTTCCTTCTGTTAACCTTGATCCATATTATAGGAAATATTTTTGGAACGACTATGGTTATGGTCTTTAGAATTAATGAGGATGGAGGATGAGAATGAAGCCTAGCTACCTGCAGTGCTAAAGAAATTGAACACAAGTGAAGCACGACATGCATGCAGCGAAATTCACCCGCCAGCAAACTTGAACGTAAAAGAATGAGCAGTGGAAGATTTAATAAATGCGCCGGTATTACACTTTTATTGAAACGTGCTTATAAACGTCGAACTCAAGCTGTTCGCATTTGAAGTACATGCATCGTTTTGTATAATTTATCTTCGCTCAAGCGACGCCAAATAAAATCTGCTCCTCCATTATTTTCCAATCTCAGCTCGCGTTCGAAAAAGTGAAGAGACAATTTATCCACCGAGTTTTCAAAGGAGGATCCTGCATCCTACTCCTAGGCAAATGTTTATGATTACACTTGAAGCACGCTCTAGAGAAAATGTGCATTTTTCAAAGGGCTTTTGTTTTATGTTGCTTCCTTGGAGAGAAACGGAGGGAACGGGTATCTCTCGGAGTTTCAAGTTTCTATAACGCTTGTCGCTGAGGCTGAGTGCACATAATGACTGGTTCCTTTGGATGAACAATACTCTGTACAAAAATACCGGTATATTTCAAATAATTATACATTTATTCTCACATTGTAATATAATATTGATTAAAATCGGAAAGAAAATGTCTCATGGGTCGTAAAGTGCTCTACAACCGAGTGAGAGTGCGCCAAGGGTAAAACAGACATCGTCATTGTCCAGACCACAGTCAAAGGTATTTGCATTGAGAGTTTTTAGAAAAGTCCCATAAGGAATACTGTAGGAGGCGTGAGGCATGGGTGTCACAGTTGTCACACATTGTGAGGTGGAGGCACATACGATAAAAAATGGAATAGCGCTCCAAGTAGCTACCATAGATCTAAATTACCTTTCACGTATTTTTAATCCTCATTTTGCCTGCTGTTGCGACTCATTTGCTTCATTTCATTCGTGCCTGAGTGTAATTTTACGATACGGCCCCATCTGAGGAAATGAAGAAGGATTAATGCTCTATCTGCTCAACGCAATCTTGAAATTATCTAAGTTTTAATCCTCCAGTAAGCAGGGCTTCTTGTATGAAATTACATGAAACCCAGCGGCAGTTTACGGCAAAATACGACCAAAAAATTTTCAACAGCCAGATAGAACCTTTATAAAAGGAATGATGATATTATTGCTGGTCACTTTTGTGCTATCCAAAGGTAGATGAAGTAAAACTGGACTACATTTTGCAATTAGGAACTACAATTTCTAGCTCATCTTACAGACAACACACGTGCCATCAGGTTCCCCCACGCAGATAGGCGTTTTAATATAAGAGCCAGAAATTGTAGTTCCTTATCGCTAAATGCAATCCAACTAGCGTAACGTGATTCAAACGGAGGGCAGGAGAGAGAGGTTGATTGCGCATCTAGAGTCTCTTTCTCATTTTCATTTCTCTCAAGAGACGAGAGGTCGAAATTCCGGAAAAATGACTTTCACAATACTTCAGTGGACTCTTATTCTAATTTCAAGGGAACGCTCCCCCCACCGCCCCCCGCCCCGCCCCGCAGCCCCCCGCCTCGAAAACCTCGCGTCTCCACATCACTGTGCTTAATCAGATGCCTCACATTGACCACACATTTGCTTAATGATGTTCAATTTTCCGCACACTTTTTCGGGCGGGGGGGCGGCAGGAGGGGGAGGTAGCTTTTCGCTCTATTAAATGTCCGCTCCCGTATCAGTTTCCGGGAGCGCCTCTTGGGCAAATAAAGGGGAGGTTATGAATGGGCTAATTAGTCGACACGTGTTGACAGAGTGTCACGGGGCTGGGGCCAGGACAGCTGGCCTCGATAGGCGTCAAATTTGCCGTGTTTGCCGACCGGGCGCCCTGTCGCGTCCTCGTGTCCCCGTGCACGCCTTCGACATTAACGGTTCACAAATATGTGACCCCCCACCCCCCGCTCCCCATCCCTTGCGACCCGTTTGAGCGTCGAAAATAAAGGACCGCCTAATCGACCTGTAACGGATACTGCTATTCTCCTCGGTGGCTGAACGTTCGGCTATAACGATGAAATGTGCATCTCGTGTACGATGCTGCCGTGCTAAGGAAGAACGCCGTATGGGCCTTCAGGCGTTGCCAAACTTGCTCTCGGAAAATATTTATTTTTGAAGAAAGTTGTGAAAATTTCTCTTTAAATTTTCACAAATTCTAGATCAAATTACGGACAAAATTCTCTAAAAAATCGGAAGAAAAATATTTAAAAATGTTTCTGAAAATTCGTGATTTGTCAAAGGAATTTTGGTAACGTCTGAAGGCTCATACGGCGTTTTTCCTTAGCACGGCAGAATGTGTCAGACTGACAATGTTTCATTTTCTCAAAAAGAAACCAACCAAGATATCCCCTTGAAATTTTCGTTGATTATTATTAGACGAGTGATAAAGATTCACAGACAATCTCAAGAAGAGATGTTACCTAGTTGTTGTTGTTTTTTTTAAAATAAATAAATAAACCATGCATGAAGATTTACAACATCGCAATCGGAGATGCTTGCTGTTATATTTCAGGTTGTAATTTTAGTTTCCGAAAATATAGAAGCTGAAGATTCAGTGGGTTCAAAAAAAACCTCACATGCCTTTTCTTCTCCGCATGACTTGTCATAGAATGAATAATAACTACCGTACGTCTGACCGTACGTCTGTGTATGTTTGTGTGTTTTTCGGTCAAAATTTCCTAGAAAAAGTTCTCACTTACATCTCTCTCTCTCTGGTGATCTCACAAGTCGAGACGTCCATATGACTCAGCTTCTTCACTCTGAATGTAGTTCAAACGTGACAGAAATGCAAGGAACTTACAAAATGTGACACGTTTCTTCCCAGCTTTACCATTTACGTGCATGACACTTTAGATACGGAGTACGACGTGAGTATAGGAAAGATAAAAGGGATCTAAAGGTCAGAAATCCATTGGCAATTCGCGAAAGGACGCCGGCGCCGAATCGGACTCGTGAATAATCCAACTTGTCCGCTCGTAAGTGGTAAAAGGCGAGTGGCAAAGGCTCCAAACCTTCAGCGCAAGAACTGCTATGTAAAAAAGAAAACACCTAGGATAACCGTTCGGACGTTGCCAGATTTTAACTTCGTAAAATATTTATTGTTGCGGAAAGCGATATACATATTGTTCTTCAAAATGTTCAGATATTCTGGACACATTTAATTGGACCGAGTTCATCAAAAAGGAACCACTCTACACTTTCGAAAAAATTGAGTTTAGAATGTCTTTGAGTTCCATTAGTCGTATATATTCCTCTGCCAAAAACTCAAAGTCGAAAAAAAATAATCTATGTTAAAAAGGTTAAAGTTTCTTTTCTACATTGAGCCATATGGAGAAATACAACTTTAAACCTCTTTTTCTCAGTTTCAACTTTATGTGGGCATTCACCCTGAGAGGTACATAATTCGCGTTGTCCATACTCTTTCTATATACGTGCTCTAACGTTTACTACCTGATGGTCTCTGGGACGATAGGGGGTTATGGCGATTTGGCGTCGCAGAGCGCGAGGCTGCGCTATAAAAGCGGCTCAACGTATGTAAAACGTTTACACGTTTTTTCGGTTTTCGGCTGCTCATAACGTGAAAACAAAAGTTGAGCTAACGTTTATACGCCGTTTTTTCTTAACACGATGACTTTGCTTCATTTTTTTTTTTTTTTTTTTTTTTTTTTTTTTTTTTTTTTTTTTTTTTACGGTTGCTCGCTTATCCAACGGATTGGAAGCAGGTAATTTCTGAGCGAACGCGCGGGGGTCCGGGTTTTTAATCCTCTTAGCCGCGCGAGATCGTGTTCGAGCCGGGGTGGCCGCTCCTTTGTCCCGCCGCGGCACCCGGCGCCTTTGTCCGCCGAATCGGCGAGCCATATGAATTAAAACTCTAATTAATAAACGAGTCTTTAATTTGCTAAATAAGCCCCGTCCCGCCGTTTAACCCCGGCTCAAATCCCGGCGAAAATGGGGGAACGTCTCCCTGCGAACCGCTCACTTGCACGACACGCCGCACAGTGGAACGAGGCGATAGGGGATGTCGGGACGAAATTTGGAAACTTCAAACACTTATAACTCCGTTAATACGCAACGTTGAGGCTCTCAAAGTGTTTCCATTGGTTTTCTCGTGAAATTTTCATTCAGTGTCACCCCTTTAAATTAAAAATGTGACAAAATAAACATAAAAATTTGCGGTTTTAGTCAAAAATTTAATGTCTGACCTCTTTCATTGACGCTATCCCCTGTGCGACGCACAATGGATCGAGTGAATGAGAGGGGTCGGACATGATTTAAAACCTTTAAAAGCGTATGTCTACATCAATATGAAATTTTTATGTTTTAAAAGTGGTTTCATTGGTTTTTTCGTCAAATTTGCCCCTAGAGACACCCTAAAATTTAAAATTTGACGATTGTTTTTATTCACCTAAAATTGTACAACCAGCCCTTACTGGGGTGTCAATTACACTATTTTTAACTTTTTATTAACACTGTTCTTAACTTACGGATCTAAAACTATTTTTTTTAAAAATATATAAATTCTTCCAAAAAAAAAAAAAAAAATAAATAGATAAATAAATAAATAAATAAAAAAAAAATGTTTTCAAAGTGGTTTAATTGGTTTTCTCGTCAAAGCCGCTAGAAACACCCCTCTTAATTAAAACTTTGACGAAATAAACATCAAAATTTGCAGTAAGTCCTAAAAGGCATGTCCAAACTCTCCCATTGACTCGATCCACCGTGCGCCGGACGTTTTTCTCGCGTGCTCAACACCCCAACACGCCCTCGTCATCGCTTTGCTCCTTCACCGCTCGCAATTTTTCGCTTGTTGCAAGGGTCTGTTTTGAGCGTAAAAAGAACGAATTTACTAGGAACAGACAATTGTATGGGTCGTTACGGAAGCAGGGGTGCAGAAAGCGCTCGAACGCCCGATCCGAGGATTTCGGGTGGACGCTGGACGGTGTACACCAGTGGCGTGGCGTGCTTTGCGATTTATCGATCGATCTACTATTTAAACCAACAGAAAAGGATCGATAAACCAGGTGTTCGAACGCACACCTTAATAATCGTTTTTTACCATAGCCTCGAATGGAGAAATATCGATAACCGATCATTCACGCTTCGCACTGGTGTACACCTCAAAACGCAGTGTACTTTCCGGCAGGAGCAATTTAGGCAATTTACACATCGGAACCTATGTGTAACGGTGTAGCGTTTGAAGTATTTCCACGAAGTTGAAGGCGCTATACATAGTTCGCGCGAGCACGCCCTCTATTGCCGTCGTTGATTCGAATTCGCGGAATCAGCTAATTAAAATTATTTGAAGTGCATCCGCTCTGTTAAAAACACCCAAGTGTTTTGATTTAATAAAAATCGATACATTTCTGCTCGCTAACTGATTTGTGTATAAATGACTGGCAGATGCGCAATGGTTTTTTGATTTTACCTAGACTGTACTTACATTTTGTTCAAATTATTTCGACCACGCTGATTCTGTTTGTCAAAATTATCTGGCCTGTGCAAAATTTTCTTCTGAAATTACTCAGATTGCCTTGGTTAGTAGGGAATTGTTGTGGTTTCCTGTTGAAAACGTACGCTGCAGAACTTCTGTCCTGTAAAGGAGTACAAAAAACGTAAGGACTTTTCGTGAACACCTGTAAGTTTATCACGGTAGATCACTTGTAATCGCTTATCGAATTTTGATCATATTGGATCAAGGCTTGATCATTCTCAATTAAAGTTGAATCACTTTTGAACAAATACTAATCCTTGTCAATCAATTTTGATTACTGTTGACCAATGTTTGATCATAGTTTATCACTTTTTAAGAACTGTTGATAAAAATGTCATCACCATGTCGATTGAGGTCAAAATGGTCAAGTCCATTCAAATAGAAAGTGCCTTTTTCGTGTAATCGAAGATCAAATTCGTCGATTATCAATCACGTGACCAATTTTTAAGAGCTTTTTTGAACATTGTCAACAATTTTATGGAAGGCAAGTTTCGTTCAATATACTGTCAACAACCTTTGAGTGAAATCCGGAGTGACTTTTACTCTGGCAAGGTGACCATTAAAATTGATGTACAAAGAAGGCAATGGGAAAATTAAGCGATCCTATTGGTTAAATGAGAATTTGTTTTAGACTAAGAGGAAAATGACGGTCTATTAATTAGATTCCTCATGAGTTGCCGTTAGTTACTTCATAACTTACCTCATTTGTCCATTGCAACCATCCGCTCTCACTAATAGGATTACCCCATTTTATCCTTGTCTTATTGCTTTGTCGATTGCTATTTCGATTTCAATAATCACACCGCCGAAGTGCTATGGCCGGAATTTTAAGACGTTACTCGAAACTTCCTCGACTCGAGATTTACTCGACTGGAGGAACCTCCAAACCGTCTCGACTCGAGAAAAAACTCCTCGACTCGAAAATCTACTCAACTCGAAAATCTCCTCGACTCGAAACTCCGTCGTCCAAAAAAAAAAAATGGCTTCCAGGTGAGAGAATGACATTCAACGTCAATTAATGAACAGATTAGGAATTTATTTGGAATAATAATCATGGAAAAGTGCGTCAAATTAAACTTTAGCGGCTACTTTCATAAATTCCCGGGCCATGAGTTAATTTCTGATTCATCCGCTTGAGTATGCATTCGTGAGGATGGTGACTGGTAGAGTCCCTTTATACTGAGAGTCAAGACAATTCGGCTCATGGATGTCACAAACGGGAATAAAGATTACAGAAATTGAACGTTTTTCGTAATCTTTGATCGGCCCATTCTCAAATGCCTTTCTCCGTTCCTCCTCTCATTCCGTTTGTTCCTTGCCGAATCCGTAATTCCCTGGTCCATTCCAGATTATAATCTTTGCAATTGGTGAAAATGTAATCTTTATTCCCGTTTGTGACACTGTGGAGGCCTAAAATACGGGAACCAATCAGAAATGGCATAGAGAAAAAAAAGGAGGTGTTTGCATTTCGGGCATCTTGGAATTTTTTGATGACTTGATGACGTAGGTGGGTACAGTGTGAAGGGGACGTCCCTGTACCCAGCTGTACCCACCTACGTCATCAAGTCATCAAAATATTCCAAGATGCCCGAAATGCAAACACCTCCTTTTTTTTCTCTATGCAGAAATGGATTCAAATTGTCTTGACTCTCAGTATAAACATAGAATAAAGAGACTAACGTCAACAGAAGCGAAAGCCCCCGCCATTTTCATGTCAACGAAGCATACCGAAAGGAGGCTGTTTCAATAAGTACTGTTTACGTTTGCGGTTTTGGAGAGGTCGAATAATAACAGATACATACGTTTCAAGGAATTGTAAGAGTTTTCTTTTAACTTATTTATCGTTAAACCGAAGAAGTACTGTAGATTCGCTTAAAATTTAATGTTATTTTCCACTTTTATATTTGTAGGTAACCTCGAAATTGGTTTCAATCTGCGCAGAAAAATGTTAACATTGGTTCTTACGGAGCTTTCGCTTCTGTTGACGTAGTCTATTATTCTATGGTATAAAGGGACTCTAGTGACTGGTGAGAAGGCGGCCATTCATTGTATTTGTTTGTTTGTACTTTGTTTTTCAGTGCCAGACCAGTAATCCTTTTAATTAATTGTTTCAAAGTTAATAATTCGATTTCTTAGTGGTTTTTGTGTTTCTTCATATGATATAGCCCTTTGTGTCATAGTTCAAGCGTTCAATGGATCCTAATCGTCTTTGAGAACACGGCTAAACCCACACCACAGATGCTTAACATTCATGCGATTGAATGGAAGTGAATTTCTCGGTGATTGAACCTTTCTTTTCTCCTCAGTACTTATTTTCATCTTACATGTATTCCATCATGAATTCTCTGTGAAATTTCTCGGAAATGCGTGATTTATTCTCCGGAGAAAAGTTGATAGTGTAGCCCTTATCCAAGCGTCAGCGTCTCAAATACGTACCAATTATGAAACCCTGTGCTTTATTATTTCATTTATATTGTCCACATGTGATTTATAGCAAAGGAATATCCGTTTCTCTCAGGTAACTTATCAAAAATTACAAACCATACCCTCACTCAAAAGCATCTTTTTTCAAAGCCCTTTGGTTAAGATTGTGATTCATCAAGTTGTCAGCTGGTTTTCACAAACACAAGTTCTATCGAGTCAACATTGAACATTAAACACTGTACCTATGAAGCAGATTTGTGACTTTAGAGATCAGGTTTTTCTTCATTTTCCAGTTTCTGAACATGATTTAATAGAAGTTTTCTACTTGGCCTCTGAAAGCACAAGCATAGGCCACATTAAGCGATTCGTATCTCTCATGACTATCAATCTTATTCTACCTAATAAGCGTTTTAGAGCTCACTGAGTGTGTGTTGAGACAAAAGTCTAGTATTTTCTTGTCACTGCTCACCAATGGTGCTGTCTGAAAGCATGTATCAACCTGTTATATTGCTGCTGACTTGGAGCTGATCAGATAATGACATTCGTCTCAACATGCGATGAGCAAGCTCTAACAGCGATGCGCAACTGATTGCCTAATCCAGAGGACTTTGCTATCATGATGCTTTTCTTTGGGTTGGTATGTCAAGTGCTCATAATTCTTTGAAATTAAAATGTGTACGGTCTCCTGGCCCTCAGGTATTTACCTAAGTTAATCCTGAACCAAAGGAATCTCTACTGAGTCATAATATTCACTTATCCCGACACACTGCAGCACATGGGCAGTTCGAATGCTATTCTCATCAAAGTGTCAGACTCAAGAGTTTCCAAGATGGCCATTGCCCAGCATTTAAGAGAGCAACCTACCTCAGCAGTTTGTGTATCTAGTGGCTGTCTCATTCAAAGATCATGGTTCTCTGCTGATTTGATATTAAACAATTTGCGGAGACCATGGATTGATTGTCCACAGCTGTCAATTTCAACGCAACTCATCAGCCTCTGAATTCACTCTTCCACGTACCCTCTCATCCTTCAAATCTTCTACCATATAGTGCAGAGAGTTTGATTTTCTGTGAGTATTCATGACATCATGTTCCATAACTTTCATTCCTTCAGCACACAGTATTTTTCTTTTAGGTTCGGCTATTAACCTTGACCTGAAATGCCCATTTTGTTTTGACTACATGCTTAGCTAAAATTACTTCGTCACCAAGTGTCCACATTTGTAGTGAAGTGGTGAAGCTGCTCATAAATTAACTGATTTGATTCTCTCTTCTCAGAAACATTGGAATTCCTCACTCAAATATTGCTTCATTTTTGTTGATGGGACAAACTTGATCTTTTCTCAGTGCTTCATTTCTCCTCTAGTTCTTATGATGATTTTTTGGGGGGAAGGAGGGAGAGGCCAAGGTGCAAAAAGTTAGAGTGAGCATGTTCATGTGTTTTCTCGTGTCCTTTTGTATGTTTTTAATTATGCTCTCACTATTTTTGCAATACCTGGCACCCATGGCGTCACTAGAAATCGCCCTGATAAATTCTATTTTTTAAGGAATTCATTGCTCGGGAAGCCTAACCAGTGGAAATTGTTTGTATGTTTCTCTGAGACTCGGCGCTCAGTTGTTAGAAATCTGAGGCCCCAAAATCATTATTCTGCCTCACTTTACTGAAGAAGTAAATGAGGCCATTTTTAATCCAATCTGTCAATTTTTGTGTTGGTTTTCTAGGGAGTTACCTACAGGAGTGTTAGCAAAGAATGGGGGAATAATGAGTTGCTCGAACATTTTTCTCCCTGAAAAACTGAAAATTCAGTGTCAGGTTCTTCAGGTTTTTTTTGGAGGAGTAGGAGGGAGGGCGGGGGACGAAGATGAATTCAGGATGAAAGCTATTTCTTTATTTCGTGGAAAACCCATGTTTAAATTAAAGTAAATTAGGTTAAAAACTAAGATAGACTTTTGCAAGTTATTATTTTTGATTAAAAGCAATACCTCAGGGAACCAAATGTTTTTTCACCGAAACAAACGATGTAATGTCTTAGATGACAAAAAACGGGAATAACTTTTAAGACTATCATAAAAATATTTTATTGAACATCAATTACATCAACTCCACGTTAAATGAAACCCATTAATGCCCTTAGAATTGCATTAGGATCACTATTTGATGAGGACTTTGAATTTGAAAGTAGCTTCGTAAAGTGCATGACCAAAATCCCAAGTGCACAGATTGCCATAAGTAGCAATTACATTGTAACAATATTGCAATTCCACTGAGTGTTGTGTATGTTGCCTAGCTCCTATTTGAAGGGGTCCCGTTTATTGAAACTTGTTGCAATTTTTCAATGCATTGCATATTGCCTATCTTTCTGACACATGGAACTCATTTTGTTGATTGTTTAAAATCAGCATAAATCGACTAAATGATGTAAAAATGTTGCAATTTAATGGTAAAAAAATTAAAATTGTATTGAAATCAAACTGCAATTTAATTTCAATATTTTCGTTGCACTGTGCTACTTGGGATGCGTAGTATCCTTGGCGCTATACTCTTCAGTAGCTCTTTCTGAGGTTCACTTTCTTTGATGAAGCTTTGAGGGAAAGGAGGGGATGCTCTTCGCACGGGGGTGGATTTAAGGATTTTTTTACTCTGAAAAATTAACCCTCTATGACAATATAAAATGTTGAAATTCAATGTCCGTGACCCCCAAAAATCGCCCTTCAGCTACCGTTTCAAAACACCGAAGTCGTAAGGTAGTTGCAACGGAGAAGGAGAAGTTCTAGAGGCAAAACAGTATACTTTTTTCTTTGAAGGGAAAAATAGCATATATATCTATAGTAAACAAGGGAAAGAGGGTAAAATTAAATTTTAGCAATAAAATTCATAAAAAAAATTCACTTCATTCAAATTCACTTTCATAACAAAACAAATCACTTTCAACCAAGTTTCCTCAGAACTCCCTTGAGGGACCTCAGTACCTCCCTCACGAAAATCTCGAGATTTGCTCAACGAAATTCACTTGAGGAAATTTGGAGGTGACTTGAAGCGCGTTTCGAGTCGAGGAAATCTCGAGTCGCGTCTTAAAATACCGCCAATTCTCGAGGACACTCGAAAAGCGTACTTAAGGAAATCTCGAGTCGAGGAAGTTTCGAGTAACGTCTTAAAATTCCGGCCTAAGAGTGCGAATTAAAATCCACACTTTTTGCGTACTTAACTTTGCTTTTGCAAGGCGAAATTAACCGAACCCATTATTTTCTTGTTTTCTCAGGTGTAATTGGACGTATTTCTGCCAAACGAAACTATGTGCATCAAGACATGAGCCTTAAGACCCATAAGGAGATATGCATAACAGGGCTAACTTCGTAATGCGCATGGTTCCGTTTGGCAGAAATACGTCCTATTAATCATGTCTGATTTCAAAATAGCCTTCTAAAAGAACACACGTTTTTTCAGAATTCGAAGAATGTCAACGAAGCGAATACAGCGGGTTTTCTTGTTTTTCTCGCATTCGCAATTTTGCCGCTCACGTGTCTTGCAAAGGAATCGGTCCAACTCACTTCGTAAGTTACACTTAGCTCCTAAAGAGCGGAGCTCACTTTTTTAGCACACCACTCGGGTTGTTCGGAAGCAGAGGGGGCTCCGAAGTAAAACGTATTCCGGATTTCTAATAGAATGAACTGTCCTTCTCGGACGCTTCCGAGTCAATTTTCTCATACATTCATTTTTGCACTCTCGGCTCTGTTCGTTGACACGGGAGTATCGATGGCCCACGCTCAAAACGGAGAAACTGACAGCGGGCGCTGTCTCCGATGGCCCGACAGAGACGAGATGAAAATTTCATCAGTCGATAGTGCAGTTGCTCGTCGCATCGGAGACGGCGCACAGTGCGGCACCCTTACGGACGATGCGGACAAAAATCGGCAAAAGACACTTAACTTTGAATAAAGAAGATAATAGCACCGACATAGGAAAACCCTTTGGCACTATCAAAGTAAAACACTCGAGGAATAAGAAAACGTTATACCTCAGGTTTTCTTGCGTATTTTTCAAGAAAAATTCATTCGAAGTTGGCAACCTCGAATTAGTCCTGTGTTAACAATATAAAAGCAACGTGAAACACCCAAACTTTAACTTCAAATATCTCTGATAGTCGCAAAAAGTCGCAAGATCTTTTTCGTAGAATTGAAGTTGGATATCTGAGGATTAAGAAAATGTCAACCACCCAGAGCATTTTGCGTTTCCAGCGGGAGATCTCCATTTGAAGTTGACGTCTTTTTCCCGTGTATTTCTTATGTGCTGGTTACACGCTTAAATTTCCATCAATTTCCGATCAAATGGTGATTGGAACGCACCATCTACCATCAAATTTCTGCGGCCTGCAAAAATTTGATGGTAGATGATGGAACTGTGAGGCTCATCCTTTATCTGATTTCCACACAACCGTGCTTATTTCATGCTTATTTCAATCAACACGCTGTTCTAATTAATTGTACTCATCAATCTAGATAACTCTCGACCGCCATCTTGGTCATCATTTTGATCGGAATTTGACGGAAATTTGAGCGTGTAACCAGGTCATTAAAGATGACAAATTCCGAAAAAAATATTTGGATGTCGAGTTGTGAATTTTTGATTTTCGTCCACAGAGGGCCGCACTGTGCGACGGAGGGAGTGAAATTGAAAAGTGATGTATTAGTAACTGGGACATTGTGTTTTGTTGTGTGCAGGTGATGTGCGGACGGTGCTGAGCGCGCTCGGCGAGCGCCTCATATCCGGCTGCGAGGTGCACACCCAAAGAGGTCTCCGCTCCCTCGGCAGCAATCTCCAGAGCTTCCTCATCACCCTCGACGGGGTCCACGACGTGGTGCAAGGTCAATTGAGAACTCACAACTCTCCCTCAACCCAGGTAAATTCCATTTCCTATTCCGTCCATCACGACCAAGAAGCAAAGGGAAAGGAGAAAGAAAAGATTGAAAAAAGATGACAAAAATAATGGACCACTAGACTAGAGTATCTTTATAGACAGATTATGGCCATTTCTGCACTGGAAAAAAAACACATTGGATCTAGAGTCCAGACTCTTGAAAACATTGACAAGAAAAAATACTCTTGATTCAATCGGAGTTTGGCTCAAATCAAAAGGAAATCCGCTCAAATTAAGAGGCTTGTTTCTTGATTTAAGCTAGATTCTGATTGAATCAAGAGTACTTTTTCTTGTCGATGTTTTTAAGATTCTGGAGTCTAGATCTAATGTGTTTTTTGTCCCAGTGTATCCACGAAATTTAGTTGTTAGCGTTTGATACCCAGTGATGATAATCCACTAACCATATGCGTCTAGTAGATCTACTAGACACATGGTTAACACCATCAGGAATGTAGCACTTGCTTTTGCAACTAAAGAGCCATCATCATTATTTTGATTCGTACATGTTTTTTGGAAGTTGATGAAAAGTAACCGGTTGGTGCATTATTCACGTGGCGTGCGTATTCGTAGGGAGAGTATGGACACTTGGAGATACATTTGTTGAGAGGGCAAAATTTGAGAATTTCAAAGCTATGTTTGTCTTAAATGTTTAAATTAAGATAAATAGGGAAGAAAATACAACAAAAACAAAAAAAGTAGCCTCAACACAGTGTTGAAGAGCGCACCGGTATGAAGGTCTTTAATTATAACTGATGGTAAATTGATTTTGAATATTAACAGAAAGTTAATACTTATCTTGATCGCAAGAAAAATACTTTTGAAATAGCCAATCTAGCACTTTAGGCTACGTCCGCCCCCTAGAATTTTGGAATACTTAAATTGTGAGTAAAAATTCGAGTTTCCCGTCAAAAAGTACCCACCAATGACGAGTTTCACGAACAGTGATCGAAGAGGAGCTGAGAAGCAATTTAGCCCACCTCCGCCATCTTGGATTTTGTAATTTGAAAATTTGACTGAAAATCGAGTTTCCTGTTAAAAAATACCACACGGTCTATAAATGGGCGCGCTCAAAAACTATACAAGTTTCAAGAACAGGTTTTCCCTCGGGTGCGCTTTTTTTCGTTGGCCAAATTAATAATGACAACTCTTCCTTTCTTAATCTATTGAAACCTTAAATTTTTGGCATGGGCAATGATGGGCATTACGTATGCGAAGTAACTTGGAAATACAGCATTTTATAGGCTGAAATGCCTTGCTAGAGCAATTCACTCGAGTTAGGTTCGAACCCAAGAATACAAGTATATCAACTTCGGTGTGTTGCACAGTATCACCCGCAATTGAAGGCGTTTTATATTTGTGTTGCACAGTATCACCCGCAATTGAAGGCGTTTTATATTGGGCCGGCTGCGGCCTGCGGAGAGTGCAGTTGATGTGCTGACCTTTGAGTGCTGTTTGCGTTGCATGCGTTAAATGCAAAATGATGATTAATTTTCATACATTTGTGTTACGACTCTAAAATGAAATTTCGAGTTAAAATGAAGCATTCAACTTTATTTTAAACGCATGTTGAAAGTCTGATTTCTATATGCCGAAAAGTTCCTTATGCGTGTCATAAGCAGTCTCCGTGAAAAAAATACCCCGTCACGGGCTTGCTCAAAAAAACCATTCATGGCACTCACTGGTACAGTAATATTGTATAGAACCTTTTCTTGTCAAATTATGTGAACTAGGGGGTCCGCCCCCTGGCCGCTGCGCGAGCCTTCGAAGGCTGCTTCGCGGCCAACGAAATCGTCTAAATCGCCCGTTGGCGGTTAATGACCAAATAATTTTCATAGAATAACATAACGATGTTTCGGAGAAAAGTTTCCCGCTAAACAATATTCTCCATGACTTTTTCCTTACTCTTAATTTTGATTCTTTCTTCGGAACTCGAACTTTGGACTGTCTTACTCTCCTTCCTCGCCCCGTTCATCGAGCGTCTTAAAAATGATTTGATTAAAATAGAGAGGATATTTCAAAATTTCCTTTAAACCTTTCACGTTATTGACTCATGAGGGGGCCTGGGCTGATTGTACAAAGTATATTCTCGGCAAACTCTTCTGTTGTACGAAAATTTCAATGCTTATAGCGCTTGAACTTTTTCTTCATGACCGCATAAGTCGATTCCTCCCTGAAGTTGCACCCATTAGAGCCGAAGTGTATTTTATGCAGGGAAATTTACGATCGGAAACATTATTACACTGCCTGGTGGCAGATACTCTGTCGGTAATTTATCTTCAAAGCAACGAATAGTTAATTTCACGCAGAGCAAAAGAAAATGAGGAATATCAACGAATTAATGCGGGAAGGAGTGAAGAGGCGGGAGAGTGTCGGGGTGTACCGCGTTTTTATTAGGAATTCCTGACATGCTTAGCCGCTATAACTCAGCACAAGGGCTTTTTCGATAAAACTGTATCGTAACTTTTGATGAACAGGAATTATGGGGATCCACTGAATATTAATTTTGCCGTCGCGTAAAAAACCATATTTCCTTCTTACTCCACCGCGCACTCTGCGGCGCTGTAGAGATGGTATTCTCACATTTCAAACGCGCAGAATTTTCAGGGCGTTTCTCGCATTATACGAAGCTCTTGTTTTATTACTCCCGGCCTGAATATTTGAGCTCTCTCGACGAAACTCTAATAGAGCTGTTTATGCATGTTTTTTGTGACTTTGTGGATTTAGCTATTAATACGTAAGTGAGAATCGCATTAACTTTCGCGCACCATATTTCACGTGAATATCCGTATTTTATCCAGGGTATTTGACTACTCAATAGATAAGGTATTTCCTCATGGCCCGCACTAATGGCCTCTATAGTATGGAGGTTTTTGTCGGGCTGAACCGCAATTTTCGCCCGATGTCGGTGACTACGTGTTGAGCGTAATCTATTTTAGATCATGGACGGTGAGAGAATATTAAATACCCGAAGTTACTTTTGCAGCACCTGTTCATATTGCAAAGGTAGTAAAATCTTGGGTTAGAGCTAATGATCTAACAATAAATCAAAGTTAGACACAAGCATTAATCTACTCAGCTGGTTCTTGTAATACTTTCTTCGATTTCTGTTTTATTTTAAGAGACTCAAATAGTATTTGATTTGAAAACTCTTTTGAGTCTCTTGGTATTGAGATAGATTCCGAAAGATTCAAACAGATAAAAGGCTCATCTCGGAAGAACATACCAGTGATATATGTAATATAATTAGAACATCCTGGGCCTTTCGCAACCTGTCTAGAATATCTACTCTTCATTTACGCAAACCGATAAACAACCAAAATCCACCCAATTAAATCGGCCTTTGAAGTAATTCCTGAGTTTGAAATTAATACGCTGAATTTTTCATGGATAGATCATGAGCATACTAATTTAGAGGATGATGGACATAAAAAGATGGTTCATGTATCTCACTTTCAAATCTGGCTACCAGTTTCGAAGCGTGTATGATCGATTTTTGATATTTCCCCATTTGAAGCTCTGGTAATCGATTATTCAAGTGTTCCATCTCGAACATTCTGTTTATCGATCCTTTTCGATAAGTTTAAATGGCAGATCACCCAGAAGCACACCACACCACTGCTCGTAACTATATTCACACTTCATGCAACCCTAAAAGGTTTATAGATTTAAACTGCACCGTGAAAGTAGTTCGATAGCTTTTGCATAACTGTAGCAAGAGTTCTATCCTATGATCCGAAAATACAATTACTTCAATCGAAAATGCGGTTGCATGAACCGCCGGTCCGGTGCGATATAGAATACCGGACCGCGGTACATATAACGGACAATTTTTTCTCGTTATGTGCAGTTACCAGGAAAGAATTATTCCGGCGTTTTAATATGGGAGTATTTTAATTTATGTATGAATAAACTATACTTATTCCTATCGACGGGTGGAAAACTCGCGAAAAATTCTCAGGCAAAAAGGGATTACTTTCCCCGGCCGACGATGCATAAGATCCCTGCTTGCGGTTATTCCATCGCCGACGCGCCAACACAAAAAGCGCAGTGGTGGCCCGTCTGTCGATGAAACCAGCGTTGCCAATCATTCAAGCAATCTCTTAAGACTGTCTACGAGTGCAAACGGAAATATAGCTAACTTCGATGGCGAAATCGACATCTCCGCATGAAACTGACTGGGTCCGATATGTTTGCTCTGCACTGTTATTGTTTGGCGATATTTGTTGATTTTGTCTCGATTCTGCTCCGTTGTTTACCGATTGCATAGACTGTTATAGACGTGACATCACACCAGTTCTCCTGAATAGGTTTTTTTATTCTTTTGTTCGCAATGATTATTTGCTTTACTTTTCTTTCGGACTACTATAAACCTTGTATTTTTATGCAAAATATCATAACAAATATTTTGCTATTTGCGTCACGGGAGAGTGAGCTATTAAAGGTAAAATTTAAGGATGAACCAACAGTGTTGCAGTCTGAGATAGGTTTTTTTAACTTTACCGGCTATTTTTCTCTCAATTCTACCAACTGGGGGTTATTTATATCCATCGCAAATTTTGTACCTGCCCGTGGCATGCATTTGTAACTTTTTTTTCGCTTATTGTTTCAGGCTGTGTCCGGGTTCGTCTGTACGCTGGGTTCAAAGCCGGACGAACTGGATTTAGTGTTCACGACGGACAGACCAGCCGTCGCCTTCCTCTTAGCTGGTTCACTCAAAGCAATCGCACTCCAATTGTACAATACCCAAGCCACAATTACGCTAACCTCCATTTTACAAGACTTGAATCATTATAGGTAAGTCGATGAAACTCCATTTGTCTCTCTCTGTCCAGTGGGGATTTTCGTAGATTGGAAATTCCATTTTTCAGCCCCTTGGAGAACGATGCGGCAGTCCATCGATCAATTGACAATAATTTCTGGATTTTAAGACATTTCTTTAGTTGGCTCCTCAGCATTCCGGAGAGCGATTTGATTTGCGATCGATCAATCGATCGGTTCTTGATTTTAAGACAATTTTTTAAGAATTTCCGATCATCACGTTAAGCAGTAATTCAAAAGGCATTTCAACACAAAGCTTGACCAAACAGCATTTTGAAATAGCTTTAAAAGCACGTCCCGACTGAATATCGCAGATCAAACGCGAAACTAGTCGCCATACTCGCTCATATACTGTAGAAGAGTGTTTGAACACTTTGGCACAATAAGCGCTCAGGAAGGTCAAACCAAACCTTGGCGACCGTGATTTCGGAGAAAACCTATTTTCATTTTTTCAGAAAAATTAATTTTGACCCTTTTTTGAAATGCTCACAAAATATTTTACACGGTATGAAAGAAACCGGCAAAAATTCTGAAAAACAATGTTCCCTTGTTTCCTTTTGAGAGAATAAAATGTGAAAATAAAACTTCAACGCCGCAAAGTGAGATGTTTTGCGAATTTTGCAAAGGGTGTATTACGTTCGAAGACCACGGCAAGAACGCTGAAGAAGTGAGCTAAGATAAGTAATATCCTCGATCATCATTTAACTAATTTCGGAGAAAATATGACGGAATTATAAAACCTGAGCTTAGGTGCATTAACGAGTAATGTCACTTCTAAATTTTATAGTGGCAATACGGAGTGAAATGAAACTCTCAGATACTTTTCGTCGAGGCAAAGAAGGAAACGAATGCGTTCATCGCGAAAAGAGAGGGCGGCACTGGGAGAGAGTCGCCGAGTTAGACGACACCGACTTAATCAATTACATCATTATACAGTTTGTCAGTTGCGACCTCAAATGGGTTTTTAACCCAGTTCTTTCTCCTCAAAACAATGAAGCTTGCCTGCGTAATCTTTTACGCTCCGTTTTTCTTAAACAACACGCCATTTCGTTCCCCTCGGTGAGGTTTCCCCTCATCCCCCCCTCAACTCCCCTCCTTCAGCCTATCTCATCAACCTTATCCCCATAGTCTTTCCTTTCCCGTTTCCAAACGTCCCGCTCCCAAGAGTTATTGCTGTTTAATTCGTCTTACTTCAATTGCTCTTACAGGCGCCGCTTTCATAAACCGGTTTTAATCTGCAATTTTGCCGTTAGTACTAAAAAAGAACGCCGTATGGGCACTCAAAGGTTGCCAAATTTATTCTTATAAAATAATTATTTTTGAGATTTTTTGGTTACATCTTGCAAATAGGAACTACAGTCTCTGGCTCAGTTTAGAAACAACGTATGCACCATTAGTTTCCCTACGCACATACGCGTTTTAGAGGATGGATGAGCTAGAAATCGCAGTTCCCAATTATTGCAAAATGTAGTACATTTATATGAATGGTGTCCTTAAAATTTTCAGAATGATTACATGAAATCGCAGGTAAATTTTTTTAACAGTTTTCCTACCTCTGGTTAAACTTGATCCTCCGATTAAATAAAACTTTGAGTCCGATTTTGAAAAATCTAAACCTTATACATTTTTTTCTTTTTACGCATGAATACCATTCATGGATGCTCTGCTTTACAAATCAATTAGAAAATTTGAAGCAAAGATTTTATTTCGCAAGCTGTTATAATACCTGCTACATTCTATCCGTAGGATAAATCCGTTATAAGGTCAGCCTCAGTGGTGTAGTGGTCAAGGCCGTTCGCTGCCAACACTGAGGTCCCGAATTCAATTTCCGAAGGCGACTAATACTTGAGGACACTCAACTATCAGTCATCGTTACCGTGGATGACCATGCCACTCCAATACCCTGACGGGTAGCGGGTAGCCCCTTCGAGGTAACAGGGTGTGGGAGGGACATAGTCACCCAGTAAGTTATCAGTCTGCACTGTTCGACTGGGTTGTGAAAAAATCGGCGATCACTATTAGTGTGCGCGACTGCCAGCGCTACCAATCAGTGGAGATTGCAACAACACAGCCCAACTCGGTGGAGACATGGCCGTGCTCCGAAAATCCGAGCTGGCATTCATGAATGATTTAAGAAAAAAAAAAGTCCATCGAAATATTGCGAATTGGAGCTGTATATCCTTATTCCCGAAGATAAAGCAGTACCTTTGAAAGAAATCTAATAATAATATTCAAAGCAGTAGTTTTTCGTCTTAAAAATTGAACAAAAAAAAAACAAAAAAAAAAACCGCAAATGGACCGCGTTAAACAAAAAGGAACCAAGCCACATATGCTATTGCCAAATTTGATCGGGCAATTTAATTGTTTACATGGAAACGGTTGCGCGGATTTTTGTGCGAATTTCAGTGAATTTTCTCCATAATACAAAGCAAATCCCTTAAAATTTTCAAAGGAATTCGCACAAACGTTCTCTTGTTATAAATAACATTTCCCTGTTAAATTTGGCAATAGCTGATGTGGCTTGGTTCCTTCCTATTTAACGCGGTCCCAATATCCTCGTTTGTTGCTTTGATGTGACAATTCCACACGAGGGGAGCTCTTAGACTACATCACTGATTTCTGAATGGACGCTCAAAAACAAAGCGCAAAATATGACGCGTTTACTCGAATTTCATTCTTCTTGTTATTCCCTGGCAAATTTCTCGAGGCAGCCAGGCTAAGTCTCGCGAAGAAGGCGTGTATTTCATACTTAAGTGTGTAAAATTTTAATATTTCAGGAATTCTCGGCAGTTGGCCAACTGAGTCCCCGGGATAAAAATTAATCTGCCTTGAGCCGGGGGCGTAGGAGTGAATATTATTTCTTGCCAACGAAAAAGGGATGGCGGGAACGTAAAGAGGGTGGTGATGCTCGAAAAAAGGGGGATAAAATAGTGTGCGAGTCTCATTTCTTTCATGCAACCCTATTTCTCTCTCTCCATCGGCGAGCTCTTGGAGGAGACTCATTCCCTTTAGGGGAAGCTTTGTCGCGGTTAAACTGTTTTCATTGTGCGTATACTTTTACCACAAAAACAGCAATTTTCCTGTAATTATGCACACAAAAATTCAGGAACTTTACGTCGCTTGGCTGACATAGGGGCGTAACTACACATTGAGATGAGCCCGGGAAAGCATTGAGTTAAATGGACGACAGGGCTCATCGCGAAGTGCAGTGACGCTTTTATGTCAGGACGGCGACGATTAAGACCGGTGGAAACCGGTGGAATTATCCGCCTCTCTGGTAAAGGGCCAATTCTATCATGTACGTACCGCTGCTGCGGGTTGATTATTGAAATTGATAGACAAAGCTATAGACAAAGAAGATAAAGGGAGTATGGATCCTACTGGTTTAGAGTGGACGATTCCTACAGACTAAGAACATTTTTAATAAATAAATAGGTAAATAAATAAATCAGTAAATAGATAAATAAATCAGTGAATGGATAAGTAGATAAATAAATAAAACATTTAAGGAAATCAGGCAGCTACGACGCAGTTAGACTGATTCAGGCTATCCGTGCAACTCATACTTTGTTTACTGCCGTGCCAAGGAAGAACGCCGTATGAAACTTCAGGCGTTGCCAAATTTCCCTGGATAAAACACGAATTTCCTGGTAAACTAATGAATATTTTCCTTCCAATTTTCCAGATAATTTTGCACGCAGTTTCACCTCAAGTTTCTGAAAATTTCATTGAAAAATATTCATAACTCTCCTCCAAAATAAACTTTTTATCGAAGGGAATTTGGCAACTCTCGAATGCTCTTACGGCGTTTTTCCCTAGCACGGCAGTGTAGTGGTCCATTCAAGCGTTGGACACGTCAATTTTCCGCGAGTCCCATTCGACAACGGCGGATCGCCGCGGGGCGGGCGGGGGCACTATTTTATTTATTTATTTTTTAATTGAATTCGTTCCTGGGCGAGCTCTCGCGTTAATCCGGATGAACCGCGGTGGCGGCGGCGGCGGCGGCGGCGGCGGCGCACATTGGATCGAGTCAATAGGAGAGGTCGGACAAAATTTGGAAACTTTAAACGCTTATAACTCCGTTTATACAAAACTTTGAGGTTCTAAAAGTGGTTCCATTGGTTTCCTCGTTAAACCTTCCAAGAGCACCCCTTGAAATTTAAATTGTGCCGAAATAAACATCAAAATTTGCAGTTTTGGTCAAAAATTTCATGTCCGACCTTCACAATTGACTCGATCCACTGTGCGACGGCGGCAGCGGCGGCGGCGGCGGCGAAGATCGGAGCTGCAGCGACCATAAACTGCCACGCGGGCGAGATAACGCTTTTCCGAAGGCAGAGCCAGAACCCGGGCCCGGCCGAACGACAGCCAGGACGAGAGATAAAAGGGCCGCCGCAACTGTACATCGCGTCAATGGGAGAGATCGGACAAAATTTAGCAACTGGAAATGCTCATTATTCCGCTTATACACGACTTTGAGGTTCTGAAAGTGGTTCCATTGGTTTCCTCGTGGAATTTCCATTTTGAAACACCCCTTTAAATGTAACATCCGGCGAAATAAACTTCAAAATTTGCAGTTTTAGTTGAAAATTTCATGTGCGACCTCCAGTGGCGTGGCGTGAATTGCGATATATCGATTGTTATGCCATTTAAATATATGGAAAAGGATCGATAAACAGGGTGTTCGCAGCAAACGCCTTAATAATCGATTCTTTACCATAGGTTTAAATGGCATAAAAATCGATAAATCGCAAAGCACGCCACGCCACTGGCGACCTCTCTAATTGACTCGATCCACTGTGCGCCGTTTGTCTCTTTGCCCAGAGAATCTCCGCCGACAAGAGACTTTTATCCCCCCATTACACCCCCTAACCCCCCCCCCCCCGCTCTTCGCTTTTGAGGATGTCCTCGCGCTATCTCGTTCGTTCTTTCATAACTCCTTGCACGACAAGCGGGGACTGTCCTTTTTTTCGGCCGTCGAGTGAGCGTCGAGGGTGGGGTTGTTCGCGTGACTCCGAAATGGGCGCGTCGGAGGAAAACGGGGGAAGGTACGAGGGGACGGATATAAGGCACGGAAGACAATGCCCGAATCATCTCTCTCCCTACGAAAGAACATAACTACATATAAACGCAGCGAAATTTCTACTAATAAATCGTGCTTTTACCTGGGAACCATTGGGTTTTTCTGACAGAAAATTGTAAGGATATTTCTTCTTTCCACGCGTAACAATCAGAGAAAAATTGGACAGAAACTGCTCTGTCACAAATTTATGAAAATTGAATTGCTTCAGTCAATCTTGCTACCTTGAGATGGAGTTTCGTTCTTTCCGCCGGAAGACAACGAAATTGTTCAAGTTTTGTGCTTGCTTGGTGGTCGAGACAAAAATAAGGTCGGTTGGAGTCAGGTGATTGGTTCTCTCTTTTGTCACTCTCTTGTTAGGCCTTCATTGGGCTGGATAATCACAAAAAAAAAAAAAAAAAAACCGCCTCTGTGACCAACGACGAGTTGATCACATACACATGTAAGTCGCTGTAACAGCGTTTCTTGGACCCTTAGGGCTGGTATTTGCCACTTCTATCTTCCTAATCCAGAAACAAGGAGAAGCCCTCTACTAACACGTAGGCAACAGGTGGAGACTTTACGCTCAGGGTTCCAACATTTCCTTCGCGACGTTTACAAGGCAGCAAACGTCACCACCCCTATGTGGTTGTTGAATGTTGGAGTCCCAAAAGTAAAAGTTTCCACCAGTGTCAAGATACCAGTGGAAACTTTTTCTTTGTGTTCGGCTAATCAGCGATTTCTTCACGGAGAAATAGCTATGATTTTATAAAGCGATTTGTGGTTTTATAAAGCGCCGTGCTTGCCAGCTCGGAACGCGCACTGACGCCTACAAACCTAACGGGATACTTCAAGCATTGCGCAATGCGTGAAGTATCCACTTAGGTTTGTAGGCGTCAGTGCGCGCTTCGCACTGGCAGCACGCCGCGGCTCTCCTGGCGGGTGGGTGGTGAACGATTTCTTACGGGGAAAGCACCCTGGCGAAGAAACTCGTATATCGTGTAATTGTTTTTTTTTTTTTTTTTTTTTAATTTTTGATTTTAATTTTCGACTTTTAAAATTTCACACTGGTCGTGTGAAGTAATTAGTGAACTCTCAACGCTAGATGAAGTGTAATAATGAAAGGCGGGTCGTGCGCCATGTGCGCTGCGGACGGCGCAGGGCGTCTCCTGAAATTCTCCCCTGTGCTCTGTCGATCATAAATAGAACCAGTAGCGATTTTTAAATGAGGCAAGCTGCCTCACGAAGCATCGATTATATCACATGCATTTAAATGGAGGAAAACCAGTGTTGCCAACTTGCAAGAATCTGGAACTGGGATTCTGAGGTTTTTTGAAAATAAGGTCATACTCAAGGAAATGGGAGGAAGGGAGTCCGCGTGATGGAGGACGGAAGGAGGGGTTTTGATACTGAGTGGCGTCAATGCATCATTCAAAAATTGGTCTGCTGATTTGTTTTTTTAATTTTTCCACGTATTAAGTCAAAATTTCGACAAAAAATGCCGTTCTCCTTTTTTTTTTTTCCTCTTTTTTTTGGTAAAAGGCGGGATTCAGAAAAGCGTGATGTAATTGTTCAGGGGCACAGTCAAGCGTGACAGACACGTGACGAGAGGAAGGGGGTCTCTAATTCAGAATTTCAGCGTGACGTAATTTAAAGAATCAGAAACAGAGAGCTGGATTGCATTGCAACGTTCCAAAGTTTCATTTTAAAATTTATTCACTAACTCAGAAACGGTTGCCGAGTTTCTTTTGACATTGTTTCTGAATCTCATTTGACGGAAATTTCCTGAAATATATGAAATGAAAAATACACCTATTAATCAGTCGTAAATACTTCTTTAGATGCAACATAGCAGCACTGTTAGTTAAGCCCCACCCCTCCCCTGCTCTCACATCATTGTTTACGGACGATCTTCATCTTGGACGGACGTATCAGTAAAATAGGATAATCTTACACAATTATTTCGGTAAAATGTCGAAAAAATGTTGCATGTGTGAGGAATTTGCGATTTGACTGTTGATTCTTAGGTAAAAGTTTGCGAGAAACACGATGATGCCGCCGGTTTTCTTTGAAATCAACTCCCAAGCTTAAAAAAAGCTCTCAAGTTGAGGCCAAAATGGAGGGGATATCCCACGCTATCCTGACAGTCCACCACTACATTAAGACAAACTCTCCACGCAAAGATAGGGAGCAAATACATTGACAGGGCTGTCACTTTATTTGGGGACTCCAAGACTAAAAACATGGCAACCTGCTGATGTATTTGCTCCCTATCTTTGCATGGAGAGTTTGTCTTGATGTAGGGGTGGACTCTGAGGATAGCGTGGGATATCCCCTCCATTTTGGCCTCAACTTGAGAGCTTTTTTGAGCTTGGGAGTTGATTTCAGAGAGAACCGACGACATCATCGTGTTTCTCGCGAACTTTTACATAAGATTTAACAGTCAAATCGCAAATTCCTCACACATGCAACATCCCCATTGAAGGCATATTTTGAAGGGATGATACCGGCAACACGGTGGTAGCGGCGGGCGCTCGGCGAAACTTTTTATCGACTCAATGCAATTTGTGTTAACGGCGCGGTGTTCTTGCCGGGTTGCTCGGTGCCCTGGAGCCCTGCCGGCGATCCCGCAGGTATAAAACACGTTTTTCCAAGGTTCCCCCCCTCCTCGCCCTCCCGATTGTCAGCCTCCCTCGCCGCTTATCCGTGATCCGTGAACTGTAAGCTTCCTCCATCCAGCTAGTTATCGCGTATCGGGGAGCGGGGATGATGCCACTTCGAGTCCACGCCATCGTTCAAGCCCTCCGAAGGGATGCGTTCCCGAAACCGTTCGGCTAATCGAGACACGACGTCGCCCCTCCCACGTAAGGGCGTATCTCGATGCCACATGAGCCCTATTTTACATATAAACCCATGCTTTCTGGAGCTCATGCTGAGATCCAGATACGTTCTTACGCCAGAGGAGCGACGACGAGTGTCCCACCCCACGATCGTGTGAACAGGGTCGCTTGTTTACCGATCGCGGATCGATTTCGACTCGTTTCGGCACCGCGTAATCACAACGATTACGGGGTTAGAAAAATATGCACTCACGCGACGTTGTAATTCGGGGCGGAGATGCAACATTGCACGATCCAGTTCATTCACAACTTAACTAGTCGCCAGACTGTGCCTGAGGTGGAGCAAAAGTCGCACGTTTTCTCTACTAATGAACCTCGCGTAGAAAACGATTTGACAACGGAAAGTTTGGATATCACTTGAAAAGCGAGGAGTCAACAATTGTTCTGAACATACATCAAGTGAAAGTAAACGTGTACAAACGATGTCATTTGTATTTTCGGCATTTGACCAATGTTACTCGTAAACAAGGTGTATGTTGTTGAGAAGTTCATTTCTGCCGTGCTAAGGAAGAACGCCGTACGAACATTCGAGAGTTGCCAAATTTCTTTCGATAGAATGTTTATTTTTGCGGGAGGTTATGAATATATCTCTCTGAAATTTTCAATAACTTTGGGTGAAATTGCGAACAAAATTATCCAAAAAATTGGAAGAAAAATATTTTTAAGTTTACCGAGAAAGTCGTGTTTTGTCAGAGGAAATTTGGCAACGCCTGAAGGTTCATACGGCGTTTTTCCTAAGCACGGCAGATTGCCCGACTTCCCGCTGAATGAATCGTTTTCCTCGCATAATTTTGAAGGTAAAATATGCATAAGGCTTTAACTCATTCCTACTTGATAATCCAATCCTCAACTTGTCTTATGGTCCATTGTGTAAATGAAGCAAGAACGGAGCGCGATTCGCAAGGAACCCCTTCAAGTCGGCGTGATACCTCCCCACACGGCTGGCTAGGCCGAATAGTTGCATCCTCGAAAAACCGGAAAATTGTTGCAAGTACTTAGAAGTACGTGTCCTGGTTGGTCAAATCTTGTATCCCGCGCTACATCAAGACTTTCTCGACAATATTTTTTCATTTTCCAACTGATATGTTTGTTTCAGGTATCAAATTATCGTGGGCTCGACGTCGGCGGAGACGGGGGAGCACGACGGGGAGGAAGTGGAGACGGTGACGCGGGCGCTGAACGGGGTTTCGCTCTCGTCCTCGGCGGCCGACCTCAAGATCGGAGTAGTGAGCTTCTGCAAGGCCTTCCCGTGGCACTTCGTCATCGATAGGAAACTAGACATCGTCCAGCTCGGCGCTGGCTTCATGCGACTCTTCGGCTCACGGCTCAAAGACGCAGGTAACTTCATTCTCGAACCATCCATGATACTTAGAGCTAGACAAAGAAGAAAAAAATGTCTGATTATATGAAAATGATCTAAGTTTCCGCGCACTGAGTTCAGACTCAGTGCGCCTGCGGATGATGAAAACGCTCTGCGGACCAAAGAAAATGGAAGTTGCAAAGATGTCTTCAGGTCTATTCCACATTTGGAAGTTGAATATTTTTCCCGAGAGTTAATGGATTTACTTTTGATCATAAAATAAATAATATTAATCATTTACCAATAGAATGGAGATCATTGGTACATTGTTGTGGTTGGCCAGGCCGTTGTGTTGGCACAGGCCAGGCCGGCAAAATTTCATGAGAAATAAAATATTGAAATTTCAGAAATTTATGGAAGATATTGAAGAATACCGATTCCTTTTAATGTTTCGGAAAACGTAAAAATTGAGACTTTCTTCTATTTTTGTGCGTTTTAATGCGGGTTGCATACTCTAGCCCCTGAAAAATATGAAATGTTTCACAGCCTCGTGAAATTTCATGAAATATTTCAATGAAATTTCCAATCTTTCATTCTTCCTTACGTTTCATGCCACCCTGGTCTGAGCCACTGGTATGCTGAACCAAAGACTTCGGTTGCTGAACCAAATACCTCGGTTATGGTGAATGGTATAAAAACGAGATGAAAGCCAAACAACTGAGTGTATTCAACTAAAACTCTTTACAACGGCAGAGTTTTTGGGTGTTCGTGAGCTGAATTTTCATCTTTTGCTTGTTGTTTTAACATCATGCCGTTGAATGCACACAATTATTCGGCTTTTAGCTCGTTTTTATATCAATCACATAGCTCAGTCAGCCAAATTTGGCATTAAAATGTACTTGGTTACCTGGACACAAGACTTCGGTTTGTACGATGAAATCTTCTGTGTTGGCTGCTTCTCGTTAAACTCGTCCATCTTGCCGCAGTTTTAATGCTAAATCAGCATCTCGTGATAATATTTTATACAGATTTGGAATACTGCCCAATGTTTTTTTAAACTTATATGCCAAAAGGAAATAAGAAAAGTCCAACAGTTTCTAATGATACACTTTATTTTTTATGTTCACAGGAAGATTAGTAACAAATTATTTCGAATTTAGAAGACCCAGGGTTTCAGCGGTTAGTTTTAAAGGAATTTTAAATAGGGTCAATTCACCGTTTGTATTAGCGCTGAGGTTACCTTCACCACTTAGTTGTTCACCTGCGGAGGTAAGTCGCTTCATTATTTCGCTCTTTTTAATTGTTTTTTGCAGGGAAATCAAGAATTTCGAAGGTATCGATCCTTGACTCTTTAAGTAGAATTAAGGATATTTTGGAGATCATTTCTTTAATCCAATAAGATCTCCTTTCCTCGAAACCGTATGTTACCAACCGAAGGCGGGGCAAGGTGTAATTTTTCACGCAGTTGCAAAGTCTAAAATCAGCAAAATTGTATTGGAGACTCTAGATTTCAATTAGTCGTCCAATGCAACATTTTGCGAGCAACACAATGACATGACTGGTTCTTTCTGAAATAAACTCCCAAGCTCTAAAAAGCTCTGAATGTAAAGGAAGAACACCATGCTCTGCAAGGGAGTTCACCTCCAAAGTCTCAGAGCGCAGGTAGGGGATGAATACATTAACATGGTTGCCGCTCGGTACAGAAACTCACTTTTTCAGAGAATTGAGTTTTATTTCAGAGTTGAATGGCTTTAAGCAAGAAGGAACCAAAGTTTGCAAGTTAAAAGGTCAGTTTATTTGCCGATGAAGGATTGCCTGGTCACAAGCGGCCGTGTTTTGGGGAACCGCATGAAATTCCGCATGGACCATACTCAATCGCTGAAGATTGCCTTTTTTTAAAGACCGTAGTCGTATACTTCAAACCCTCAAAACTCCGATTACCATATATTTGAGCCATTCGTCTTAAAAACAATGAGTAACGTTTCCAAACTAGATCAGATCGTGGAATTATTTGCTTCGGTTGCAAAGTAATAATATGAAGGTGCTCCTGGAATTTTCTACCTAAATATTTAACGATAGAAGAAACAACTTAATCGGCCCGAAACACTGACAAAGAATAACCACTTAAATCGGGACTAAGGCCGCAAATAATAAAAAGAGCAAATAAAATAAAAAGCCCGGGACGTTTCGCAGGAAACACACCCGCATTTTCAACTGGCAAAAACAAAGAAAATTAGAAAGAGGGACACTATGAGCCTCACCAATGCAATCGTGAGACTGATAATGCAACCAAAATAAAGGAGTAAGTGCAATTTGAAACATAGTGTCCTTCTTTCTAATTTTCTTTGTTTTTGCCGGTTGAAAATGCGGGTGTGACCCTTGCGAAACGTCCCGGGCTTTTTATTTTATTTTATATGTTATTTTTATTATTTGCGGCCTTAGTCCCGATTTAAGTTGTTTCTCTGTCTAAATGTTTAACCTGTGTTTACTCATTTCTCAATTCGAATTATTCGCATGTGAGTTGCATACTTAAATCTGTACTGCGAAGCTTTCGTTTTTGCGTTTAATCTATCTCCTAGTTTTTCTCATATAAAATTGCTTCCTAAACCACCCTTTTGGCTAAATCTAGATTTCTAGTTCTCCTGCAGGAATATGCCCGTCTCATAAATTTCCAAAGATGACCAGGCCTCCGTGCACGGTTATTCACGAGTGTTGAGTTGGCAACGTCGCGAGACGAGTGTGATTATAAGGCCACACGCGGCGCTCATACCCATCCATTAGGCTACGTTATTCAATTACGTCTTTTGTTTGACAACCACTTGATTTATACTGTTTTCCGCGATCCCGTTTCGGGGGACGCCCAGAGTGGATCCCCACCCCCCTCGCATCCCCCCGCGAGAGGTCATGATCCCCCCGAGCCGAGGGCACCGTTTCAAGCCGAATATTCGCCATCGAGAACCCTTGTCTCGAGGGACATAAACACAAGAGGCTGCATCAAGATTCTCGGAAGATAGCAGTGATAATTGACTGCACGCGACGAAACATCGTGTTTTGATGAAGGATCAGCGGAAAACACGTGTCACGAGGCATTTTGAAAGGAGAGCAAAATGCGCAACCTCCATCTCGAGGTTGCGATTCTTCATTCCTATTTTATTTTGTTAAAGTAAAATTGCATAATTTTTTAATAAAAACAAATACGAATACGAATACGGAAAGAGAGGATGATTTACGTCGTTTAAAAAAAGCATGTAACTCATCATTTCGGCAGAATTCAGCAGAATCATCTCGGGGTCTATATATACCGTGTAAGTCCAAAATAATGGTCAAAATATGAAAAATGTGTAAGTTCAAGCCTTAAACAAAAGTTGAGCTTGGTGGAAATTTTCGGTCACAGGGGACGAATAACGGTTTCCACCACCACAATTTCCGGTTACCTGAATCGAAAAAGTTCGGTGGTCAATACGCTGAAGTTTGGTATCTTAATTGTGTCGATCTCTTTTCCGCGTTGCATATCTCCGTTCTTCATTGAGAACCATCCCCCCCCCCCCCCCCACCCCGACTTCATTTTCCATTCATGGTTGATAAGATCGGCATTCCGAAGTTCAATCATTCTTTTAAATTGACTTTTGCCTTAAAGAGAGAATTCCGTTTTTTCCGCGTTACACTGCATTGATTAACGTCTTGCCGTATTTAGTGGAGTAAAAATAATAAAATAAAATATAAACCTCAGCGTTTCCTCGTTTCTCGGGCGTTTCTGGGCGATTACATTCAATTTTGACTCGGAGACAGGGGCTGTTTCCCGTTTTTCGGCGGGGCGGTCGGTGTTCCGGCTTTGGGGGTTTCGTTTTTCGTCTTTAAGAACGGCGGGATCGGGGGCACGCTCCGAGTTTAATTGGGCTCTCATAACAAGCCGTCGGAGCCCTGAAAAGCCCTGAAAAGCTCATTGGATGAACCTGCTCCCGCTCTCGGGTTCATAACCTCCGATTCCCCGATTCCCCGAGTGGCCCGAAAAAAGCATCGCTGGAACCTCACGCAGGATTGCGGCCCTCTCGAGAGCCACGGGTGGTCTACGGGGAAGCTGCCAGATCTCCGCGGAAAATTTAGTCGATTTAGCCCGTGCCTCACGGAGAAAAAAACCTCGTGCGTGGGATCCGAAGTTTAGGTCATATGGATCTCTGAAGTTTTCGGATTGAGCATCTGAACACTTTAGATCTAGCTTTCGAGGTTCCGATCACACATCTGAAACTTCAGTTCTTACGTCTGAAGTACTTCGGTTTTCACATCCAAAGAACCTCGGTTCTCGCATCCGAAAAACCTCGGTTCTCACATCTGAAGTACTTCAGATGTAAGAACTGAAGTTTCAAATGTGTGATCCGAACCTCGACAGCTGATCTAAAGTGTTCAGATGCTCAATCCGAAAACTTCGGAGATCCATAGGACCTGAACTTCGGGTCCCACGCACGAATTTTTTTTCTCCGTGCTGATTGACAGTAGTTTTGAGATTTCTAACATCTTATGTGGGAGGAGACTTAGACGGAGAATAAGAATACGAAGGAATAAGAGAAAGAAAATAGGAAGAAAGGTAAAAAGAAAAAATTGACAGAAGTAGAGAAAAGGAATCGCTCGATAAGCAGAGAGAAAGAAATTAAATAAAAAGAGGAAGAAAGAGAATGGAAGGAGGCAGAAAAAAAGAAAGTAGAGTAATTTTTCTCTCCTCATTTTTATATCGCTAGTTCCCCTTCTTCTTTGTTTTCGTCTTTTAATTCGGGAATTCAAACAAGTGTGCCTGACTGGGGTTAAAAATGCAGGGCACCTAGCAACCCTTAAAATTAGGAATGATAGATATTTTTTTTTTTTTTTTTTTTTTTTTTTTTTTTTTGTGCGTAAAAAACCTTGGAAAACGGTATAAAATTCGCACAAATTTTGTTAACTGTGGGATCGTTTCACAAAACCATACCAAATTTTCCTTTCCATGTTTGGAAGGTAGTGAATTCCGCAGAAAATTGGAAAATATCAATTAATTCTTGATCGTTTTTAAGTTACAGCTCTGGGTGTCCTCAATTCGGGCATCAATTTTTCAGTTCAATTATTCCCTAAAACATATTGTCTCCAACAAACCAGCGATCAGGAAGCCTTTATTTTTTGTGTAGTAAAAACATGGCATTGTCTGAGTTTTCATTCTACTTAGGATTAAGCCGGGAACGACTGATAGTTTTGGAATTTTCTATACCGTTTGATTCTATTAAACATGAATTTTTCTGCACTTCGGTCTCGAAAATCAAGGAATATTTATGGCTTTTTTTCTGAAATTTTTCCAAAATATGGCAACCACGAAGCCTCGCTCGGCGAACCAATCAACGAGGCGATGAAGAGCAAGCTGTAACACTTGTAATGAAGCCTGGAATCTCTACAGCGGTGCTGTTGAGGATAGGGGTGTGGAGGGATGGGGGGGGGGGGGGTGCCGAGTTGAAACCCAATAACCCAAAGACGGGGCTGTTTGTACCCGTCGCGTGCGCTGTAATCAGAATCACGGTTGTCAATTTGAGTATTTTCTGTGATTTTTAAACGAGGATTTGTGGTTCATTCTTACCAGGGGTTGAAAGAAACCTCAGACGGTTTTTGAGCTGACGGATTGCACTCGAAATAAGCGGTTTTTTGGGCTATTTGTCCTTTCGCTGATGGACCACTTCACTATCTAAGAAAAGAAGTTCGGTCATATTGCCTTTTTCCTGACGAAAGAACGTAACTCCATTTTCCAAAGTTGCAACATTGAATAAAGAAATTTTCAATTTTAGCGAGAACACGACTGCGCGAATTCTTTCTAAAATTTTGCTACAATCTGCGCGACTTCTCTCTAAAATTTTGCAACAAATTTCGTGTAATCAGAAATGTAAATCGGTGAAAATATCAGACTGAAATGATCAACAGTTTTCGGACATAAATATAATTCACGAATGAAGATTTTGCAACATTGAAATGCATTTACGCTAATTTATCTGTGGGAATGGACAATATATATCAAACCTAATTCAAGAAGCGGAGGGACATCAATGAAAGCCTAAAAAACCCTCACTGTTCAGAATGGAACACAATTTTTCCGTAGTAAAAAGCACACAGAGAAAAATGGATTGTTGATTTCACAATTCACTTGTAAAAAAAAAAGTAACAGAAATATTTCAAATGTACATTTTACAATGGTGGAAAGCTAATTTAACCACTGGTTGGTTAAAGTAGCATTTTGTTGTTGTAAAATCTACAGTGAAACATTGCAGTGACTTTTTTTAACTAAAAAATTGTTAAATCAGCAAATTAATTTTCTCCGTGTAAATATTGAGATGACAATTCATACATAAAAACCGCTTTCACAGCTCGGGCGCTCTGTGACGCTTCGCCGTCACCGATCAATTACCTCCCAAAGCTCTTGTGGGAACTGGCTTTCCCTCATTTCTCGTTCAATTCCATGTATGGATCCATGTATCCATATATGGTTTCCTTTCGTCTCCTCCTAGGAGGAATCCATACATATTTTTGGTAGTCTAATACTCGGTCATTCTACTCTCATTACCATGCCACCCTAGCAGTTCGATGACGACATGGCGTTGAGTACAATATCGATGGCCAAAGTGCGGAACCATGTATCTCTGTTTGCGACGTTGCAGACTTCCCGTCATACTTTATTATCTCTTTGAAGAACTAGTCAACATAATTTCTTGAAAATTTCCTTGACTTCTCTTCTCTATCAGCCGATTTTTTTTGTAAAAGTCTCAAGCAACAATGTTGGCCTGTTTCTCTTCGAAAAATGAAACAGGAGCGGAAATTTTGACACACAGTAGTGGAGATACGAGGTTCCGTAGTTGGGCCGTCCATATATTTTTCAATTTCTATGTTCTGAAGCTACATACATACGTACATTCGAGTCGCTTTACAGCACGCCCGGGCGCTCTGCGACACCTAATCGCCATCCATGCCTATCGACCCAGAGGTCATCTGGTAAATGGCATCTTGTGATTTCATCTTGAATGCCACCTATCCACGATTTTGCAAGACGTCCCCTACGTCTTCTCCCAGGAGGAACCAAATCTAGTAACTTCCTGTTCTGAAGCTTTTTATAACAAAAGTCTCCCTATATTAGTACTCTGAATCATAAAATACCTGAATTTAAGCTTCTTTTGGTAGCATTTTTACTCTCCTTTATTGATCGTAAGTTTGATGCATATGATGATGGGCACGGTATCAGTATTCAATCGACTCGAAGCCAACATTTGCATATCAAGTACCTGTCACAGGTATATCTCCTACAGAGGTACGATCGCTTCATAATGATATGAAATTTTCACTGTAACTCATTCGTTCCCTTTCAGAATCCGATGATGAGAAAATTGAAATATCAAATCCTTTCCCTCGGTATCAATTCGTCCCTAATCCTTCCATGAAGGTGTCATTCAATCCAGAGCGCTTTTGACGACTGCTCCTAACTAGAATTTGATGAGTGGCAGAGTGGCTTTATGTTCCAAGTGCGTCTATTTCCGTAAATCACTTTTCAGCTCTGTACGGATCTGCGCAGCATTTTGATGCTCGTTTATGGATTGTATGTTTGTTGTTGTGATAATACTTTTGATTTATCCATCTGAGACTGATCGCTGAAAACCTGAAGAACCATTAAAATGAAAAATTATGCTCGAGGTCGTTCCATAAATACTGAAAAACGGTCGAATATGATTATGCCGAAGTCAAAAATAACAAGTCTATTATTGATAGGCTTTGTGCTCCATAAGAGTGCCTATATTCTAGGGCCTATCGGTTATTATAGACCAATTCAAACATTCGTTTCTCTGATTGAAGGGATGCCCTACGATCATTTCATGCACGCAAACAAAAATGATGATACCATCCTTTGAATTTTTCAATTCCAATATGCAAAGTTGAATACTTTCATTCGTGTAGAGTTCATAATCTTTTCATACTTATTTGACCGTTCTTTCCAAAGTCAGCTATGAGAGTGATTTTTCCCAGCGAAAAGGTTTCAATCCTATTATGAATATTAAGCTTGAGCCCTCCCTCAAAGGTATAGTCGAGTCCCGGGTGCAAAAAGGAGATCACTCAATATGTATTGCTTTTTTATTATTGTTTATTCATCTTTGCCAGTTGCAAAAACATATGTAGGTAATTCTCACACCATTAGCGTGGCAAAATAAAATAAATAAATAAATAAATAAAATCATTCTCTCGTATGGAGGTAGGTAACAATTTCCGGACCTCATCTTGATTTGTAATAGATTTTTTTTTTTTTTTTTAAGCGAGGTTGACTTGGCAGCAATTAAAAATTTTGATCGTGATATTTGCAGAAATTCATTTCGCCACTCACGTCATTGATTGGACTCACGTATAGCGTATAGCATTGAGTTTCTTGTGAGCGGGCAATTCAAAGTTTCCTTAACCAATGTAAAATAAAAACGTAAATATCTTAGTCAGGAGTTAACTTCAGTAATTTTTGATGCAAGAATCGTGTTTTACGTAAAATTCTAATGAAGATACATGTATCAGAATGCTTAAATTCGCATCTTGTCGGATGGTCCGTTTTCGGTTAATTGCGGTTTCAAATTCGTTAAATTTCAAAATACCGTCTCTGTATTCATTATGTTTTAAAAAATGTATCGATTCAAGTGCTTATCCTCGTACCGCGTCTAGTGGCCAATCCCGTTGTCAACCTCAACCCTCATTCGCTTTTCTAATAGAACAATAGGGGGAAAATAACCGTGTGAGCGAGCCGGCTAAAGCTTTCGGCTATTTTTCAGAGCCTCGCCACGAGGAAACTCGGTAAAAAAGCTGTTAGACGGACGTGTTTTATGTAGATGCAGCGTTATTGCCCCGAATAGCGTTTAACGGCGAGAGAGGAGGTGACAGGTATGAGGCAACAAAAATTATGGTTCAAAGCTCGGGGATCCACCGAGAGGTTAATTGAATTGGAACGGGGATATATAATAGCAAGTTTTGATGGAAATGTCCCGACAGCTCGTCCTATTGCCCCGCGGAATGCTGCCCTCGTTTCCTCCTGCGGCCCCGCGAAACTTTCCCCGCGTCGAGCGAAAAATCGTGTCCGACTTTCGAAGTTGCCTGCATAAAATATTTCGCGCTCTTTGTGCAGTTGAGAATGCGTGCGTGCCGAACTGCGCGGGAAAAGGGGCATGTCAAACGCAGCTATACACGCCGCGCGGCGTGATGTTGGGATGGATCCTAACAAAATTAGCCAGAATCACCGAGAAAAAGCTGTAAACCAATTCGTGGTACATATTAAAGTAAAGTAAATTAATGAAAAATCAAGCGATAACGTTTTTCAACACCTTGACCAGCAAATACAAGGAAAGTTCCGTCAACATATTCCTTAACCAATTGAAAATAAAACTCAAAAATAAGGCCTATTATAGTCTAAAAGAATTTTTCGAAGAACCTGTATAATTCATTTTGTTTTAATTGTTGTAAAAATTGTAAATTTGACTTGTGCCAGAGCTTTTTACTATTGGCTGTACGCATCAATAAATTCTATCTACCTATCCATATGGAACACCACTAATAGTAGTAAAGGCAACATATAATAATAGCACATATCTCTTAGTGTGGTACGAGATACCTTAGTATGGTTCACAGACCGAGAATCGTTAGTTCATTTACGACTGTAAAAACTACTAATTGGTTTATATAGCCATAGGTTTTTCTCCGTGGTAGCATTTGGACTTCATTTTGCAGTTGAAAGCTACGATTTTTGGCTCATCCGTAAAAACACGTACGTGCTTAGGGAAAATAATGCTGCCAAAGCGTTTTTCTAAACTGAACCAGAAATTGTAGTTTCTAATTGCGAAGTGTTGATACTAGATAATTCTTAGGATTTCAAAGCAAAATTTAGCTTAGTTTTTGGTAAAAAATAGACGTTAGATGATAATCGGCAACCTCTATTTTAGTTTGGTCGATAAAAGTTAAAACCTTCCATTGCCCTTCGATATTTCTTTGCAATCAGAAAGTTTGTAGTTTGTTCGATAGTATAAGTGACAACTTTGACGCAAACACGATGAGGTTCAATCCTCACGGCCGTCATCACAAGACAGAATCCTATTTAAGAATAAATGATTGATGCAATTAACTATTCCTTCATAAACATTTTCGAATAAGTATAATTTGCCAAATTGTGTTAATGACAGAAAAAGTGTAGGTCAAAGATACAGAAGTTTTACTCCCATCACATACACACTTACCTCCGACCAAAAACATAAGGTTTAGCAAATGATTAAAAAAAACGAAAACAATGAAGAATTATCTTGTGATATTTTGAGCAGATTTAATAAGCTGAATATTCCCAATATTCTCGACGGAATTCAAGTCATTACCGAGAATAAACACGTAAATACCTGTGTGAGACATTTACATCCGTAGCACATCGGTGGAATATTTTCAGTTTATTTTTCGCAGAAGGCCTATATTTTTCATTTATATTTTTTAATTCAACCTGATACAATAATTCATTTGTTGCTCAAAAGTGAGCCTAATTTATTTTTTCCCTGCAATTTGGTACCGTCCAGCACTCCCTGTATTTCTGCCATACAAGCAATTTAAAGTATTCAATCAGTCTGAAGTTTAAACTTCACGCTCGGAGTGAGCGGTAGTCGAACAATATTTTAAACAAATGAAATGTCGACGGTGAAGTCCTGGACAAGCGGACATTTTTAACTCCCTCCTTTCCGTCTCCTACGTTTGCCACGCATACGTTCCGCTGAGAGGCAAGAATGATTTAGTGGCTTCCCATCACTTCAAAATTGGCCTAAAAACCCCGCTTGAAAATGCCCTCGTGGGAATAGGAACGGATCCGTTTTATGCGAGTTTTAAAATCCATTTGTTGAGCGCTCCGGCTTGAAATTATGAAATTGGATCGGACGAGGAACGCAACATACTGCCGTGCTCAGGGAGAGCACCATATAAGCGCCGATGGTTGCCAAATTTATTCGGGCTTGAATTTTGGATTTTAAGGGGAAACAGTTATGTTATTTATGAGATTTTCAGGCATACTAGATCCATCTACGAATTAATAACATTCTTTAAGAAACTTTAAGTGGAAAAATGAGCTGTGAAGTCAATGAATTTCTCGAAAAATTATGGCCACTCCTTGACTGGGATTTTACTTTCAGTACCCCATAGCTTTTACATTCTGAGCCTAATAAGTCTGATATACGTACTACTAAAATTATGAGAAAAAAATATTCTTCTTTTTTTATACAATTTATTTTTTGATGTATGTACATTAGGTTTTAACATGAATAGAGTATGTTTTATTTGTAAATTATGAGAATGAACTCTTCGCTTTTAAGTCCCTAAACCGTATCTTTTAACTCTAGAAGGAACCAAATTTTTCGGCTCATTCGTGATAAAAAGACAGTTCCTTTCTGGTAGTGCCGTCTAACAGATCACTGGATAGGGTATTTATAAAATAATAATGTTTTCCTATCAAAATGATATGCAAAACTCGCTTCACATGTTGAACGGGCTAAAAATTACTGATAAATAAAAAGTTAGAGTTTATATTTCACGACAGAACCAAGAAACTTAGACCTCTAGCTCATGGAAAATCCAAACCAACTTTCGTCAAAGTATAGCCATAAAAAATAAATTTAAAAAATCATTCGACGTGTAAAGTTCTACAAAAATCTTTCATATTCTGATATATGCTATTAGTCTGCAAATCTGTTAAGAAAAAACCATCATTTTGAGAAAATAATTCTGTATATCATTTAAAAAATACTGAAATTAGTTTAATTACCATTTTGAAACAAGTAGACTTTGGTTTTTTGGCGTGGAGGGGGTGTGAATTACTAAACACCGAAAAAAAATATAAAGCTGAGGTAGAATCCTCAGTCAAAAACGTGTTTGGTGATCCCTATAGTTGCTGGCTTAACAGCCCCCACACTTACCTTTACATCCTTGCAAACTTAAGTGCGGGGGCAGTGCTATCTAGAGTCCCTTTATACTGAGAGTCAAGACAATGTGAATCCATTTATGATTAGTTCCCGTATTTTAGGCCTTCACAGTGTCACAAGCGGGAATAAAGATTACATTTTTGCTGATTGCAAAGATTATAATGTAGAATGGACCGGGGAATAACGGGTTCGAAAAGGAACAAACGGAATGAGAGAAGGATCGGAGAGAGGAATCTGAGAATGAGCCGATCAATGATTACGAAAAACTGCCAATTCGTGTAATCTTTATTCCCGTTTATGACTCCATCAGGGGGGGGGGGGGTGTTGTCTTGACACTCAGTAGAAAGGGACTCTAGTGCTATCTAGGGCTTACTAGACATATTTTTAACACCCTATACGCGTTTTTATGAGGAAACGTGCGTTGAAGTGCTCAATTTTTCACTTTGTTCAATGCCACATTCCGGGCTACCCGCGGATTTCACTCCATCCAAGCACCTCCGCCACATTCAGTCCGGAGCACCGCGAGTAATCGTGACTTCGTGGCACGTAGATAATTTACCGTTATGGTTTCAGCTCATCCTTTCAAATCTCAGTCTCTCGTTCGGAACTTCGGGAGGGGGTATACCAATTCCGGCTAATCGCGCACGGACCATCTCCCGATTTTCCGGACGAGAAAAATTCAGCAAAGAACATCGCGAGATTCAATCTCTCTCGTTTGATGTCCTCACCGCATGGACGAGGAATTCGCCCCGCGGTCATAAGAAACAACGCCGTATAAGCATCCTTATGTTGCTAAATTTGACCAAATAAATTTCTCATTTTTCACGGAGCCGTCCTTAAATTACGTAACCCTCTTGCTCAAGGGCTAAAAGGGGATGGGTCGAGGAGAGCGTCACGCCATTTTGTTTTTACGTGTTAAAGGATAGGAACCTAAAGTCACAAAAGCGTTGCTAAGAGTAAGGGGGGGGGGGGGTAAAAATGCCGAAAAAGTACATTAAATAATTTAGGGACGCCATAATATTGTAGATATAGTTAGCATGGTTATGGTGTTCGCCCTTTGGCTTTTTCCGTAACTACATTACAATAATTCCTGTACCCGAGCTTGTGGGAAATACCGCCATTATTGAAGCAGACAAAAAACTAAAGTAAATAATGACATTTTGCGTAGGTCTTGAAATAATATAAACTTATGTCAAGTCAGAGTAATGCTCAGATTTTTGTTTAAAAGAGTACATAAGATCAGAAATGAGGCAATCACTGTTATTATGAAACGGATTCTGGTTAAATACGCTCAGTTGTTGAAAAAACTGTTATCTCGGTTTGTAACTTGGCAGACTTCCTGTCATTACAAGTTCCTGCATCAAGGTTAAAGATGATGCAACTATTCGGCCTCTGGAACCGCGTTGGGAAGTGTCGCAGCGAAATGAAGGCGTTTCTTAAGCGAAGTATTTCGTTGTAACGTAACCAACGGTTAAACTGAAAACATGCTTATCTCGGTTTGCAAAGCTGCAGACTTCCTGTCATAATTTATTTGCATGTATGGAACAAGGGCAAAGGTACACAGGCAACCCAAACGGAAATTTACTTGTATGTACAGCACTCATTCAGGGAGAGTACGCACATGTCACGATATGGAACCCTTAGACCCCAAAAGAGCAGTCAACCTTTTGATTCAAAAAGTGTCACTGCCAATCTTCGGATTCCAATATCAGACCAAGATAGCCAAGAATGTTTAAGAATGAGCGTTTTTTTGCAAAAATGAGTAAATTTAAACAAGCGCTTAGTCAAATACGTATGCACTTTACAGACAACGGGCCGGAACAATTGTAATAATTAACCACTCTCAATAATTTGAACTCATACCTCAAACCTTCCTTGAACTCATACCCCTCCTTTTAGGCCCTCAAAGCTCCATGACCTAACCTCAAAATTACCGACGTGTCCATACTCTCGCTATATTGGTACTCCACTTTTATGGAGAAATACTCAATGTCATTTCTTGGAAACTTCCCTCGTTTCCCTCTCATGTTACGAGATGAATACTCTGTGAAAATTTCAAACAATAGTGTTTCTTTGTTTCCGTTCGATAAAATAAAATGGGTGCAGAAAGTTTGACATATCGTGAACGAGGTAGCATTTTTACAGTCTCATACTGTTGAAATATTACAACCGGGTTATCTTTTTCTGAGAAAAATTCGCTGAAAAAATCATACAAATGAGGACTTATCTGTAACAATAGCGGATGTGAAAAATTACCTTTTCGAAACACATTCAAAAAACTGTTTTGGCATCGAGAAAATTTTGAGAAAATACTTGAGATGTGATCTTCAAGATCTGTACATTATGCCAGAGCCAAACATATTCAATTTTTGTGTGAACAAAACAGTTTTTTAAGCGTGTTTCTAAAAGGTAATTTTTCACATCCGCCGTTGTTACAGATGAGTCCTCAAATACAAGGAAACTTTATCGGAGGAAATGTAGCAACATTCAGGTACGCATACGCTGTTTTTGCTCAGCGCAGGAGGGACGATATCTTTTGAGGGCGTGCTGGAAATAAAGTCCGAAGGAGGGAAATAAAAGGGACGGAGGGCGGACGCGTAACGACTCAGTCATCGCGAGCGCGAACGGTTGCCGAGCTCTGACCGTAAGAGAGGGGCCATAACCGACCTCGGAAGCTCAGTTTAATTCGCGATAAAAGTTAAGCAGATCATTTGCCCAGCCAAAAAGTTCGCTCGGCCAAACTGCAACCGCTGTAGCTCCACGCTGTTGCCACACTTATGCAGGATTGCATTTATCGCCTTTTCTACGCGCACAAGTGCGGACAAAGAAGACGATGAAATAGGTTTCAAACGAAAACAGTTCTAGTCAGATCGATGAATCGTGTCATGTTCGACCCAAATCTGACGGACTCAGCTTAACTTAGTTATCATTAGCGCTGCGGCAGGGGTTTTTGATACGAGGGGAAAGAAGAGAAAGGAGAATGAAGGAGAAAAAGGGAAAGAAGAAGAAAAAGAGTAGGAAGAGGAGAGACAAGGAAAGAAAAGAAATAGAGGATAATGATAAGACAGAGGAGGAGCAGAGGAGAAGGGAGAGTGGACGAAAAACGAATAAAAATAAATTCTGCTCCTCTCTCCTCTTTTCTCTTCCTCCTTCTCTTTTTCCCTTTATTTTCTCTCTATTCCTGTCACTTCCTTTTCTAATTATTTTTCTTCTCCTCTCTCTTCTCATCCTTTTGCATTTCAATTGCTAATGCATCTTCCTCTGGTATTTTGACTTCATTGTGCAATGAGGAATAAATACTGACCCGCATATAATAGCACATTTTTGCTGAGAGAAACTATAGTAGCTTAGCACATATATTTTTTCCAAACCGAGTAGTAGTTATAAAAGTAGAAGTCCTTCCTCATTGTGAAATGCATACATAGTCCATTTGTCACACGTTCTCAAGATCCAAATGTGCGATGAGGAATTACCATTTCTGGGTCATCCATAAAAGTACCTGTATGAATGGGAAATCTGGTGGCAAGCGTGTTGTTTCTGAAATAACCGGTAATGAATGATGTTCTTTTACCTCATGTTTATCTCGAGTGTGCTTTTGACAATATTTTATGCGTTTTCTAGTTAAAAATTTCTTAGTTTCTTCTTCCTCGGCATTTCCTACGACGGAGAAATGCTTGGTCCTCTCCGTAATACGCTCGGGTTAGCCAAAATACCCCCCCCCCCCAAAAAAAAAGAAAAGTATAATATTTTCCAGAATCGAGTCACATGTCATATGCTTTGAGAACTTCTCCAGACTACGCAACGCCGGGCTCATATGGTTATTTGCCAGACCCCATTCATCCGCTATAACGTTGCACTAAATATCCCACAATGATCGCGTAACTTTTGCCTCATCCTTTTAAATCCCAAAATATGCTCAGGAACCAAGTTAAATTCATGGGTGAGATCGAAATAATGCTTTAAACCGAGAATGTTAAACGCATTAGAAAGATCTGAAAAGCAAGGAATCGGTTGATTTGATAATAAATCCCTTCTTCGTTGACCCATAAAGAAATATAAATTGATGAAAACAATAACAACTTTACTTGAAAAACATCCGGGAAGACTAAATATTTCTGCCCATCCCTGTTTCCTTTCGTGTCGTTTTCCCGTTCCTGTTATTCAACCTACTCCACGCATGTTATATCTCCATTTTCTTCTTCATCATGTTTTCGTGATTAAAAACTAATTTGAAAAGTATTACAGAAAACCTTCGCTTACTGACTGATCGTGAGCCACGGCAGCCAATGAGTTTCCCTTCAAATGAGTGGGTATGCAATTTAAGGCACACAGGAGTTGATATATTTGTATCACGCGTTATAGCGATTGATGTTCGTCGGTTTGCGCAGTCAGCAATTAAAGTTTGTCGGGCAGATCACGCAAAAACTAATAATGATTTTACTCTTAGGTAATGCTCGATGATCGATAGAGCAATATTTTAACGATCCATGCCGCACACCTAAATTCACAAATTATATTCAAAAACAGCTCAAGCAGGCGATGCCCAACACGCGGCCATGTAGAAGTAGTGTAATCAAACGTTTAACACTTTTTCTCAACCATGATTCTAAACGATTTAAAGCATTTTTATTGACATATTTGGAATACTCGTAAATGAAAAAATCGAAAGCATTATATTGTTAGTAATAATACATTAGAAATATTTTTAACAGTTTGCGAGATTTTTTCATCTGTTACGGCTAGTTTTTTAATCATCTCTCTGGTCAAAAATGTATTGCCGCCGACTGATAAAAAAGCAGACATAGACGAGATCAATTTATAAATGCGTCTTACAAACTACGCAAATAGTTCGTTTTAGATAGTTTCTGAGATATTTTTGATGAGCTAAACGTGATCTGTGTGCGATTTTACCAATTATGAGTCTACCCATTCGGATGTGACTTTAGTTCGCAACAGACTCGCTGCTTGATTTTCTCGCCTCGTGAATATTGCATGATTGGGGGTGGGGGGTCCAAGGGGTCTAGAAACTCCCCCCATTCTTGAAAATTTTCGTAAATGAACGTCATTTTTTATCTCACGAATTTTTTACCTCTGGGCCCGCCTTCCCTCAGAAGGTATTTTTGCCGTGGAGCTCCCCTCCCTCATAAAAAACTTTTCGACTATTTCACTGCTAATTTCATTAAAAAATATCGGTTCGTTTTATCTTGCTTAACTCAGTAGGAATGTGAGTTTTAAAACACCGACTCGGAGTTACCTGCTCTTGAACTTTCACCATCGCTCAGCTTCAGTATGAATAGGAAGCCAGGAAAGAATAATGAGGTACGAATTGTTGAGAGCGGGGTGAACTTAATTAATCATGATTTACCGCGCAGAGAAGCATCGAGCAACGGTTAGGGAAAATTTCGTAGCCTTCGATTTTTTGTCGAAAAAAGTAAAGAGCGCAGGCTAAAACGAAACTGCGCGAGACGTTTCCCGTTGGAGTTTCTGGAGGTGTGCTCGGAATGAACTCGACGAGTTAATGTTGCGTGCTACTTCCGGTTCACTAATCTTGCGGATTTATTTCAAAAATGTCACCATGCTGTCAGATTTTCCTTAAAAGTCGGTTAATTCTTGTTTGCCGATCAGGTTAGCCGAGCGGATTGCGGCCTGACTCTAGTTCAATGGGTCCTGGGCTCGAAATCCCGGTTGTGGCAACACATGTTCACGATATTGACCAGTGCACGGAAAAAAAAAAAGAATTGCTGATTCAACAGTTCATTGCTAAAAACAGTGAGTGCAATGTTTCAACGCAGATTTTACAACAAAAAATGCTACTTTAACCACATTGTAAACTAATTTCACCACGGGGGTGGTTAAAGTAGCATTTTTAATGCTACTTTAACCGCATTGTAAACTAATTTAACCACGGGGGTGGTTAAAGTAGCATTTTTTTTGTTGTAAAATCTGCGTTGAAACATTGCACTCACTGTTTTTAGCAATGAATTGTTGAATCAGCAATTCTTTTTTTTCCGTGTGGATCTGCTGAGATCGGTTCCTCTTGGCCCTTGATCTGTGAGAATTTGATGAGCCTAGAGCATAGATGTATCTTTACCCAATAGCCTCTATTGCTTCTGATAACCCTGGTAAAAATTGGCAGTAGAATCTGTGTTCCAAAATACCATAGACCTACAGCCGGCTGTAAGATTCCCAATAGCTTCTATAGCCGGCAACACAATTTCTTATAGCCTTTTATAGCCGATGGCGATTAAGCAACAGCCTGGCGATGAAGTGTATGCTAAACGTTACTAATTACGGATGCTAGGACTTGACGAGTTTTTGGACTACCGCTCTCTTTTTAGGCCGTAGTATCTTGATTTATTTTGCGTGGAAAGCTCCGTACTTTTGAAGGATGCCTGCCATTCCTAATATGTTGGAGCGCCTTCAATTTCGTATGATACTGTGCAATATCTCGGATGTGAAATAATTGCTTCAAGCGGTGTGGTACGCTGCGGCGCGGCGCGGCGGGCGGGCAGCCAGCGCCAAACGCGCATTGGCGCCTACAAACCTAACAGGAATACTTCACGCATTGCGCAATGCGTGAAGTATCCCTGTTAGGTTTGTAGGCGCCAGTGCGCCGCCGCTCCGCTTTGTGTTATTCTCTAATATTTAATCTCGTGGAGTCAGCGTTTTTCAACTCATGACTTTGAAATGTTCGCACACTCTGTATGGATTATTCTCATTTTATTGATGAAAAAAAATATGTAGTAAAGGAAAATATAATGTGTGTTTTGTAAATATCAAGGGGATTTCGTACAAACTTAAGGATTTACAAAGCACACAAATTTCTACACAATTTCTTATAGCCTTTTATAGCCGATGGCAAAAAAGCAACAGTCAGGCGATAAAGTGTAAAGCCCGGCGACGGGAACTATAGCCCGGCTGTATAATTTTTCATCGCTTTGTGTGGCCCGGCCGTATGACTTTTTCCACTTTCTACAGCCAGCTATATGATTTTCTATCGTCTCCTTCAGTCGGCTATAAGAACTTCTATGGTATTTTGAAACGCAGCTCCTATCGCCAATTCATACTAGGGAATTGTGAGCTCCTGACGTAATAAAAGTCAAATAAACAGCAAAAAAGCGCCCTCAAATCACTAGGCACTTGCCTCAGAAACTAGGGTCGAGTTTCATAGAAACGCACAAAGTTTCAACTTCGACAAAAATGAATTTCGAGTAGTTTAAAATTTAACTAGTCGTAAATTTTATCTTGTCACAGTTTAAACCCAAAAGAACGTATTTTGAACGTAAACAGAGTGGTTGAAATGTTTCCTTACCATTGTCTTATGGAAGAATAAAACTTCAAACCTCTTCTTTTTGGTTCAAACATAATGCACTTTCGTGCGCTTTCCTTAAATTCGGTCCAATATAGGGAAGTATTGCCGAAGCTGTGCCGTTCTCTGATTTGTTCATCAGTTCTAGGCCCTATACCTAAGAGTTTATTCTAATCTGCCTCGTCCTGGGAAAATGTTACAGGAACATTCAAAATTTGCCAAATTCCCTCCAGTATAATTCCTACATTTATGGGAATGTATCAATATTTTTGCTGAAACTTTTCTGCCATGTTAGATTGAATTGCAAACAAAATTATCTAAGACGTTTACGAGTCACCTAGAAAATTCGTATTTTGTCGAAGGAAATTTAGCAACTTCCGGAGGTTCACACGGTCGTTTACCTTGGCACGGCACAGCGAACCTGATCAGGAGAAATTTGCAGTTTCGAGGGAGAAATGAATGTACCTTTAGGATAACTACAGTATTCCTGCAGAGAATAATTTAGGATTCACGGCAAAATTATCCGCTGAAGTTTGTTCAGAAGTTAGAAATTCCAAAATTTTTTTACGTCTGAAATTCTTGCTTGTCATGTCACAGGCTAATGGTCAAATCAGACATTTTGCCGAATGCCCAGACCGATAGTAAAATGTTGATAACCTACCATGTTTTTACCGGATATTTCCGAGTGTTTCAGCACATGGAAATGAAAATTTAATTGAACGTGCAATTTTTGTCAATATGATGGTGCAAAATTCTAGACATAGCTTTTTACAGTCACACTTTTAAATAATCTATGCTCAACGAAGCAAGGTAATTATCAGAAACACATTTATATGGTGCCAAAAACTATGAAAAATTTTGCATTGGTCAAACATTTAACAACAAGATTTTATCGATATTCTCGAGGAAATGTTTTTGTCAAAAAACAAAAAACAAAATTTAATTTAAATCGAGCATAGAATTATTATCAACTGTCTCTGCTTGGGTATTTGACAAAACATCTGATTCGATTATTAGCCTGCGACCAGAACACTGGAAAAAAACCGCTTGGATCTAGAGTCCAGACTCTTAAAAACAGTTACAAGAAAAAGTACTCTTGATTCAATCGGATTTTTGCTTAAATCAAGAACCAAGCCTCTTAGTTAGAGCGGATTTCCTTATGCTTTAAGCAAAAATCCGATTGAATCAAGAGTATTTCTTCTTGTCCCTGTTTTTAAGAGTCTAGACTCTAGATCCAAGCGACTTCTTTTTCCAGTGTACATTAAGGCTTTGGAATTCAAAGTTTGGACACTAGCATAGCGTGAAATTCGTAGAAAACGACGCAGTTTCTCCTTAATAGTAGGTTTCAAATGGAAATGTTCTGCTTCTGCTTGTATAGCTATATTCAATTAAGTCGAAGCCAAGTTCAGTATTAAACCTCACCGTAGCAGCGGTTTCACGATAATTTCCCAGAAAACGACTTGGCAATTAGGAACGCGGCCAAATTCATAAGAAAAGATCAGGTTGGTGCGACCCGAGACCCGAGACTTCCTTCGACTTTTCAATATTCCTTGCTCGCGGGGTCTCGGGATCATCTTTCTGTTTCGATGCACTCGCGGTGTTGCTTGTCGTAAAATACTCAATTGAGTTTTTACTGTAAGAAAACAGTCATTTTTGACCAAATCGACAACTTTGTTTGTATTCTTCCCCAAGACCTGCCGTAGTACCGGTTCTCAACCCCGGTGTCGATTTAATAAGCCCGAGAGGTAAGAAGAAGACGGATTAAAAACTTTTTTCGCATAATTCTTTTCATCACGGTGATTCTGAAACTGTATCAAGTAGAACTTAAATCATAGGACCCTCGGCAGCTAGGAGTTCGATCTTATTTAATTTCCGATTGTTTTTGGCTCTTGATGCAACCTTTAATAACGGAAAAACCTCTAACACTCCGGCACTCACCATCCTTCAAGTATCTAAAGTTGACGTGTAATTGACGGGATTTGGTGAACATGTGAGCATCATCGATCATCATTTATTAATTTAAAGACGAAGAGTGTAAGGTGAGCTCACGCGATTGATTCACGTTCACACCACATTCAAGTTGGTGTCTTTTGCTTTTATTTATTTATCACGTAGACGAATTAACCTGAGTCAGCTTGCACTGAAAAAAATTCTGGGCGTTTTTACCAAGGTCCGTTGGTACCTTTACCATCTCACTTTTTTGTACCAATTATTAGTAATTTTACCAAGACAGACAGGTAAGCTTACCTAAAAACCGGTATTTTTACTGTTTTTTCAGGTAAGAATACCACTTTTATTGGTAATCAATTCCCGGTAACTTGGCCATTTTATCCCGGTAATTTCACCACAGTCGATAAAAAATATTGGCATTTTTACCAAGGTCCAGTAAAATTACCGAGAAAGTTCAACAATTTTACCGAGATTTCTCAGTAAAATTATACAATTCCATAAATGGTAATTTTACCAAGAAAAAACTGGGATCAAATAGAACCCTGAATTCTTGGTAATTTTACCATTTTCTTAGTAAATACACCGAGATTTTTTTTTTCAGTGTGGGTACATTTTACGTTGCCTTAATTTTAATTTTGTGTGCCTAACAAAAAATAATAAGCTTTGCTCAAATTCTGATTTTTATTCTCAATAATAATAGAAGCAAGGTGAAGCGAAAAGCTCGTTGTGTGACGTCATTTGTCTTAGTAGTGCACACGATTGTTTTGTAAACCTTGGTTTCATCCGTATTTTACATCTGGCTACCGCAGCGCATTTGCACTTGTTGCTCTGCTTGATGAAAGCAAATTGGAAAAAACCATGGTATGAGCTAAAACCATTAAATTATTATTCTGTGACAAGCGCAACTGGCTCTCCACGTACAATCTGAATAAATGATTATTCACGCACTGAGGTAGATGTGTTGCTTGAATAGAGATGGAATATGGCAAATTTTATACGAATGTCTCCTCGGACCAGCACTGACACAATATATTATTTTCAAACTCATTAGAAAATTAGACAAGGTCAATTATATTTATTAGCTACTTGTATTGAAAAAATTAACGAGGGCAGAGAAAAAACTTTGAAAGAGAGTTTTCATGACTGTGATCACAATTTCTTTGCGATTGCAGATACCAGCTTGTTCATAAATACTTTTAGCTCTATGTAAACTTTGAGGAGAGAAGTCAGTTAAGTGTCAATATCGGCGCCTATGACACCCTGCTTTGAGATCTCACTACGCTTGCGATAACCGCGATTTTTCATTTCTTCTTCAAAATATAAGACAATAGGCTGCAGATATTTTTTCAGAAAGTTAAAAAGTAAAATTTTTGGATAGCTGGATTGTTTTTTGAAACCATAAAAAACAATGTTCGAAACTCACCTCTGAGTTTTAGGAGCCATCTGGCGCATCAAGCCCGATTTTTAGGCGCCATTGAAGATTTTTTAGGAGCCAAGTTGACTTTTTGCCTATATATTACGGCGCATTTAGTGAAAAGTTAGACGCAAGATGTTTTCGTGACAGAACTAGTAAGTAGCTGTAACTTGGGGATTAGTGGGGATGACAAAAGCACTAAGAATGAAATCGCGAAGAAAAGAAAAAGCAAGCTTTTACTTGTAGTGCTGAAAAGTCTGAGTTTTTTCAATTCAAATAGATTTGTTTTTCTTTCTTTATGTGATACTTTATATGAAAATCCAGATTTTTAGGGGCAATTCTACGGCCAGGTTGGCGCAGAGCCTTCATTTTTTAGGCGCCATGACCGATTTTTTAGGCGCATTTGGCTCGTTGGCGCCAGTGAGTTTCGAACACTGATAAAAAACGCGACCCCTATCCTGCCATGCCAAGGAAAAACGCCGTATGAACATTCGAGAGTTGCCAAATTTCCGTCGATAATATGTTTATCTTAGAGGAAAATTATGAATATGTTTCCTTGAAATTTTCAGAAGTTTTAAATAAAATTACAAAAAAAATTATCTGAGAAATTGGTAGGCAAATATTCAAAAAATGTTCCTGAAAATTAGTGATTTGACCGGGGAAATTTGGCAACGGCTGAAGGCTCATACGGCGTTTTTCCTTAGCATGGCAGTATTAAAAGCCATTATTTGTTGCAATTTGTCGACATGGCGCTTGCGATACGTTGGCCGGAAGGTGTCGATTTCTGATGTGTTTAATGTGATTTCCGTGCAATTTTACTCTGAAACAGTGCACTTAGGTGGCCGCATCCGTCGTGCGCAATAGACCGCATCAGAGAGTGGGAAACGCTGTAACGGAGATTCGAATTTTTCCTCTCTAGCCATTGACGGTTCCCACATCTAGGAATTTCGTGCCCAATAGAATCTTGCTAGGCCGGCGATGTGGATTTACAAGCTCCGAGTTGCATCGGGCGTAATCCTTTGACGCTAATCGAATCCGGGCTGAATGACGGAGACTGACGTTAAAACGAAATCCCCATTTTAGGTAATTGGTTCTCCGGAGCGGGTGTGCTCGTGCATACGTCAGCCCTCCGTTGACATTCGGGCTCGGGAATAATTCCCGACCAACGGACGTCACGTTAATCCAGCCTCCATTACATGAAAAAACAACCCATGTTGCCAAACCGACCGATTGCTCATTTCAATAAATTAGACCGCCCTCCTAAAAATGGTGAGTGCCAATGAGTAGAAAACCAAAGTCATATGAATATAATTTCAACTTACATGAATAGAATTTAACTCATGTTAGCAGAATTTCTCTATCCAGTTTTCGCAAACTTCTGTGACTAGAGATTCGAACTCATATGACTATACGGAGATCTCAACTCACATGAGTTCAGCGTTGAATCTACCGAGTCCGATATCTCAGAAACAGTGTTCGAAACTCACAGGCGCCAACGCGCCAAATGCGCCTAAAAATCGGCCATGGCGCCTAAAAAATGAAAGCTCTGCGCTAACGTGGCCCGTAAAAATTGTCCCCTAAAAATCTGGATTTTCATAGGAAGTCACATAAAGAAAGAAAAAAAATCTGTTTGAATTGAAAAAACTCAGACTTTTCAGCACTACAAGTAAAAACTTGCTTTTTCTATTCTTCACGATTTCATTCTTAGTGCTTTTGTCTTCCCCAAGTTACAGCTACTTACTAGTTCTGTTACGAAAATATCTTGCGTCTAACTTTTCACTAAATGCGCCGTAATATATAGGCAAAAAGTCAATTTGGCCCCTAAATAATCTTCAATTGCGCCTAAAAATCGGGCTTGATGCGCCACATGGCTCTTAAAACTCAAAGGTGAGTTTCGAACACTGATGAGTAGAAAATCAAAGTCATATGAATAGAATTAACTCGTAGGAGCAGAATTTCTCCATCCACTTTTCGCCAACTTCTATGACTAGAAATACCAACTCTTTTGACCATATAGAGATTTCAATGCACATGAGTTCACCGTTGAATCTACCGAGTCCGATATCTCAGAAACTAGTCACCACATCAAAAAAAGCATGGGAACAAAATGTTTTTATTTTTCAAATTTACTTATGTCGGTGTCTCCTGGTCAGAAACAGCATTTCTGAAAAATGAAACAAATTGAATTCATATGAGTTGATCTTTTCTTTTCTAGTAGTGAAAGTAGAATTTACTAGTGGTATGAGTAGAATTTCTTCTCATATGAGTAGGATTTCTACTCATATAAGTACGAAGTTCTACTCATGCGAGTTGGCAAATTCTGGATATCCTACTCGTCATTTTTAGCAGGGCGAGGTTAGCACTGCTGTACTACGGAAGCATGCCGTATGAACATTCGAAGGTTGCCAAATTTCACTGGATAAAACATGTATTTTTGCGAGGATAGTTTTGCATATTTTTCCTTGAAATTTTCAGACGTTTCAGAGTAAATATCGAATAAAATTGTCTGAAAATTTTGAAAAACATACACACACAATTTTCTCTGCAAATTCGTCTTTGATTGAAGGAAACATGGCAACGTCTGAAGGCTTACACTGCGTTTTTCCTTAGCACAGCAGAGCATAGAGGCTCTTTAGAATGACAGTGAGGATGTGTGGGATCTATTTCTAATAGAGCTTTTATACGTCTCAAGGATTGGCGATTTACGTAATTTTTCCCATGTGCAATTCCGGAGAAACACGATGGCGTCTATAGTCGTCTCTGGAACGACCTCTCAAATTAGAAGCAATCAAGACAGCTTTCGAAGTTGAGGCCGTATTGGAGGGAATCGCCTACGTTGTGGTGAGAGTCCACCTTTACAACCAGTAAAAGTATCCTTGCATACGTAGAGAGCGCATACATTGGCAGTGTTGCCGTTTAGTTGCGACATTCGCCATCGGCATTGGCTTCAGAGAGGAATTTTCAATTTCTTGTATCCCTCTCTGTCCGTATTGGTTAAATAGATTGAGTTTCTACCATTAGGACCCCCTTGCCTGACTCCATTGTATTTGTTTTTAGTGTCTGAGTTTTGTGGCATGGAGTAGGTGAATTCAATATAATAAAATTGTTGTTTTGCTGTGTTGCAGGGTCTAGAATTGAAGGGGCAAATGGTACACTGCCCCGAATCGGACTCGTTGCTCTTCGTAGGATCTCCTTTTTTAGACGCCTTAGACAAGCTGACCAGCCGAGGTCTCTTCATCTCAGACATCCCGCTTCACGACGCCACCCGTGACGTCATCCTAGTCGGCGAACAGGCCAGAGCTCAGGTAATTAATAACTCATAAATTATGACGAATAACATAATATGTATCACTAATTCATAAAATTATTATTTTAATTCATATTTCATCAATCTCTGTACATCGAGCTGCTTCTTCCACACCCACAGTTCGACTTCGTGTCCTAATTTTCACTAGAGTACCTGTATAGCGAGAGTATAGACGGATGTGAAACTCCGAAAATCCATCAGGCCTTCACCAATGCCTCCGCGAATAAAGTTAGGGCCCAGAAATGCAGCCAACCTATGAATTTCAATTATCCAGAGCGATTTATTAATACAATTGTTACGAACCATCGTTTTCATATATAAAGCACGTATTTGACTTAGTTTTTGCTTAAATTTACTCATTTTTGTGGAAGAAAGCTCATTTATGTACTTTCTTAGCCATTTTCGTTAGAATTGGAATCTACAGACTGGCAGTGAAATTTTGTTCGTTAGAAGTTGGTTAGAAGGGTGGCTGCACTTTTGGGCCTTAAGCCCTCCATGAAGCGATCTGTCCATACTCTCGCCATACAGGTACTCTAATTTTCACTGGAAGAATTAAGCCCTTCGGGTCCAATGTAAATAAACCAAATAGTAAAAAATGTCTAGACGCGTAAAGGAATGCTATATTTTATATCTTCTGGAATCGACTCTGAATAAAATTTGATAGATTTTCGCCGATAACTACACTTCTCCTGTAAATATTGGTTCTTGCTTGTAACAAATCAACTCCCTTAGGTTGGGTCTCTTTTTTGGGCCGCGAGAGCTCCATGAACAGCCTATAGGTAGTAAACCAATCAGAGAGCGGACTCGACCTGAAAGCTCTCTCTCTTTATATGTAGCGCTCAGATTCGCCAAATGATAAATCAAAGAGTTGAGCGATAGAAAACCTAACTCAATTTGCAAAAAAATTTACCCAACTAAGTGCTCACCCCAACATTCATCAGTCATCTTTCGGCAAATTTTACGCTCGGTGAGTTTCTCGTCAATCATCTAAAAGCGAAAAGTAGCGTTGACCTTCGAACTTAACTTTCACCCACCCGATTGAATTTCCTTAGATTTAGATTAGATTTTCAGGTTTTTTTCTTTGATGTGTGTTGCACTAGGTGCGGTTTGAACATTTCCAAGGAAACACCCAGACCTGTAGAAACATCTCTGAAATTTACGGGACCCCCTCTGATTTTGCCTTTAGAGCCTCATTGAAGGCCTAAAACTAATAAACCAATTGGAGACGGCTACAGACTTGATCTCCCCGTCTATGTACCTTACTGCCGTGCTAAGGAAGAGCGCCGTATGAACATTCGAGAGTTGCCAAATTTCCCTTGATAAAACATGTATTTTTGACAACATTCATGCATATTTTTCCATGAAACTTTCAGATATTTTAGATGAAAGTGCGTACGAAATCGTCTGAAAATTCTGGAAAATAACATTCGCAATTTTCCCAGTAAATTCGGTTTTTATCGCAGGAAACTTGTCAACGTCTGAAGGCTCATACGGCGTTCTATCCTAGCACGGCAGCTTACTCATCTCCAAAGTTCGAGTTAATCCAAAGGCAGGAGATCGTAGAGTCCCTTTATACTGAGAGTCAAGACAACACCCCCTCATGGAGTCACAAACGGGAATAAAGATTACAGAAATTGAACGTTTTTTGTAATCTTTGATCGGCCCATTCTCAAATTCTTCTCTCCGTTCCTTCTCTCATTCCGTTTGTTCCTTGCCGAACCCGTAATTCCCGGTCCATTCCAGATTATAATCTTTGCAATCGGTGAAAATGTAATCTTTATTCCCGTTTGTGACACTGTGAAGGCCTAAAATACGGGAACCAATCAGAAATGGATTCACATTAGCTTGACTCTCAGTCTAAAGGAACTCTAGGAGATGGGAGCCCCGTTAAAATCCGACAACCCTCCTTCTCTTCCCCGAATCGATGGTATCTGACCCGCGGCTCGACGAACGGCGAACTTGGCGGCGCGGCGACCCATGCGCAAGTTCAACGGTCAGCATGCAGATAGCGTACGCCGAAAAATAATAAAGAAGTTGGAAGACAATCTGAAATTCAAATGAGGTCGCCGGGGGTCGGGTCGCCCCTCCGAGGGGGACAGGTACCGAGTCCGTCGGAGGCGCGGGCCCGCGGGTCATTCGTTCCAGCCTGGTACCTGCTCCTAATCTGTATTGGAAATTCACCGATCACCCCGAATAGGTTCAAACCACTCCGCATAATTCCCCCCTTCCCCCTGCCTCCGCTCCCGGTGCATAATTCAAAGAAAACAATGACGTTGATGCCGGACTGCGCCTAAGCAAGTGCCTTTATAGGGCGAGTATGGACAACTCGAAAATTTGGAGGTTAGGTTTGATCAGGTCATGTAGCTTTTGGGGCCCAAAAGAGGAGCCAACCTATGAACTCGAATTATCCAGTGGTACTAATTTTCATATTTTAACTATTTACACGGATCAAAAATTATAAAAGCACATAAAACTTAATTTTATAACAAAGAGATGAAAATGCAAATTAAAAGTGACCTTATTTGCTAGTCTGTAAGTTTAAACCAACAAAACACGATTCTGTGACTAGCGCAACCGGCCCATTCGTGATCCTCTGCCATAAAGTCAAAGCGATACTCTTGAAGGCGCTCCAAGCAACTATTCCACCTCGAAAGTATTGCACAGTATCAGACGAAAATGAAGGCGCTCTAGAGAACGTGAATTGACTGGTATCGTTTACCACTGCTCCCGGCTGTATCGACGGCGTAGTGCCTCTATGTTATTTTTTTAAAGGAGAACAAATTGACATCGTTCCTTGAAGTTTATGCAGAATTTTCCTCGCACAGAGAAGGAAAATCCCGGCAGTTCTAAATAATTGCCGTTGAGTAGTTTTCCGTTTAAAAAATAAAGTATGACAGGAAGTCTGCGATGTCACAAACCGAGTTATGTGATTGCCGGCTTACACCGTCGATGTGTCCACTGATCGTACGATATGCGGCTCCCGTTCGATCGATTTTTGTGGAACGTGTTATTAGATGGCATTTTTTTAAATGGGAAACTCGACTTTTAACTCAATTTTCAGTGGTGGATCTTAGATTTTGCTCCCGAAATTATTCTTTACACTACATGGAAGATATAGGAGTGAAGAGTCTCAGAAATACCGAGATGGGCGAAAGACGTGTTCGATACGTCATAACTTTTTCAATTTTGTGAGTTAGTATCTTCTGACTTGGACTACTGTCCTATAATCATTGAAGGAGAAAACTTTTTTTTGGTGGGGGGAGGGGGGCGGTGGTCACGACCTTCTAACCTCCAGAAAGAGCCAGGGAGACATTCTCCCAAAATATCAACATTTTCAAGGGGAGATCGCCCATGTGACTTGCGTATCGAGCGTTTCTTTTACCCATCCCAGTATAATGTCTCTGATGGTCTTTTGTGCGTTTTGGTATGCGAAAATTTTACGAGCCGCACAACCACGACTATTCTGCCGTGTTTAGGAAGAACGCCGTATGAACATTCGAGAGTTGCCAAATTTTCCTGGATAAAACATGCATTTTTGACGAAATTCAAACATATTTTTCCTTGAAATTTTCAGATATTTTAAATAAAAGTGCTCACAAAATTGTCTAGAAAATTTGAAGAAAAATGTTATCAACTTCCCCCCAAATCCGTATTAATAAGAGGAAAGTGGGCAACGTCTGAAGATTCATACGGCGTTTTTCCTTAGCACGGCAGTATTCCGATCATCGCAAAATCCAAGACCCTCAGCCCTGCCTCCGTTCATGGTGGACGTTTCACGCATCCTCGAGGGGTCTCATCAATACAGGAGGCCGGACGTATAATCACCGAAAGACTACATTCGGAATCCATCGGACCGGTCCGTAAATGGAGGCCATAAATCAAAGGCGGTGGCGGCGGCCCAAAAGCGCTGGCCGGCCGGGCTGATGGATGCACGCAATTGCCGCGAACGCATCGTTAAAAATAATTAGCCCTCGGCGGTGTTTTAAACCGCGCCCGCGCTTCGGCCCCAGCCCTCTTCGCTTAATGCGTCCGCGGAGATTTCCCACCGAAGCAGCACCGTCGCCAGCCAAGCGCTAATGAAAACCCCCCCTTCGGACCCCCCGAGTCCCCCCTCGAGCGGCGCCCCCGCACTTTTCCACCGGAGGGTGCTGTCGCGGTGTTGACGAGTTGAGCCGGAAACAAATCGACGGTGGAGATGGAGTACCTTTATAGGGAGAGTATGGACAACTCGGAAATTTGGAGGTTAGGTTTGATCAGGTCATGTAGCTTTTAGGGCCCAAAAAGGCAGCCAACCTATGAGCTCGAATTATCCAGTGGTACTAATTCAAACTACGAGAGTAGGTGCACTGATCAAAAATTATTAAAGAACGTATAAAACTTTGATTTCGCATACATTTCCTTAGTTTCAAAGTCTTAATCCTTAAAAACGCTTGCTTACAATGCGCTGTCGGCCCTATTGATTAATTTTTCAAATACTTTATAAAGAGTAACTTCGAAGGTTCTCACCTCTTGCTTTTAACTAACGACTTTTCACAAATAGCACTTAATTTTTGGTGTGAAAATTTTAACTTTTGATTTTTTTTTTTTTTTACTTAATGTGCTACCACTTTACACTGTGCTTCTGAATTTTGCATACCATTTATCCCTGCTACGAGTTCTTTCATTTTTTATTTAATATGTATATTACTTTCGGAAATGGTACTTGGATGTCGCCCTGTAGCACCCCTTGACGACACCTAACCGCTGATGCCCCGGTAATCATACCAAAAAATGTAAAAAGTTGCACGGAATCGGCAACATCGCAAATCTCTTGGTTCCCTTTTGAAAAATGCAGTGGAGTTATTACCACTAGTGTTTTCATATGCAGCTTAGCATTGAAATTTTTTGCTCCGTGGGCCCGGAATGCAATCATTGCACAAAGCGAGAAGTTTAACCGAGTCTCAATCGATGCCAGGCCGACTGCTGCACCGCGCAACAACCACGCTTATCCAATCTAAATGCTATGTAGATAAGTGGTTTCGATTGGGGGGTAAAGTCAGTATTCGCAAATTATATCACAATATTGACTCTGTCAGGGGCGCGGGAGAGGGGGGGGGGTTGGAATCGAGACGGAAGTCCCGATAAATTGGGCCCTAAACGCCATTAGGCCAGTTCGCCATTTCGTCGGATTAAGTTGGGGAGTAAAGCCGAGTCGGGTGGATTACCAAGTATCGTCGTGAAACATATCTCGCCACTATTTTAATCGCACCGCGGCTCGAGCCATGGCCACGCGGTTCCGACGTTGCCATTACCATCGAAAAAACATCAACTGACACTTTTAAAGAGTACTTGTGGACAACTCACCCTTCCACCATAGAGTACATAGAGTCGTAATGTAAATGGGAGAGCTGACGCCATGTTCTGCTCGACGAGTTCCGAGCCCGGTGTGCGCCGAGGTTCGGGTCACTTTTTCGATACGTGTTCGATCCAAAATGGCGGTGTGGAATACGTGGTGATTCCTATCTTCTTTGTATACATCGGATGGCCGGGTACCCGTGTATCGCAAACAATCCATTATGTATCGAAAAAGTGACCCGGCATCACACAGGAGTCTCGGAATTCGGGACCTGGAAAATGCTTAAAAGTGGCGCCAGCTCACCCGCTTACATTACGACTCTATGTACTCTATGCCTTCCACTAGAGTGCCTTCAAAGGGAGAGTATGGCCAACTCGAAAATTCGGAGGTTAGGTTTGATCAAATCATGTAGCTCTTGGGACTCAAAAGGGTAGTCATCTATGAACTCGAACTATCCAGTAGTATTGATTTAAACTGCGAGAGTAGGTACACCGATCAAAAATCATAAAAGCAAGTATAGAACTTTTATTTTGCATGCATTTTCTCAGTTTCAAAGTCTTCATCCTTAAAAACGCTTGTTTACAATGCGCTGTCGGCCATATTGATTAATCTTTCAAATACATAGGTTGGTAGCGGCGCTTTTCTAGTGATTTTCGTTTTACACGTTGTCGCCCTTTTTGGCCCTAAGAGCTACATAAATTGAGTTGTCCATACTCTCTCTGTAAAGGCACTCTACCTTCCACTTGCTTATTGATGCTGAAACTGCAAAAATGCTTATCTCGCTGGAGGAAGCTTTTAATTTCGGGACTCCAACATTCAACTGGTGACCTATCTACTAGATGGATGCTGTATACAGGGTTGAGCATGTCCTTCTGAAAATAAACTGTAGTTTTGGTAAAAATTTTTAGGTCATTACTTCACCCGTAGCTTATCATCCATCTAGTGGTCAGGATGACTGTTACTGTTTTGTCATTGTCCAATAGGAAATGTTGAATCCCTCCCTCCCTGAAAGTTTCTATTCCCCGCCAAGAGACCAATAGAGGGTCTCTCCTTATCACTGAACTAACCCGAGGGAATCTGCTTTTTTTAAGCCCATAGAATCCCTCAGCAGAGTTCCAAGTCTCCTGCAGGCCGATTATTGAAATTGATAGACAAATAAGCTATAGACAAAGACGACAAAAGGGATTTGGAGGGATCCTATCGGTGGAAGCGGGTGGTGGCAATGGACATAGGAGATAGGTAATGGACTGACTAACGGCAACCCACCAAAGACCCGACAGTTAGTCCATCATTTTCTTCTTTAGTCTATAAGAACCAACCATGTCAACCAATAGGATCGCTCTTTAGTCCCTATGTCTTCTTTGTCTATTGCTTTGTCTATCAGTTTCAATAATCGGCCCGCAGCACAGATGAAGTACTAGAGCCTCCTCATAGTGAAAGTCATGACACGTGGAATCTATTTCTGACCGGCTCCTGGGTTTTCCACTCTTGCGGAATCGTAAGGAGTCAACAAGATTACGCTATCACCGGTCGCAAAAATTAAAAGCTCGAATGAAGCAGGGAAATAAAGGCATTATGTGGAATGTAGCATACATGAGAGCAAGGATATAGGAAAGGAATCCAGGAATGGGTTGATCAAAGATTACAAAAAACGTATAACTAATCGTATGATTTTTCTCCAGGACTCGAGATGTCTTAGCGATCCCCGTGATGGGACTCTATGCAGTACTTGCAGAAGAGGAAGGAAGTTTTGTATCGTAATACTGAGGGTTAATAAGGATCAGGAACTCTCGACAATCGAGGGGAGTCGTCGTTTTTCTCTTTATTTATTGGAAAGTGAATAGCCCCCGGCGTCACTCAAGTGTTGAAAACTCGACGCAAAGAACTAGTCCTCTTACATATTTAAAGAGATTGCGAAAGAGTTTATGCATTTGATCCCTCATAATCTCGAAGAGGAGACTGTCGAGAACTCTCGAGAAATATTACGTTGGTGCCAGCTCCATTCTCAGGACGAAATTTGTTCGATTTAAATTCTTTCCAATGACTAGATAAAGTTTAAAAATTAGCACACTGGAAAAAAAACACATTGAATCTAGAGTCCAGACTCCTAAAAACATCGACAAGAAAAAGTACTCTTGATTCAATCAGAATCTAGCTTAAATAAAAAACCAAGCCTCTTAATTTAAGCGGATTTCGTTTTGATCCAAGCAAAAATCCGATTGAATCAAGAATATTTTTTCTTGTTAATGTTTTCAAGAGTCTGGACTTTAGATCTAATGTGTTTTTTTCCCAGTGCCGGATACGCATTTCACATCCTGTAGTATGTATCCTGCAATAGCGAATTATATAGGTATGAACGTTGTCTTGTTCTCGGGTAATATTCTGATAAAAATTCGCAAAATCTTAAATAGAGGAATAATACCCTTGCTTAGCATGGCAGCATGGTCAACGCTTTCTTTCAATCTTTTTTAGTGCCAAGCGTGTTTGAATCATCTCATGTAGAAACAAATAAGGGGTTTTTTTTTTCTCACGGCGGCACACGCTGGTACAACCTACAGGCACTTCCTTTTGCCGGAATGTTTTTTAATTGCTGATTAATCAAATAGTCACGCGAGGACAAAGCGTTCCAGATACCGTGCCGGCACCCTTTTTACAGAAAAAACCCTACAAACGATCCTTATCAATTATTGTACCGTAATTGATGAAATGCTCGTGAGGCATTGATAAGTACTCGCTCCTTAGGCCTTGTCTCCACGGAACGCTTCACAGGATTCGTCCCAAGTTCGAATCGTAGGAATGAAACTTTTAAACTTTCTCCCCGTTAAAAAAAGCAACGAAACTTATTTTTTTTCTCTCTGAGTCGCTTTCATGACTTCTCAAGGACTCTACTTGCAACTGTGATTAGTATTGACTTGCTCAATATGTTTCCCTAAGACAAATCCCACGTAATGTCCTGTGGAGACAGGGCCTTGTGAATTTCCACTGGCTGTGAAAAATAACGTAGAACTTGTAATCTTCACTTCGGAAACACAGTAAAATTTCAAAAAAATATATGACTCAGATCATCTTCAATCTGTGGATTGTGTTCCCTCTAACTTCCGCTGTAAGTCGTTTCGACAAAAGAACTGATACTCTAAGTTGGGTCAATTTTAAACCCAGTTTCCCTATTATAGATAGTCTGGAAACAAATTTTTTACAGTGCCCAAACCTTCTCTACTTAACCCAAAATCAACCACTGATAATTATCACGGAACTACATGTATTGATGGGGATCTCTAGTGTGACCAGTGACTATCGAAACCAAGATTTATTACGACATTTCAGTGCCCTCTTTTGCGGATTTCCATCCAGAAAAACTAACGAAATTATATCGTAAAACTCTCCCAAAATTTTGCTCTCAATAGGACTATAAGAAAAACAAATTCTGGCGCTCAGTGCCTAATATTGGGAGACATTGTAAATTTTGAATTTGGAAAGTTAGCCGACACATTATATACTGCAATAGATTCCGGTATGGATCATTTTTGAAAAGAACGAAATTTGTGCCCGCATTTTCAACGTAAAATGTAAATCATGGAAATGGGAAGGAAGTATTGAAGATTCGCCGGTCAATTTTCCGCAATTTTTTTTTTCGAGTCGTGCGGTTTTTGAAATAAATAATCTCTTTATGAACAAGCCCTAAGTTTCACACAGGCACCCGCCGCTTCTTTTTCAACAAAACATACATCCATGTTACCAGAAAAGCCACTTTAAAGTCATTGAAAAGTATCCGTCGATGATGTCATCGGAAAGTATATTAATGCGCCCATCGAAAAGTTGAAGTGAAGTAAGCAGAAAATACATAATGACGTCAATAGCGGGATTTCCTTACACTGAAAAAAAATTCTCGGCGTTTTTACCAAGGTCCGTTGGTACTTTGACCATCTCACTTTTTTTACCGATTATTGGTAATTTTACCAAGACAGACTGGTAAGCTTACCTAAAAACCGGTATTTTTACTGTTATTTTCAGGTAAGAATACCGCTTTTATTGATAATCAATTCCCGGTAACTTTGCCATTTTATCTCGGTAATTCTACCACAGTCAATAAAAAATATTGACATTTTTACCAAGGTCCAGTGAAATTACCGAGAAAGTTCAATAATTTTACCGAGATTTCTCGGTAAAATTACCAATTCCATAAATGGTAATTTTACCATGCAAGAAAAAACTGGGATCAAATAGAACCCTGAATGCTTGGTAGTTACACCTTCTTAAACCTGGCTTCTTTGGTAATTACCTTTTCTTAGTAAATACACCTAGATTTTTTTTTCAGTGTATGACGTCATCCTGGCTTTCCAAATGGCATTTTCTGATCAGGCAATTCATTGACCAATTAGAACATGATTAGAACGCGGCTAGCGACCAACACACAAAAATCGGCCTACCTTTCTTTAATAAATTGAGAAATACATAAATTAACGCTTCTTTTTTTCATAACTTGACAATCCTGGACAATAAAGTTGTAAAATATTAAAAGCGCCGCGAGCTTTTAATTGATCAATTGGACGTGAAAGCTTACGAGTGATTACTCCGCTCGGATGTTGCAGATGTTACTCTATTTCTCTACATCTCACCGGAATATTCCCAGTCCCCCGATCTATTTCCTCGCGACCGAGAGACTTCTCACGAAACCTGGCAACGCAAATTAACTCTTACAAGAGAGCTGTAAATATTGAGTAGCCGAAGGCGGCGGAAGTTAAGAAAGTACACTGTTGACTGGCTCATCAGTATTTTGAATTCGAGTGCAGGAGCGTGTCAGCATCGCGACGTTTTGCCCGTTTTGCGTTTGTAAATATTTAATTAACTTCGTGAGAGGGCGCTTCGGGGGTATCACTTGGGGGAATATTAATGTCGGGGTCTGGTGTCCTCGTCTAACATGTTCGCGAGAAGCGACTTAATTGGCGTGTATATAATTTGCAAACTTGTTCGCCGCAAGTGCCAGTCACCAACTCGCCACGCATAAAACTAGTCCAGCTTTTGGAAAATCCGATCTCCGGAAACTCTAGAACCGACACGGTTCAATAACGCTCACTGAACCTTCAAAAATGTACCGATTTAATTTTAACAAATTAAATGATTCCACTGAAACAGTAGGATTCGCTCTACTTTTGAAGTACAATGCTATTCGAGAGCAGCAAATGCGCAAAAATTGACGTCATTTTTGGTAAATTAGCAGTAAGTCCAAATAACACTTCCTGCTATCTTGTGTAAATTTGACTCCTTTTGTGTCAACGACGTCCAACCTCAAAAGTTGTTCTGCTATCTTACTTAACATGAAATAACAACTCCATTTTTTTCATTCTAAAGTGTGAAATGATGACTCTTAACCAATATAACAATTCTTTGGAATTACAGACACTTAACAGTCTTTTGGATGATCATGGAACACTTCGGGGGCGCATAGGAAGGGAAATTAATAGTCGAGAAACAGTAATTAAAACGAAACAAACAAAAAGCCTTACATACTAGGAACTTAAACCCACAAGTCGCATAATAATAGGTTAAATATATTAGGTTGAAAATTATACAAATTAAATAATGACCGCAGACCGCTTCGCGGGCCAATCGCCGAAGCGCCTAACGCCTCAGCCGTTATGCGTTATGCGTCATTGCGTCACTCCTATGTTTTTATACGATAGAGTATGATTTTACCAAAAGAGGAAAATGTTGTCGATGAAATTTTCCGCCTGAACAATGCCAACTCCATTTTCTCAAAGCTTCCTCTTCGCACTCAATGATTTCCTCGGTAATTTGACAGAATGAACCAGAAACATTGTGCTCTCTCTCTCTCTCTCTCCCCCTCTTCAACGAATCGACAACGGTCCGGACGATTTTCTGTTCCGGAGAAATTTTCGTTATAACGAGCAGCCCTCTGCCATGATAAGGAAAAACGCCGTATGAACCTTCGTCAGTTGCCAAACTTCCTTCAATTAGAAACGAAATTTCAGGAAAACTTGTGAATATTTGCAATTCAATTTTTCAGAGAATTTTCTTCGAGATTAGATCTAAATTATTTGAAAATCTTGATAAAAATTATTCATGACCCTCCTCAAAAATACGAATTTCGTTGGAGGAAATTCGGCAACTATCGGATGTTCTTACGGCGTTTTTCCTTGGCTCGGCAGCCTGTAATCGGTAAATGAAGTTCAAGGGACCGGACGATTCCTTCGATATAGAGATTTTTCCGTTGTATCGAGTGTCACCATAGAAAGAGTTAGAACTGAAACTTCGTTTGAAGGATACGACATAAACTTGGAAAAATTGATAAAATTTTGGGTAAATACCAAGGTTGATATTATTTCTCATCGAATGTGTCGAGACCATCTCAGCCGGAGCCCATCAATTTCTCTCGGGCTGTGAGGAAATCACTTCATCTCAGCGGGAGGGATTCGGCAAAATGTGCTCCCCCAATTATTCCCGCCCAACTCCTTAAACCAACGTATTAGCGTCAACAAGTTGGGAAAGTTGGAGTGTTCCCTGGAAACTTTGTCACCACTTATCCCAACGTTTGGCGAGAAACATCAAATGAACTCCCCGGCCCGATTGCGTTTTGTAACGCTGTAGTTTGCTCCTACACGTTTTATTAACACCAGCCATAATCGACGTCGTCACTCATTCCTTCGACGCCTCCAGCTGCCGGCATGACGTGGGAAATCTTTCGCCGGAGCCGAGATACAGGCTATTATATGTTTCATCTGAAGCTATTCTTATTTGAAAACTTTCTAATTATGATTGGGCGGGGAGGGGGGCGCTTCCGGGCGGGTTCTTCGATGACACACGACACAAAATTCACGTCATGTGTGATATGTGCGGTAAAGCTTACAAACTTTACTACATTTTCGTATTTGCTGCGTGAGGCTTTATTCGTGGCTCGAATAAGCGTCCAGCCCACTTTCAAACTAGGGCTCTCAAACTGGCACCAATTTTTCTATTTCTCAACCATTTCTGCACGGAATTCCTTAAAAATTTCAAGATCTGATCTGTGATGTATCCCGAACACATCGGTTACCTTCAAAGATCGTCGGGCCGACGATCTTTGAAAGGCAACAGTCAACAGTTCCATTGATGAGCCTCTTTGAAGCCACTAGTTTGAAGGTGGGCTGGACGCTATAGCTGGTAATGGAACTATACATATACTTAGTCTGTAACGTTGGTACTAGCTACCCAGAAAGTCGGAGATAAAATTTTCAGATCTGTAAACGAAATTCGCTCATAGCGCTCGAATAATATTTCCTCATAATATCAATACTCTTACTCTTACGAAACCATAGCCTAAAATACCCCCGCGTAAAACTCCTGTGCCAAGGAAAGAACAGAATGAGCTTTTGGACGTTGCTAAATTGTTTCTGATAAAACATGAAAAATCTGAAAAACTTAAGAATTTTTGTCCTTACTCTTTTTCTTATTTTTGTTGAGGAGTTTCTTTGTTATTCAGCCCAAGGTTCCTGAAAATGTCGAGGGAAAATATTCGACATTTTCAAAATCATAATCATTTTCGGGCATAATTTACCGATGTTTAAATGTGTATACATTTCGCCTCAGCAGGACAGAATTCTGTCGTACTAAGAAAAACCGCAGCATAATTATTCAGAGGTTGCCAAATTTCTCATCGACGAAACATTTATTTAGAGAAAAGCCAAGAATATTTTTTCTCGAAATTTTCGGCTCCTTCAGATAAAATTGCGAATAAACGCCCCAAAAAAATTTGAAGAAAAACAGGCTGCGTAGAGAATTCTTGTTTTATCTAAAGAAATTTGCCAGCGTCCGAAGGTCTATGCTGCATTTTGTCTTTGCAGGGCAGCATGAGATTCCCATAAATTTTGGATGAGAAGAGAAACTCTCGAAATTTCTGTGTAGCTCTTATCAACATTGAAGACGGCGGATAACGACCCACCGAATAGTAAAATTTCGTCGCTTAAGCCGGGAGAGACATCACGCTGCACTTGTCCTTACGCATCATTGTAGGCAAATCCTCTCAGCTGTGATCCCAATGTTGCCGGATTGAATCGGAAAACCTCTTCAGTCCTATCGTGAATTTGTCGATAAATGAACTGATATGGCGGCAACGTTTCGTGGAATAATCAGAGAGACAGTCTCGAATTATTAAGGAACGCAGTGCGAAGTTTATTGCCGCACGCTTATCTTGTTACGGCTCTGCTAACTTTGTGACACTTCAGTTAAATCAACAAGGAAAGAATTTTGTTACCGCTGAGTAGGTCTGTTACACGCAAAAGAAATAGCTAACTGAGTTAGGGTTTTAATTTGTGAAATCGCACGACAGTCAAGTTGAGTGTCTGTGTATCAGCAATTTCCATTCGAAAAGCACTATTTGCGTAATCTATTTCACGGATTTGCAATTTACAAGCTCCTTTTTTAGCGGCTGACGGTACGGTTTGCCCGGAGAGTTATCAGGGACCCTAAAACCTAAGCTACACAAACGAATCATTTCGCAAACTATAATCCATTTTATTTACTTGATTTCAATAATTTCATTCATTTTTTTGGTTTTGCTGTAAAAAGTAAAAAAAAAAAAAACAATTCTTCAATGAAACGATTGAAAACATATCTGAGAAAAATATATTACACTTTGCATTTGCAGAAAAAAACTTGTGTACTTGGGCCATGCTATCAAGAACTTAATCTGAAAATTTGAGGTGCGTAGGTAAAACAGTTTATATTTCATAAAGTGTCAAGTTCCAAAAAACGCGGGAAAATCTTGATGGATTTATGGCGTTCTTGCTGAGCACGGCAGTGTAGTAGTTTCACTTCTTTCAATAAAAATTTAAAATTTAAAAAAAATAAAAAAATAAATAAAATCAAGGAACTGGAAAATGAAGAATTAATAGAAACCCTGAGTGTATAATTCCTTCCACCGAAAATGGAGGCAAATAAGAGGGTGTCAGAACCCCACCCTCGCTCCACGTCCACGTGCTAGCATCCCCAAAATGGACAAATTGAATAAGAGAATATAGGATTTCCTTCCGGCCTCTCGCGAGGGGCACCAGGGCCATCGACATGTCCTTTTGTCACCTATTACTCCATCGGCCCCTGTGCAGCGCTAAGGAGGAACAACATAAAATCACCCGAATGTTGCCAAATTTCCCCTAATACAATATTTTTTTTCCACGAAAGTTACGAACATTTCTCCTCGAGGTTTTATGACACGTCGCATCAAACTGCGAATGAAATTACCCACAAAATTGGCGGAAAAATGTACACCAGTTTCTCAGAAAAGTCCCCATTTCGTTGAAAGAATTTGACAACATCCGGAGGCACATACGGCGTTCCTCCGTAGCACGGCGGATCGGCACCGGCAGGAGATAATGATTTGTAAATAGGATAAACTCGGCGGGGTCGCTCTCAAAGTCTTTTTGACCGACGGAAATCGGTGGGTGTCAAAACCGTGCATGTGTATCATCCGATGAACCCTAGAATACGCGAGTTCTTTTGCAGCTTTAGATATATCAGGGGTTGGATTTGTCTCGTTCTGACACGGACCGATTCGGACGGAAATAGCGACGCCAGTGAGAGCGCTCGTAAAATATTCACTCCCTCTGAGCGCTGCTGAGTCCTCGGACGTCTCCCGTGGGACGTCTCCCGAGTTTAGCAAACATCTCTAAGTCCTCCTCTCAAGCATTTATGACACTCGCCGACCGTCTCCTCCTTTCCTTTTTTAGATCTCATTCAAAAAAACAGTCCTCGTAATGTCCGTAACTTATTTTTAAAACATTTACGTCACGGCACCGGTTCGACTTGGTATATCGGTTCCGAATTATTCGGCAGGAGATACGGATTCGGAGCCAAATATTCGGGATATAGGCAAGATACGGATTCTAACGGTCCACGTCCTGTAACTTAAAATTTTGACGTAGAAATGGATTTCCGCAACGGGAAATTAAGGATCAACTCTTAAGGTGATTCGATGGACGCCATATGTCGTGTCTGAATGGCATGCGATATATCGCATCAATTGGTTCCATTTTTTCAGCTACTCGTCATTTTTTTCCAAATTTGCGATCGCAATTCTGTTATCAGGAGACTAAAGCACTCACCGATTTTATAAAAGAAATTCAACGTAATAAAGGCGTGGTTTTTTTCAGAGAGAAAACATCGCATTCGATACTGATATCAAAACTGCACTCCAATGCGATATTTTCTCTCTAAAAAAACCACGCCTTTTTACGTTGAATTTCTTTGTTAAAATTGGTGAGTGCTTTAGCCTCCTGACAACAGAATTGCGATCTCAAAATTGGAGGAAAATGACGAGTAGCTGAAAAAATGGCACCAATTGATGAGATGTATCGCATGCCGTTCTGACTCGAACGTCCGTCCATCGAATCACCTTAAATGAACGTATTTCTGCAAAGCGAAACCAGAGACAGGTGGGATTGAAGAGATGTGTCGAGGGCCGTAAGAATGAATGGGAACGGGAATGAAGATGTTGCATGTGTGAAGAATTTGCAATTTAACTACTGATTCTTACGTAAAAGTTCGCGAAAAACATGGTGTCACTGGTTTTCTCTGTAATCAACTCCCAGGCTCAAAAAAGGCTCTCAAAGTTGAGGCTGTGATGGAGGGGATATCCCACGCTATCCTGAGAGTCCATCTCTACATCAAGACGAACTCTCCATGCAAAGATAGGGAGCAAATACATTAGCAGTGATGCCGTGTTCTCAGTTTTAGGTTCTCTTCATGGTTTCTGGTTCATTCCTGGTTCTATTCATGATCGACAGAGCACAGGGGAGAATTTCATGAGCCGTCCGCAGCGCGCATGGCGCACGACCCGCCTTTCATTATTACACTTCATCCAGCGTTGAGAGTTCACCAGTTACTTTACACGACCAGTGTGAAATTGTAAAAGTTGAAAATTAAAATCAAATATTTAAAGAAAAGGAAAAAAATTACACGATGTACGAGTTTCTTTGCCAGGGAGCTTTCCCCACAAGAAATCGTTCACCACCCGCCCGCCGGGAGAGCCGCGGCGTGCTGCCAGCGCGAAGCGCGGACTGACGCCTACAAACCTACATGGATACTTCACGCATTGCGCAATGCTTGAAGTATCCCCTTAGGTTTGTAGGCGTCAGTGCGCGTTCCGAGCTTGCAAGCACGGCACGCCGCGCCGCAGCGTGTTTCTCGCGAGCTTTTACATAAGAATCAATAGTCAAATCGCAAATTCCTCATACACGCAACATCTCCATTAAGGATCAACTCTTAAATGAACGTATTTCTGCAAACCGGAACCAGAGACAGATGGGATTGAAGAGATGTGTCGAGGGCCGTAAGAATGAATGGGAATGGGAATTATCAAGCGCCAATGACGTCAGCGAATACGACGGGACGAGGATATTCAAGTTGACGTCATTTTACTCATGAGCCCTGTCCACAAAATTTCTTGTCACATTCCCATGGCTCTTGAACAGAAACGCATTAAGTTGGGACGTTGTTCCGTTTGACGGAATGTAAAATCCCGCTTTTCACTTTTACATTGTTTCTTCTGCAGCTTTTTAGAGCACACTCGTCTATCGTTCCGTTTGGCAGAAATACGTCGACATCAGAAGGTATGAGTATGCATCTTAGGTCTGCCACCAATTTTTGTCAGATCGTGAACTAGCATGAACTAAACCAAAATGTAAATATATGATACATGGGGATGAATGTGTGCAAAATGGGTTTCTAAGTGATCTGAACTACAATAACCGAGAAGTTTTAAGTTTTAAGGGGTGATTTTCGAGACAGAGTTGGGGGGGGGGGTTGACTTTAAACCGTAAGACTTCCTTTCAGTTGTGTATTCGTCCTCAGATACATGGACATTTTTTATCATGGACCTGCCTCCTCCCACATGAAAAACATTTCTGGCCATGAACCGGGACCCCTGAGGGTCCGATCTAAATGAAAAATCTCTCAGCTATAATGCCGTGCTAAGGAAGAACGCCGTATAATCCTTTAGACGTTGCCGAATTTCCTTCCATAAAAACAGAATTTACTGAGAAAATTGTAAATATTTTTCCCCAAATTTTTCAGATAATTTTGTACGCAATTTAATCTAAGATATCTGAAAATTTCACGAAAAAAACATGCATAGATGTCTTTAAAAATACATGTTTTACCGAGAGAAATTTGGCAACTCTCGAATGTTCATACGGCGTTCTTCCTTAGCACGGCAGTACAGTGTATCCTCCCTTGGATCTCTCCGTCTTCCCTTCGAATGACACCCTATAGACAATGACCCCTCCCCCCCCCCCTTCCTTTAAAAAATGTTCGACTTTAGACCATATTCACGCGGAAAATTTCTATTAAGACCACAGGCAAAACTGTAGCTCCTTCGCGGTCTCGTGGGACGAAGGAGGGGGAAGGGGGAGTTATCCGCATTACACGTTAAACGGGCGTATTTATCAGCGGAAATAAAGAGATAAATAAGCGGTTTATTAGGGGGTAAATAAACGACGAATAAACAGAGACGCGCGGAAGTGAACGTCTCTGGAATCGGGGAAACCGTCGCTCTAATAACGCAACCACGTATCGCCGTTCTCACGTGCGACATGGAAAACGTTGAGCTCTGCGGACGATAGGACTCGTCTTGAAGTACACTTACGCTGTTACGTCAGCGAGACAACGGGGAGAAGTGACGTATCATTTCACGACAGTCAGTTGAGACGGCGCACAGTGCGGCATCCTTATGGACGATGCGGCCGAAAATCGGTAAAAGACACCTAACTTTAAATAATGAAGACAGTAGCACCGATATAGGAAAATTCTTTGGCACTATCAAAGTAAAACACTCGAGGGATAAGATTATGGTGTACCTCAAGATTTCTTGCGTATTTTTCGAGAAAAGTTCATTTGAAGTTGGCAATCTCGAATTAGCCCTCGGTTAACAATGTAGAAGCAACGTGAAACACGCAAACTTTAACTTCAAATATCTCTGATAGTCGGAAAAAGTCGCAAGATCTTTTCGGTAGAATTGAAGTTGAATATCTGAGGATTAAGAAAATATCAACTACCCAGAGCATTTTGCGTTTCAAGTGAGAAATATTTATTTAAAGTTGTCGTCTTTTTCCTGTGTATTTTTAATGGACCAGTGATTCGCGACGCATTTCTCACCCACTTTCTTCCCACTTTTGAAGTAGTTTCGGAGCGAAAAATTTGGAATTAAACCATGCATCATTGTGAGTGAGAAATATCTTTGAGATGACGAACCCCCAAAAAAATATTCAGATGTCGAGTTTTGAATTTTTGATTTTCGTCCCCAGAGGGCCGCACTGTGCGGCGATGCGAAGATGCGAGAAGCCACTCGCTAGAGGAATTCGGATTTGATTGATCGGTGAATTATTTGCGGAGCACTTCGGCGGCGCTCAAACGAGGTGGAAGGGGGAGGGGGGGTTAAGGTGCAATTTGTCTGCCGGAGAAGCGGGGACAATAAATATCGCGAGTAATGTACCTCGAGGAGAAAATAAAATCTGCATAATTGTATCGTTTGGGAGGTGGGGCCCCGCCCCGGTGCCAATGGAGTGGCAGAAGGAGAAAAAAAGAGCGTGAAATAAATTATTCTCGTTAGATGAAAGGCGACGGGGACGTGATACGGAAAGCAAAGCTCTTCTGCGAGTTAGCAAACGATTTCTCTTAATCAAATGATCCTAATAAAAATAAAAATAAATATGAGAATTCTGCGGTGAGAACCTCGTTTTTTGCAAGTTTGCGAAGGGCGGGGACGCGCGGTGGAGGTTCAAATATCGATCCAAGATGGAGGCGAGTGAGGGAGGTAATTTAAATGGCAAAGGCCTTAAAGTGTAAAATTAATAATTTCCTGGTTAGTGAAGCAGTAGGAGCGCGACGTATCCTTATGTCAGGTAATGCCGACGCTAGTCGCCTTCAATTGAAAAAGTAGGCAATTGCAGAGACTTTCAAGCTGGATTAGTGGTATCCTAACTCCGGACGGTTTTCATCACGTATTAACTCCTTGTTAGTTTTGCTAAAGGAGTCTATCTTCAATACTGCCGTGCTCAGGAAGAACTCCGTATGAGACTTTAGACGTTACCAAATCTAGTTTGACAATTACGAATTTTCAGGAAATTTTCAATAACTTTCTCCCGATTTTCAGAGAATTTTATTCGTAATGGGCCTGTTGCAAACTTTTGCTAGAGCAAAAATAAGAGTTGTTTCCTATATATAATGCCTCAAAAATCACGATGTGCGCATCGGCAAAGTCTGAAATGCACTCATAACTTCACAATCTGCGTAAGAAATTTGCGTTTTTTGAGCTTCCCGCTTCAAAAACGATACTACGGCACAGGTGAACATTTTGTTAGAAGAGTCGCTCCATCGTCGGCAATATTCATCATGGCCGACGCTTGCGCAGTTCCGCACGTATTTTGAGGAGAGTTCAAGGTCAATCAAGGCGGATGAGGAAAATATGAACGTAAACACGCCGATTGTTATCTAGTCTAATCCTGTTCAGGTGTTATCTCGTCCCATCACAGGTGTTATGGCGGATTGTCGTCGGCCATGATGAGTATTGCCGACGATGGAACGACTCCTCTAACAAAATGTTCACCTGTGCCGTAGTATCGTTTTGAAGCGGGAAGCTCAAAAAACCGCAAATTTCTTACGCAGATTGTGAGGTTATGAGTGCATTTCAGACTTTGCCGATGCGCTCATCGTGATTTTTGAGGCATTATCTATAAGAAACAACTCTTATTTTTGCTCTAGCAAAAGTTTGCAACAGGCCCATTGTATCTAAAGTGTCCAAAAATTTCAAGGACGAATATTTAATTTTCCCCCAATAATAAATATTTTCCGATAGGAAATTTGGTGACTTCTGAATATTCATACGGTGCTTCTTCCTAGCACGGCAATGGGTGCCCTACGCGGATAGACACTTTCTGCACACATGCGTTTGTTTTGCACATATGGCTTTTTCACCTTCATTATTTTCTGCATAAACCAAATGGAAAGTACGTTTGCACTTGCTGTGCACTCGAGTTTTATACAACGACGCAAAAATCTTCGTTCCAAATTATGAGAATGGTTTCAAATGGTTTCTGATTAAAAAACTAAGGAGCTCTAAGACTCGAAATTCTGTGAGTATATTCTTCATAATCTAGGGCAAATTCACTGAAAGTTGAAAGGCATAAAGTAGTTCAATTCTTTGTCAGGAATATGATACACGATCGAAAATTCCGCAACGTGGCATGCAGTTAGGCTAATTTCGACTGAACCCGTTTAATTTTATCTTCGAAATTGAAACCCTTGCCTCTGCGGGCCCCAGCAATTGTGTGGTTGGTCCGGAGTCTGCAGGATTTACATGCCCCCCGCGTATGGTGGATCCCACGAAAGAGTCCAAATCACTTCCCTCCAACTCCCTTATAGTCGCGGTAATTTAAGCAGTCTCGCCAACTGGCCAAGGAAACCTAGTGTCCCCCACGATTCATGGGAAATTTTTGTTGGAGACTCGGCATCACTGACTTTGACTCGTCCTGCATATAGAGCGGTAATTAAAGCTACTTTTCGTGGTGGTCACCGCAGCGGCACGCAAAGTTTAAAGTTTGCTCTCGCGCGCGGATGAAAAAGTTGCCGCTGCCCGGTAGAGGAGGTCGTTTAAAGTACTTGATATGCACAACTTTTGATTAAATCGAGGCGGCTTCGCGCAAGGGACCCCACGACCCTTCGTCCCTCCCGTCTTTTATCTAGTATCAAACCCTGGAAGAAGTTAGCGACTTTGAAATAGATTTTAAAATTACCGAGCTCCTTAAGAAAGTTTAAAAACTATCAATTTTTTTTTAATATGAAGTATTAATTGGAATAAAACCCGGGAGGGCCTTGAATATTGAGGAAAATTATACACAGATGTGTATATATCGCAGTATAATAGTCAAATCAGGTGTATTGTCGTTTGTCAAATGGTCTTGGCTGGAAGGTGGATATAATAATTCCACCTCGGATTTGAAATTCTGAGATTGTTTCTGATTTTTGACCAGGAACTATTCCAGGTGTTACATTGTTTATCAATTCATGATTGGTTTCAGAATTTTTAGCACTGCGTCAACTTGACATTTCTCTCAAAAATTTTCAGTGCTTCATGAATGCTTTTTGAAAAAATCAACTGGCCTTAGTATGTATATAGGTTTTGTTTTAGTATGTTGGAGTTTTTGCGCCAACGTGCGTTAAAAATTCAGCACTGAGCTGGAAAAAAAAACTCCAACATACCGACGACCCGTGCGTCCACCGCAATCAGTTTATGTATTAGTGTGGCTAGCTACCCACCCAGGTACGCACTTGCTACCGCTATGCAGAACGATTTAATGCTCGCACGGTAAAATACGATTTGAAAAATTCTGCTGCGTAAACTTTGAGAAAAATGTGCGTATTTCAATCAATCTTCCTCCTTGTAAAGCCTACCTATCATGAAATTGTCATCAAATATTCAAATACATGCTAATCTTCGTCATAACGACAGATTGTCAGACTATAGTCTGAAAAATTTGACCATTTGCCCAGACATTTGACGTAAAACGCAAACGAAGTTTGGAATTTTATGCATAAATTAACTCAATAATCGTATCATATTTTATCGCAGAAATTTACTGATTGCAAATGACAAGATATCCGATCACATGATTTGAAGGCAAAGCCTGACTGATCTTATTTCGAGGAGGGCAGCAAAGGCACCGGACTCGATGAAAGCAACTCAATAGGAAACGAAAACATGTTTCACCAGACGATCTCTACGTGTCTCTAACTCTACAAATGCGAATAAATCGATTTATATCGCTTTTCCATGACTTGGTACCCATAATAGCGTCTATAAGTGTCATAATCCGGTGAGGAGAATTTAGACCCGGATATCTCTTCGAGGACCGCAGCGGGAAATAAGACAGGATAACAATTAATGAGCCGGGAGAGGATTACAAGCTGGCCAACAGGGAGGAGGTTCCCTTTTCACTCACTAGGCGCGCCACGGGCGTCAGGCGCGGAGCCGTGGAGCGATCGCCTGTCATTGTTTATCGGGAACAAAACGGAGTACACCTCCGCCCTAATTACCGGGCGTTTTGTACCCAGGTAAATCTCCCCAGTATTTTCCTTGCCATCCCCTCCCTTATACCTCCTCACCCCCCGGCCCTCCTCCATGGCTTTGAAGACACGCGTTGCCAGGCTTGGACGAATTTGAAAGGACCACTCGTTTTTTTTTCTTTTTCATGTGATATTTGCGACTTCTTTTATAATAAAGACGCGCTTGAAAACTAGAAAATAAAAAACCGAGACGGAAGAAGAAGAAGAAGAAGGAGGGGTAGAACAGAAGAAACATGAGGGGAAAAAAGTAAAGATGAGAAGAAGTAAGAACCGCGTAGATGGCTACGAATATTTATAAAAATAAATGACAGTAAAGAGAAGAATAAGTCCATTTGTAATTCAAATAAGACCGCCGCACTGAAAAAGGGACCGTGCGGTCTAATAAATTTATAATCGAGGTGTTTCTACAGTTGTTCAGAACTTCAAAAAGTCAGAGAGAAAAGATTAATACCAGAGAGAAAGCCTGGAGCGAAAAACAAAGAGCGCCTTCAAGTGGGAATGATACAACACAGTACACCGAGGTTCGAACAGTTGTATAATTCGTAGTCTTTACGATGTTCATCAATGGCGACCATCCTCGGAAAGAACATACCTTTGTAATGGAGTACGTGAAGTTTACGTGCAAGTTTTACAAAAATTTTGGTATCTGCTGAAAGAAAAAAATAAACACCCAAAACGTAAAGCTAAACATAGCACTGGAATTTTTCCCATTTATATGCGTTTCAAACAATCGACATTTGATATGCGCCACAAAGAATCGATTATTTTCACACTACTATTTGGGGATAAGGCCTTGTCTCCACGGGCCGTTTCACGAGATTTGTCCAAGGGAAAAATCCCACTTACGAAGTTGGGAAAAATATTGAGTTAATCAATATTTTTCCCAGTACCAAGTCTGGTCCTTTTACCCCTAGGACCCACTGAGAGAGGAAGAAGAAGTGTAAACGAATTGTGCGATATTTTGTTGATTACTCCATTGTTCATGTTTGTTTAGTTAAAATAATGTGTCTAATTGTCAATTGAGTGCAATTTTTATTTTAATCCCGGTTAAATACTCGACTTAAACTAAGTTATCTTCCCACGCAAACTAGTCGCAGTATCCTATGAGCCTCATCCGGTGGAGACGGTAACTGGGAAAAATCCCAGAAGTCTCATTCCTGCGATTCGACCTTGGGACAAATCCCATGAAAACGTCCCGTGGAGACAAGGCCTAATAACAGTAGAACCAACTTGCAAAAATCGCATACAAACTTTCTGATACGAACCCACCGTAAAATCTCGGTATTCAAAACATGAGGACTCTACTTCAGATTCCATTATAGGAGGTGACTTCTAGCAATCAGATTTTGGCAACAATGGAAAGTAAGGAGGAGCTCCAAGAGGCCGGCTAATGAATTGCAGACGACGATCCAATCCGCTTTCATCTTCAGTTTCGAAACATTTCATTTGGCGGCCGGGAAAATACGGCGTTGCCATTTTACCGGATAACTCTCCGATTCTGTACAAAGCGATAACGCAAAGCGAGGAAAGTGTATTTATCAGGAATCGGCAACATTAGGAAATGCTAATGATCTCTTGCAAAGAGAGACCGTGTAATTAAGCGAACTCGCGGCAGGAAACGCCGAAAATGAATTGAAGGGAGCGGCAAGGCATGCGAGACAAAAGCTACGAAAGTGCCGGAAAAAATAAATTGAGATGCACAGAAACTCAGAGGCGATTCTCTAAATATGATTGCCATGAACGCATCTCTGCTCCCCCACAAATCTTTTTCCCCTCGTAATTTAAGAGAGGTGCTATGCGATCCACTGAAAATTTGCGAGGCCAGTTGATGACTACATTTACCAAATTTAGAAGAGGCTAAAAATTGGCATAAGCCTAAGTTTCTATGAAAATATTCAAAAATTTTCAAATTATGACGATTTAAAAAATGTTTGTTGAAAATTTTAAAAAATAGTATACTAAATGTAGCAAAAATAGCATTGAAAGTTTTGATCAAATGGGACAAAGAGACGCCTATAAGTTCATTTCTTCAACTGAATTTTCGTCTTTTTTTGCTTAGTAAAATATCCCATAATTTTTACCTTTGATGAAGCGAAAGTGACATAGCTTTTAAACCTAGCATTAAATTTTTAAATATAATTTTCTTGAATTAGTTTGGGATTTACAGAAAGTTGATTTAAAAACCACGTTTACGTCTTGATTTTGAGATCGCTTCGCTCTTCAAATTTGCACGATATACTAAACACATTTTGGTAGTTGGTCAAAATTAAAGTGTATTTTAACAAGGTAACAAACAATAATTGATGCAAAATAGAATACACGAAATGTACATTAGGCGCAATCCAGGATCGCATAACTCGAGCTAGAAGTCAACGGTTGAGGACTGCGCAAACTTTTGTCAAGCAAGGCCGCTTCAAAGGTCATAAATTATGGATGGCGTTTCAATATGCATGCGGCGTTCTCATGGAGAGGCGGGCAAGTTCTCTGGGTCTCCTTTTTAAGCCACCTCAACTAATTATTATCGTCAATGAGTTTCCCCTCCATGAAACTTTGGCCTGTGCGAAACAAAGAAGCTCCAGAGCACGATTTAGTTTCATGAAAACCTGTAAGTAAAAAAGACAGTGTTTTACAAGAGGTGCTTGAGTAAATTTTTTCATGTCCATTTCTTTTGCAATAAACAAAGTAATATCAGTAAGTAAAAAATACAGGTGCCAAAAGGACTTTTTTGACATAAAATTTCCTCGATGCTTCTTAGGTGCATACTATTGATCAAGTTTTGTTTCACAATGAAAATTAGAGAAAGAGCGCGAGAAATACTCAATAAAAAAGCCAATTTGTACACTACTGTAACTGTTAATATTATCATCATAAGATTGATAAATGGACTGCATTTTGCAATTTGGAGCTATAAATTCTGGCTCATCTGAAAAAACACTTATGTGCATGGGGAAACTAATGGCACATACGTTGTTTTTAAACCGGGTCGGAATTTATTGTTCCAAATTGCTAAATATAGTCCAAATATCGTAGTTAGTAAAGAGCTTGCTCTGATTAAGCCAATAAATGCGCAGCTAATATTAGCCTTTCACATATTTTGTCAGATAAATGCTAATTTATCTTAATGTCCCAGTCTGGCGATGAAATTAATCTTCTAAAACTAAAACCCTAGAAAGCCACCCTAGATCCCTCCATTTTGTCTACTTCCAATTTCTTTTAAAGGCAAAGACGAAAGACGAATACGTATTGAAAAATATCTCATAATTGTTTCCCATGAACTCAGGCCAATCCTCTGATACAAGCACACATTCGGCAGTGTTCGTCAAACAAAAGGGGGGGGGGCTCTTTGTTTATGTTTTATTTGTATAATAAAAATATTTGTCATTAAATACAAAGGTAAAACTCTCCCGCAATCCATAATTCGACCAACGGATGGATCAAAGCCTCTGACACGAAGAGACGGCCGATTCAATTCACAGGGAATGCCACTGCTGGGCGAATTACCATATTAATAGAATTATCCCAACTAAAAACGGAGAAAAAAAGCACAGAGTTAACTTCTGCGTTGTTTATTTCAGCCGATGTGTGGTTCGTACGCTGTCCTTTCCTCCGCTGGGCTAATTTAAACGCGGTTTTCAATTCTAAACGACCCACAGAAAGACAGCTTATCATTGTTGCCATGTTGACGAAGAGAGATTTTTCCCTGTTGGTCGGTTTATCTGGATGATACATCCACGAGGAAAGTCACAAAAGTATCTCGACTACGAAGTGTCTAAATCTTCCCCGTTTTTTACCTCCTCTGCCATGCACGGTGAAAACTCCATCTAGCTCTGTCAGACCCTCTCCATCTCCTAAGGCGTAACATTACGCACGGAAGTGGGGTAGGTGATAGTATGCGTTTCACGCCAACTGGCCGACTGCACGGATTTGGCGCAATGCGAGAAGTATTCATGCAGTCTTGTAGGCGCTAATATGGGCTTTGCGCCGACCTGTTGTTTGGCGCAATGCGTGAAGCGCTTCTGAAGCATTCCTAAAGTCTTACAGGCGCTAATATACGTTTAACACCGCCGGTCGCACTGTGTTTGGCGCGATTATTTGAACTCGCGTTAGAATAATCACAGCATCGAATAATGGTGCTTAAAAGGCATTCATTACGACGCCGTATGAGCAATCCAACGTTGCTTCGTTTCTTTCGATCAAATAATTTTTCGGAGAAAAGTTAGGGAAGTTCTTTCTATCCACGACCATTATTCAATCTTTTCTCATTTATCGTCAGTAGGGAAGACTTGTCAACAAACTAACCTAAACTAGCGTTAACATAAAAATGCGTCTATTTTCCAACTGCTTCCTGTTTTGCCAACCTTTTATTTTAAATTAACTTCATTTTCATTCGCGCATTCCACTGGTAAAAGAAACCTCTTGGTTCAAGAGTGCAGTTTCTTGTCGCCGGATTTAAGAGTCTGACTCTTGTTTCAATGCAAAATCCGCTTGAAACAAGAGTTCAAGACTCTTAAATCCGGCGACAAGAAACTGCACTCTTAAGTCAATGCACCGCGGCATTGGTCCGAGAGGTTTTTTTTACCAGTGTCCTGTAGCAGATGTTGAGGTTTCTATTCGCGCAATCCTTGTGGTTTTTTCAGGCAATCCTCACATATTTTCTTAGACTTTTCGCGCAATCCTGGATTACCGACAAGGGGAAAGGCAGTGGCGTGGCGTGAATTGCGATGTATCGATTGTTATGCCATTTTAACCCATGGTAAAGAATCGATTTTTAAGGTGTTCGCTGCGAACACCCTGTCTATCGATCCTTTTTTATAGGTTTAAATGGCATAACAATCGATACATCGCAATTCACGCCACGCCACTGAAAGGGGGGGGGGGGTCAAAAATCGGGAAAAGTGCGTTACGTAATACTTGCACGGCTCCATACGATTGAACTTTTTTTCCAGTGTGTAGAATCAAAACCCTGCATGGCTCACGTGAGGGGATCACTCAAGTTATAAAGGGCTTTCACGCAATCAAACCCAAAAAGGTATTGTCCAGCTCGGCGGTTTGCTCGTCCCTTCGCATCGCGGTTGTCAATGGCCTCAATGAATCGAGCCCTGTCCGTAAACGCTCACGTCACGAGTTAAAATAAAAACAGCGAAAGCCCACTTCCGACGCTCAATGGCCGCCGTGAAAAATGAGTCCCAACGCCGATTGACAGACTGACGTCCGAACCACGTGGGCTTCGCGAGGTGCTTGCCAAGTTTGGCACTACGAAGCGTCTTAAACAACGATCGAGCGTTTTTCTCTTTTTTTCGAATAGACCTAATCGCCGAACCTCGTGATCTCCGGAGATCGTTATAAACGAGAGGAACTACGGCTTAAAAGTTCTTGAAGCTGAGGCTCTTTGTAGAAATCCCGGTCATCTTCCAGGCTCTTCGTGTGGGGAGAGTGTTTAATTTCGATTTGTTGAGAGACACTTTGACAAAGAGGTTCATTTACGATCCAATATAAGCTTTTGCAAAATTTATTCGACAGGAAAATAAATTGTAAGAGGATTTTTCTCACCAGGTACTCTCGCCTGATCGTTCTCTGTGGGTTTCAAGTAGTGTACTCACGTGGTTTAACTTTGACGTTTTTGAATTTTGCACATGAACACACACCCACATAAACAAAGCAATTCATCACGAATACCGAAGTTTCTTCAAAGTCAAATTAATATAACTCAGCTTAAGGATAATCTATCACTTTCATGTGGTTCCATTTTTTGCAACATTTGGTGGTCAAGAAGGGCAACATGTCAAAAATAAAGTTGGTAGGTATTCATTTATTCAAAAAAGGAGAGAAGACGTAGGTTGGGAGGGGTAATCGCATCCTCCAGATTCGGTGTAATGTGAATCTAGTCCGTTGCGGTCAATTTCAATGGATTTGATGAAATTTTGCGCTTTCTCCTACGTGTAGGAAATGCATCCTCTCCCAAAATTTAGCTCTCATGACGTCCCTGGTAGAAGTGAAATATGAGAGGAAATTTGGCAACATTTAATAGGGGATGATTCATTTTTACGATATGATCCGTATCTACGTCTAAACTAGAATTTCTTTTTTGCAGACGATTTTCTTAATTAATTCTAATCATCATGAATTAATCATAATTTTGAACTTTTTTCAGACGTTTTTTGTCCAGTTATTGGCTTTTAAAAGCCGGGATTTTCGAAAAAATAACCCCCATAAATTGAATGTTTATAATTGAAACTGCCCAAAATTTCAAAAATTGATGCAGACTGATAGAGATTCAGCCGCTCTGTTCGCCCACACTGGAAAAAAAACACACATTGGATCTAGAGTCCAGACTCTTGAAAACATTTACAAGAAAAAGGACTCTTGATTCAAGCAGATTTAAGCTTAAATCAAAAGGAAATCCGCTCAAATTAAGAGGCTTGGTTCTTGATTTAAACTTAAATCTGATTGAATCAAGAGTATTTTTTCTTGTCGATGTTTTCAAGAGTTTGGACTCTAGATCCAATGTGTTTTTTTTTTCCAGTGCATGTAATAACTAAGATATGAGCAGAATTTTGGCAATGGCTCATATGAGACGGTTCGTCTTCACCGGGCATGATTCGTATTCGCTTCCAAATTTGAATTTTCTTTGCGCAGGAAATCTCGCCGAGTCTGAATTCTACTCATTATGAACTAATGCGGAGTCCCTTTTGATCGCGACGAGGGTAAATCACTGTCAACCGGGATGTAGACGCGAGACGAGCGGACAAAACGTCGCCCCTCCGTCTGAAGGGCATAACTGCACTTTCGAGATGAGCTCTTACATTCGTCCAACTCAACGCGTTTCGGAACTCACGTCAAAATGAACTTACGTCTTTGCACGTGGGAGATGATGAAAAACGGCAAGTGCGATGGGAACGCGCGTCGACGAAAGGAGCCCCATTCAGGGCCCACGAGGGAAGGTCTTTAATCCCTCAAAAATAATTAGTGGCACAAGCTACTAATTGGGCGAGGCAGTTCCAAGAGAGCAGCGTGCGTTTTAGCTCCCAGCTCCCTGACCCTGTAAAAAGGCCCTTGCCCCCCCCCCTTTCATCCCTGGACTCTCCCGGGCTTAAAAGAATTAAAAATGGCTCAGCAGTAAATAACTTCATCATATTTCTCCTGCTACCTTGTATGCGCGCCAATGCTAATGCAACACACCTTTCCACGATGAGTCGGGTCTTAGGTGTGCACATTTTGATGAAGTACGAGCAGGTTTGATTCAATCGTAGAAAGAGTGTAATTAGACTAATGGTCGTTAAGCACAATTGTTTTAAATAATGAGTGAGTACACCTAAGGTGAATCCAATAAGCAAGGTTTAAAGCGATGTGTGCGGACACCACTTCGATTAATGACACATTAGAAGTTTTATACTGGATTTATTTTTAAAAAAAAAGTCGGAGCGATAGGACGTATATCAATGCCTTACGAGTGTACGATTACATTTTAAAGTCAGTCTAAAAATGAAGTCAAACTTCGGCCGAAAAAATATCATGGATCAGCAAGGCTTCGATGGAAGAAATATTTTCGGTGGTACGCTGGACTTGGGTTACCTAACTTTAAAATTTATTTATTGTACCCTTACGTTGTAAACCAACCTCTTGTCGATTCAATTTTCTCGAATTGACCCTAAGCAAAAACTTATATTTGGTCGTACCTCTGATTGTGAGTGGTGACGATGTAAATGTACGAACCCAATGTACTCTAAATTCAGCTTTAACGGGGAACATTCTTAAATTATTCAACTCTCAAAAATGAAAGGACGTCATTCTACCGTGCTGCTAAAAACTTATGAGCATTCGAACACTGATACCTATTTTGTTTTACTGATAAATCATTAACATTCCAAGAAAGTTGTGAATATTTTTCCCTGAAATTGTCAGATATTTTAGAACTAATTGCAAAATAAATTCTCTGACAAAGTGAAGAATAATATTCACGAACCCATAAAATTCGTATTTTATAATGGGATTTTTAGCGAAATTTGGCTACATGCTCGTAAGTAACGTCATTAGGCGAGACATAACGATTTCTAGTCGTCTCCTCCCTCCAAATCATTGAATTCCCTAATTCATTCCATATTTCGTCTGAGTCCGGTCCGAGTTATAGCTAGGTATCCACAGGGTCAAAATTTATCGTTTCTCTACCAGGTAACAACGTAAATGCAATGAATTTATGGATGAAGAAAGTAGGAAAAAAATGCGTGTCTCCGACTGTGCGACGTTGCAATTCACTGCCTCTGTTTTATTTTTTAAGAGAAAAACTGACCAACAATTGGATTGCATTTTGCAAAAAGGAACCACTAGCATTGCAATGATGCTAAGATTGTGCAACTTAATGTTTTGCAATAAAATTGCGGAAATCGTGAAAAACTATGAAATTTAGATGGTAATTGTTGTCTTAAATTTACAGTTTTTAGCGAGTAAAATAGAAACTATGAATTGATAATCAGGTTTCCCTCCAAGACAAAAGAAGTTGCACAATCTTAGCAACATTGCAATGCTAGTGGTTCCTTTTTGCAAAATGCAATCCAATCTGTCCTAAATTTTTCTGTGAATTTTCCTCATTCATCCTAAACAGTTTACAGAAAATTTGAAGGAGACATTTTGGGTTGTTTCCCTTTAAAAAAATGAATCATCATAGGATATTTTTAAAAGCTGCGTTGGACATCCGCATTCCCGACTTGAGCCATCTTTGTGTATTTATTGATAGTAAAGGCATCGAAAAGAGATTCCATGGAATGATGCAACCTCTGAATCAGTCCGCTCGGAGCCATTTAACGAGACCTTTCGGCAATGGCGACCGGGAGATGATCCAAGGCGACCGTGCGTTGATTGTAGGTCATCCTTGAGGAAAATATGAAATCCTGCGGAGAGGAATGTGTAGTAAATAAGGGAAGAGTGCTCCTCATTTTCCTTGATTAATTAAACTGACAAGAGAATGGCGGCAGCGGGCCACTGGAGCCGGAACAAGCTGATCCTTTACATAAATTACTTAACCCACTTTTATTAAGCAGCGGGTAGGGGGTGCGCGGGGCTGGATCCCCCTATTGTGCCCCTCTGAGGCCGTCTCGTAAATTATTCCCGATCAGAGATCAAGCTAATGGTGTGCGCCGAATGAGAGCCTCAAATCCGAATGGAATCGTGCGAGATGGAAACGGGAAATGTTTTCGAGGAGTGTTGCGCCGAAATTTTTGAGTCGCATCAAACAGTTCATGAAGTTATTTCTCAGACGAAGATTTTTACTCGAAAATTAAGTTTTACGAGAGAACTGTTGGGAATGTTCTCCCTAAAGATTACAAAAAAAATCAGCGAAAGTTTGGAAGAAATAAAGGCACTCTCCTGTAAAAAAAATAGCTTTCGTTATTCATTTGTTTTGCTTAAAAGCAAAACGTGATCTTTGATAGTGGTTCATACCCAAACACACCATCTTCTCTATTTCATTGACCTGCAGATAATGTTGATAAATGTTGTGTTTAGAATTGCCAGTTTTCGTCAACCGAAAGTTGCCGCGAGTTAGCGTTTTTTGCTTCTTGATTTGGTGACTGGAAACTGACCAGGTAGTCAGACGCGCGCAATTTGAAGAAGCGTGATCCAAACTGCGCAAATTGTTATGCCTTAAGGAGTTGATTTCAGACTTCTATAATGTTACCAACGTGATCTTTGTGCCCCTCAAAAATCTATTCACACGTCTAAATCTCTAGCGTACAGCAGACTCATTAGCGGGTGTTTTTGCGTATGCTTGATTATACAAGAACTCATCTTGCAATTGTGTGATTCTTCTCATTTTCTTTAAATCTTCAGCCTCTTTTCTTTAGCTTTGTTACATAAGTAGGCATCATAAAAAAATTACGTTCTCGACAATGTTGAGGATACATATTTCAGTCCGATAATTTTGACAGCTGTCATTCATATGGCTTTGCCAATACCAAAAGCACTTCTCCTTTTGGGCGCGAGGTTCGATCCCTCGCCAAGCAGAATTTTTTTTTTTTTTTTTTTTTTTTTTTTTTTTTTTTTTTTATGGTTCTCTTTTATGTTTTATTTGACTGGAAAAGTATGGACAACTAGATGACCTCCTTCTGCCACTGACAATGAGAAAAGCGCTTTCCAACGCAATTGCGTTGGAACGTCTTTTTTCCTCTTCGCTTGTTGTCATGGAATTCTCCGAACTTTTTTCATAATCGCATTTTCCTTAAAAGTCTGTTTTATGTCTTGTGTTCAAAGGATGGACTGAGGAGGCGGATGGACAAACTAAAAAGTTCGATAGAGGAAGCCAATTTAGCCGTTGACAAGGAACGAGAAACTAATGTTGCTCTACTGCATATGATTTTTCCTCCGGATATAGCAAAAAGATTATGGCTTGGTGAGTTGATGTCTTGTCCATTTTACCACTTGATATTTTATTCCTGTTTTTTTTTCCTTGTGAGAAAACTTGTTTATTGTTATGATCGTAAAAGCACTGAGAATTAGGTTTTGAATTGTGTATCACACGAAGGACATTGTATCGGTGTCGCTATCGGAGACCGTGCGTGGGCGTGGGGTGCTCGACACACATAAAGAAATAAAGAAGCAAGGATATTTTTTTTCCGTCGAAAGGAATTTTGGTGGAATAATCGGTATCAAATTTGCAATAGTGCTGTTATAGTGAGGTATAATTGAACTCATTAATGCAATTTTTGAGTTCTTGTTTTCTGTGATTTACAATTCTCCTCACTTATAAACAGGGTGGCATGAAACGTAAGAAAGAAACGAAAGATTGGAAATTTCATTGAAATATTTTATGAAATTTCACAAGGCGGTGAAATATTTCATATTTTTCAGGGGTTTGAGTATGCGCCCCGCATTCAGACACACAAAACTAGAGGAAAGTCACTATTTTAACATTTTGAGAAATATGAAAGGGAACCGGTATTTTTCAATATCTTTCAAAATTCTGAAATTTCTTGGAATATTTCACATGAAATTTCAAGATTTTCTTTAACATGAAATTTTGAGATCCTGCTCATAAAGAATAAGCTATCTGATTTTCGGGCCTTCCATTGCCAGAAAAAAGAGGTCAGGTCTTTACACAATGACGTTTTTTTCGTAACCTAAAGATCGTATGTTAAGACAGAACGTGTTTAACTTAATTTGTGTGCTGTCCAATAGTTGCATAAAAGTTTCCAATTTTTCAAAACGTCACTGCGCGTGAAAGAATTACAATATTTGCACTCGCATGAAGTTCTTGATTTTCCCAATTGCAATTTAACGGGTAGCTCTAAAGCAGAAGTTCCTTCACTTGCTCTCAACATTGCAAAAACCCAAAATCCAAAGGAAGAGCCAAATTCAAAACCGCTGTTCCCAAACTTTTGGCAAGAAGATGATCTACGTTGAATCCGAACACGAAGGAACAGAAACAGATCGGTGTAAGCTTTATTTTTCTTTCCGTGAAAATCATTCCATCCGATTTGCGAGGAAAGCGTTCGCGGCAAATGTAATAGTTCCTACCTCGGGTTGCCGGAACCGTCCTCGCAAAAAGTTCGCGATCAAGTAAACAAATTTGATTAAAGTTTCGAGGCGAAGTTTGCTTCGCATCATCGCAATGTTTGGCCATGGCGCGACACTGAAACCAGCACGAGTCTGTGCAATGTTGTCATGTTTCGCACCAAAGTCCGCAGTTTTTACACAAGATCAATCGAAGACATCTTGACGGTGCAATTCCGCAACCACGTAGCTCGGTTTGTGACGGCGCGGCGCGCAAAGCATGTTAGCGCCTACAAGTCTGCATGGATACTTCGCGCATTGCACCAAACATAGAGCTGTCGCTGCTCGCTGGTCTGCGTGAAACGTATATCGACGGTGTGAGTCGGCAATCACATAACTCGGTTTGCGACGTCTCAGACTTCCTGTCATACTTTATTTTTTAAACGGAAAACTACTCCACGGCAATTCTTTAAGACTGCCGTGATTTTTCTTCTTAGTGCTAAGAAACTTCTGCAAAAGCTTCAAGGAATGATGTCGATTTGTTCTCCTTTACAAAAATAAAATAGGAGCGGAGATTTCAAACACCATGAGATACGTGGTTGTGAACTTACGCCGTCGATATATATCGAGGATGCTCCAAGAGCGCGACTAAACTTGAAATAAAGAAATTACGTGTTCTAGTTGATAATGCTCCCTTAGGGCCACACTTTAAAGTTTAAGAACCTTAAATTTTTCATCTTGTGAGTCTTCTTAGGTTTTTATTTGATGTTATTTGGCGTGAGCACAGGATCGTCTCCCAACAGAGGACCTCTCGATGATTGAACTAGAATAACCTATATCTCGGTTTATGACAACAAGCTCCCATCTGGCTGCCATGTTTCACGCTATGTGCGTGATTTTGCTGATTTGCTACAATCACAAGTATCCATAACTTTTCTTCAAAATAAATACTATCGGGGAAAATTTTGCAATTTCCTAATGTCCATACGGTGTTTTTCCTTAGCACGTTTATCTTAATGTCCAAACGACCTTTGCGTTAAACCACAATCCGTTCATAGTAACACTACCTTGCCAGGACTTCAGCGGTGCTGTTTCAATAATTGCTTACTAGATGGCGGTAAGTTCGTTAGTCTGCCGTGGCCGCATGCCCGATCAGGCGTGGTTTTCGAGACCTCTCAGAGTTTTGAAGCAGAAAATCAGGAGGCTGCGCTGTGCCAATTATGGAACCAATCAAATCCGAAACGTGTTCTTAGTTGCCTTCCTTATGGGTCGTAACTACGGTTGCACCAAACAGCAAAGCCTCTAAACTGCCGTGTTAAGGAAGAACGCCGTATGAACATTCGAGAGTTGCCAAATTTCCTCGGATAAAACACGTATTTCTAAGGGAAGTTATTAATATTTTCCCTTTAAATTTTCAGAGTATTTAGATTGAATTGCATTCAAAATTTTTCGAAAATTCTGAGGAAAAATATTCATATATTTTTTTTTAAAAATTCGTATATTATCTAAAGAACTTTGGCAACGCCTGAAGGTTTATACGGCGTTTTTCTTTAGCACGGCAGTAGAGTAGAGGTTGGAAGAATGCACATAAAATCAGCCTAACTGAATTTCACGTCACCTGATTTATTTTCATGATTTATTCTTTTAACAGAGAACCAAATAACAAGACGCTTTGAAAGTTTCTATGAATTTAACCTAGATTGTGATTAATACACTCAAAAAATGTCAAGTTTCAGTGTTGTTTTCAGTTATCTGCATAAGAAATTATGTAACAAAGAAAATTAGAGACCTTTGATGTCGTTAGGCCATTGCCGATCAAATCCTTCCAACTGAAGGCGGATGAGCTTTTTTCCTCTGTCAGGAGATTTCAGATGCACACTAAAAACGCACGATGATCATCTGTCTTTTTGTTACCCCTGGGAACATTGCATTAACAAAGTCATTTTTTGTAATTTAAATAAATTTCAAAGCGTTGAAGCAAAATTGTTTCCCAAGTTTGCTACAGCACTGCCAAACTCTAACCGTATTTTTTCAAATCTGTGAGGTAGATATCGCTGTCTTGCTTCGAAACGGAGGAACTGAACCGAATTTTTATCGGACTTTGCCTCTGTTTTGCCGGGAGTGTTAAATCTCTAAAATATTTTGTCTCTGTACTCGTTCGATCTGACGACAAGGAGGGCAGTATGCAAATCGGGGCAGCAACAGAAAAAAAGCTTCGAGCCGCCATGTCGGTTGACGATTTCGCGCATTTCCATAAATTCCACGAAACCACGATTCCTCCTTTCGACCTTTCTCGACGAACAGCGCAAACGATTATTCTCGGAAGTGCCATGCGAGGCGGCGGAAATAACGGCGAAACAAGGATAGAGACGTTTTTTTCCGGTCCATCCCTTTTTGCGAGAACACGTTCGACAGCTCAGACTCCTTTCCTCCGATATTTCATCGTAAAATATTGCCTGACGGGCTGGAATCTCGGCTCCTGTTCCTCTTTTTTCCTTCAGTTTTGGCGCGGAAATGCCTCCGTAATAACAGTAGAAATATGACCAGGAATCCGGAAAGAGCCGCGGGCTAAATCTCAAATCCCGGAAGCAACTGAAAGTGCCGCTCACAACACCGAAACTGAATGTTTTGCGTGAGTTTTTTTCGCGGCGTGGAAAAAAGCTGGGAGGGAAAAGTTTGAATTTAGCTCGATCTGATTGTGAGTAGTTTATTTTTCGTGGTTTTTTCAGCTGTTTATCCAAATGACGTGTTCTGAAAGAAAATGGAGATGACCTTTTTTTTAGGTGTATAGGATTGATTCTTACATCCAAACTTTGCGGCACTTTATTTGAATTTTGAAGCTCCTCTTCGATGTAACGTTAAATTGCCAAGCAGCCAAATTTTGATCATGGAAAAATTCGTTCTATCCATTCATCAACTAATCAGCCAGTCAGTTTCCTTGCTCATTCTGCTAAGATAGAATCTGTTTAATATGTACTGCATTTTGTAACATGGTGAACCTACTTCTGGCTCATCCATGCACCTGTCTGAAACCAAATGGCATATACGTTGTTTTTCAAATGAGTATGTCCAAAAATTTTATTTCCTTACTGCAAAATGCAGTCGTCAAAGTTTGACATCACACCATGGCGGCCATATTTTTTGTTCCTAATAATTGTCTCAATGGGATCCAGTTTCCTTACCCTCTTTCTCTATAAAAGAACTGTTCTTTTTCCTCTGAACGACGACATTCGGTTCCTCGAACCGAACTTAAAGGCGTATCTCGATTTGTCGTTTCCCAAACGAAGAAACTTAACTTAATCGTAATGTTGACTCAAATTAATTTCATATTGAAGGGAATATGACTGTCAAATTTCTATCTAACATTTCGCAGATACTTGCAAAGAATCAGAGGAAAAATTCGTCTAGTCCGAAACGCCCGACGGTTCCGTGGTGAAAGTTTTCCGGGAAGAAATTTTGCAACGTTGAAATGTAGGTGAAGAGAAGACGACTCACAAAGCCGGTCTAAAACATAACTCCATTCCTCGTCATCTTGTCTTGTCTCATGGTATAACACCAAATTTCAACCAGCAGGCGTCAGGAGATAACTATTCGTGCTCCTATGCCTGCGAGATTGCCTATCTGGCCACTTGAAGGGGTTTGACCGACTCCGCTCAATTCAAGCGATTCCGTTTGCTGCATCGCTTAGTTTAAACGGACATTTTATTGATTTGAATAATGACTCTGCGGGCTGATTATTGACGTTGGTATACAAATCTACGACAAATAAGACAAGAGGATAATGAAGCGATCCTGTAGGTTGAAACAGGTGCACTGATAAAAATATTTGTGTTCTTGTGTTACTTTTCATTAACATTGGAGGTGAAATACAAACCAAACTTTTGTGTTGACATTTCTCTCTTTGTGGTTGTTACAGACTGAGGGTGAAAATAATGGATCAACCGTAGGGTCCCTATTCGCACAGTCGATCGAGTTAACTGGAGAGGTCGGGCAAAATTTGGAAACTTTAAAAGCTTAAAACTCCGTTTACACAAAATTTTGAGGTTTTAGAAGTGGTTCCATTGGTCTCCTTGTGATACCTATGAGAAGCACCCCTCAAAATATAAAATGTGACGAAATAAACATCAAAATTTTCAGTCTTCGTCAAAAATTTGATGTCCGACCTCTCTGATTGACTCGATCCACTGTGCGTCGGATGCCCTTAGTTAGCCGTTACGTACCATCTTCATCCATTTCAACTACGCACTTCCACCGACAGGATCGCTCTATTTTCCCTTCGTTTTGTTTTTCTATAGTTTTGTGTTTCGATTAAAAAAATCAGCTCGCTAACGTCAGAGAAAAGAGTTGAGGAAGTTGGATGGAATGTGGGAGCCTGGCCCGGAAGCAGGATCTCGTCATTCGTGGATAGAACGAGGAAACGCGAACGGACGAGAAGGAACTCGCGGAGGCGTCCATCGGATTTGCATAGGAAATGTGACACTCTCCGTTTCAAATTTTTCAAGCTGAGCGGATCCCGAGGATCCTGTGTTTGTTTTCCTCCCGGCCAGATATTCCTCCAGCCGCGCTCCCACCCGACCGTCGACGACAAGAACGCCAGATGCCGCGCTGTGCCGCAATTGGGAAAATCTGTTTTCCGGAAAACTCTGATCCCATCTGTATCGAGGCGTGAATGATCGATTCTCGATCTTTCCCCATTTGAAGCTATCGTAAAGAATTTCAGGGTGTCTACAAGTCCGGAATTTCCGGAAAGTCCGGAAATAGCACTGATTTTTTAAGGGCGGTCCGGAAGTACTGATGAAGTGCGGAAACTCCGCCCAAAGATCCGGATTTTTTTTCCGTTTTTTGTCATTTTTGTCGCAATTTGAGCGAGGAATTGAAATTTTTCGAATTTCGTCAATTATTGGAGGTACTGAAAAAGTACTGAATTTTTCTGTTGAAGAGGCACTGAATATCTTGGGAATGTACTGAGTAAGTTCTGATTTCTGGTCAGTCTGTTTTCGTAGACACCCTGTTATTTAGGTGTTCATTGCGAACACTATGAATATCGATATTTTTCCATAGGTTTACATGGTGGATCGATCGATATATCGCAAACCACGGCACGCCACCGGATCCCATACTGCCGCGATAGCGAGGAGAGCAGTAAGAGCAAAGATGAAGTTTTGAGAAAACGGGCTCAGAGGCGTCTGACCGGAAAATTTTATTGAAACGATCCTCCATTCTTTGTCAAATAGACTAACTAACAGGAACCCACGATGGAGACCTTGTATCTAGTCAATAGTTAGTTCATCATTTCCCTTCTTAGTCTATAACAACCACCCGGTTCACTCCATTTCCCCTTTGTCTATCAATTTCAATAATCACTGGCTGCATTTGCAACCACAAGATGACAATGACTCGTATTTTTTGTAGGAGCGTACAACGTGAGCAAATCTCCAAAAGCGATCCTCTAGTAAAGTCGTCTTTCAGTCGAATGAATTTTTAAGTGTGCTGTGATAAGGACGGACACCGGTTTTAAGGGCAGATCTTGCAGTGGAAAGAGAATAATCTGTTGAGTAAACTGAATCGGCGATGCTGAAACCAAGCATGTCCTTAATCTGATTAGCTGTGAGCTACACGCACTCTTACGGAGCTGAGGTATCGTCAGATAATGAAATTGTTAGGTTTTAGCAACGACGGATTCAACTGAGAGTGGATCCGAATCGCATAATCGAGTCCTTGCATTTTAAATAGTGTTTACTTGCCGCTTCACGCTGACTTTCAAGTGTTGCCAACTCTTGAATTCCCATCGGTGCTCGGGTTCTTTCGAATTACTCCGTCCTAGAGTACCTTTATAGGGAGAGTATGGACAACTCGATTTATGTAGCTCTCAGGGTCCGGAAGAGCGACAACGTGAAAAAACAAAAATCCCTCGAAAAGTGCCGCTGCCAACCTTTGCATTTTAAGTATGAATCAATAGCATTGTAAATAAGCGTTTTTGAGGATTAGAAATTTTAAACTAAGAAAATGTATGTGAAATCAAAGTTTTATACGTTCTTTTATAATTTTTGATCAGTGTAACTACTCTCGATCGGAGTTTGAATTAGTACAAATAATTTGAGATCATAGTTTGGCTGCCTTTTTGGGCCCTAAGAGCTACATGACCTGATCAAACCTAACCTCCAAATTTTCGAGTCGTCCATACTCTCCCTCTAAAGGTACTCTACTCCGTTCGAATTGAGCGTGGTCGATCAAATGAAATCCTATTGCAGTGCGATGTTGCAAAGTTTCACATGCTCCATGCACATGAGCATTTTTATCATTCGAAAGTGCAAGTATTACTTCGAAAATTTCAAGGAATTTTCGATAAACTGCTGATAAAGAAGAACATATCTCAATTACACTGTTTCAAAGTGTCCTCTACAATTTCGTGGTACTAGCTGAGAATGAAGGAATGAACATGTTAAAATACTCACCGAATATTCTGTACAGGCAAAGAAAACTAAATTCAATAATTCTCTGTGGAAAATTAATTGTGAGAAATTCGCAAGAGCCGAAATCGAGGATGATTAATGTTTCCGTATGTCAAAATGCTACATATTACTTGCTGAATATGATGGAAAATTAAAGAAATTAATTTATAAATGAATTTCACTCATCACCCTAGACATCATTTGAATTGAGTGCAATTCACATATTGAGTTTGAGCTTGGGATACAAAGATAAATTCCCCTCAATTAAAATACAAATCTCAGATTATTTGTTGCATATTAAATTCATTTGGATTGCTTTTGGCCAACGATAATAAGCTTCTAAACGAACTCTTTTTTGGACTTTACTTTTTGGAAAATATATTTTGTTTCCCCTCCGGTAAACACTGCCCACGTGTAGAGCGCAAAATTAGATCGGGCAGTGCTATTAATTCAAGGTGAGTTTCACGATAACGCCTAGATTCAAGTGATACAATTATTCGTGTTTGAAAGTTGTCCGTATTGCAAACGGAAAAATTGAAGGCGCGCCTCCAGTTTTTTCAGACTCAACAATACGCTACCACCCATGTTGCGCGGCCTCAACCACCGAGGGAGGGTCGAGAGCTCACCCTTTATCGGATTACCGCACAGTGGATCGAGCCAATTAATAAGTGAGGTCGGAGAGATGTTTGACCAAAACTGCAAATTTTTATGTTTATTTCGTCTCATTTTAAATTTTAAGAGGTGCCTCTAGGAGAATATTCTACGAGGAAACCAATGATACCACTTTTAGAACCTCAAAGTTTTGAATAAGCGGAGTTATAAGCTTTTAAAGTTTCCAAATTTTGTCCGACCTATTGACTTGACGACCTATTTTCTCCTATTGACTCGATCCACTGTGTACCGGTTCAGTTTTGAATTCAGGATAACGTCGCCTCATCGCTACATGTTGGTTCTATGTTCTCTGTCGGCAGGTGAAAGCATAGAGGCAAAAACGCACGACGATGTGACGATGCTGTTCAGTGATATTGTGGGCTTCACCTCAATTTGTTCGACGGCCACGCCTTTCATGGTCATCAACATGCTCCAAAGCCTTTACAACACATTTGACGCCTTCTGTGGTCAGCTCGATGTCTACAAGGTAAGAATCATCTCACTTAAAAATTCACGGCATGGATAGTATTCAATTCATCTTACAGGTGAGATTTTATCAGAGAAGAGGGACCCTCCACTGGTATCTTGCAATGATGGAAGCTTTTACTGTCGGGGCTTCAGCATTCTACTGTTGACTTACCTACATGGTTGATGTTGATGTGACAGTGAAGGAAGCTAATGAAAGAGCAAGGATTTTAGATGATGAGGTACCAGCAAAAATCCTGGATTCGCCGATCACCGAGGACATTCGCTCTTAATTAGAGGCTTTTAGGCAACTTCCAAACAGTCTTACGACGTTTTTCCCTAGTATTCTTTACTATGATGGGTTCGGATGTATAGACCATTAACGGAATGATCGTCGTCTCCAGAACGGAAGGACATAATTCCTTTCCAAGGTTGCAAAATTGACACAAATTATTAAATTTTCTACAGGAATACAACTTTGTAATTTCTGTCCAAAACGTCGCTAATTTTGCGTATAATTACAGAAAAAAGCAGTAAAATGTTCAGTCCAAAATTTCCAACAGTGTTCTAGTAAAAATTATAATTTTAAAGTGGATGTTTTGAAACGTTGGTATGTTATATTTTTTTTTTCCTCCGAGTTCTAAAGACTAGGTGTGGCAACCCAGCCTCGAGAGCCACTTTTACTGCCATGAAATGCACTTTGACTACTGATGCAAACCGCAATCGTTACTCCTGGTTGCTCGTTAACCCGCTGAGCCCCCGCCGACCCCCCCCCCCCCCCCACCGGAGTACAAACTTTTTAATGATCTCATGGAAGTTACGGCTACGGCCGCGTGGGAACCACCTATGAAGACAGGAGTTCGAATTATGCGCTAACCCTCGGGTTACGGAATGTTCCAGTCGATTTCGGAAATCATCCCCTGCCAATCTCCAAGGAAATTCAAAGGTTCGACGTTTGAGCGGGCCCATGAAAGCAACGCTTTTCAAAATTTTCGTTTTTTTCGACGTCGAATCGCCTGACTTTAAGACTACATTGTGTAGTGAGGAACTACCATTTCATGCTCATTTACAGGTAGAAGCATTCATCCTTTTTGGGAATCATCAGCACATACGTTATCTCCAGTGGCGATTTTGATGTTGGCAACACTGATTTTCCTCAATTTGAATCCCTATTTGAATTGAATATCGATTTTAGGTGAGGCAACAAGAATCGATTGTTTAATATACATTTACATGGAGGAAAAACAATATTGCCAACTCTTAGTAATCTCTACTATTAGCCAGGAATATTAGTTCATAACTACATGGTGTGGTCATGGTCAAACTGGTCCACGGGGAGTAAAACCTTTCCTTTCTCTGGGAAATTTCATAAAATTCAGAAATCACCAATCGATCGATCGATCGACTATCGAATCGTTCTCAAAATTGCTGAAGAAGACCTCAAATATTGCTGGTATGATTTTGGTGGGAGCTGAGGCAAGCGCTCATCGGCGTGAAGGGAGGGGGGAGGGATTGCCGTAGGATCATAATTGCTCCCGTCTTGCCAACGTCAATTAATCGGAATCAATGAGCCCGCTTAAACGACTCAGCCCCGCCCCCGCACCCGCACCGACAATCACATCGACAGCGCCTCAGAATCGCCTTCATTTCCGTCGCCGATCATCCCGCATCGTCGCCGGATGTCTTCCGGCCAAAACAAGTTGACGAGTTCTTGAAAGACAGGAGCCAGACCTCAGATGCATCCTAAGAGGGGTGGATGAAAAATGGACAGAACAAAGCAAACTAGTTATTCAGGCAGTTATGCTGGTATGGACATGTGCAAATAATGTCGGAGGAGAGGTGGCCCAAACAAGTTTCAGATTGGGGACCACCTGGGAAAAAGGCGACGGGGACGTCTTGTAAAGGGATGGCGGAGGGCGTTGACAAAGAGATGTTGCGGTGTCAGTCGCCCGATGACCTCTAGAAAAATGGGCATATCGACGGTGCAAGTCGGCAATCACATAACTCGTTTGCGGTGTCTGAAAATCTTCGTAACTGTGTAATTTTTTTAAAGGAGAACAAATGGGCATGATTCCTCGCAGTTTTTGCAGAATTTTCCTCGCACATAGAAGAAAAATCACGGCAGTTTTAAGGAATTACCGTTGAGTAGTTTTCCGTTTAAAGAATGAAGTATGACAGGAAGTCTGCGACGTCGCAAATCGAGTTATGTGATTGCCGACTTTCACCGTCGATATGTGGCGTTTGGGTGTCGCAGAGCGTCAGAGTGCGTTGTAGGAGCGACTTTATACATACTAAACAAACTATAGTCATGTCTACATTGAAATTTTTTTAAAAAAGACTCAAGTGCAGTAATTCGTCGTCTCTCGAACGAAGAAACGTAACTTTCATTCCAAGGTTGCACAACTGATTCAAACATTCAATTTTTATAGAATATACTCGCTCAATTTTTGTTCCCAAATTTTTTTCTGATTTTCCACGAGATCAGAAGAAAAATCTGGGAAGTTTTCAGTAAGAAGCGCCCAAGATTCTCCTGGTAAAAGAGCAATTCAGAGGGGAATTTGTACAGCGTTGAACAGAAATACGTCCGACACTCGGATTCGAAGGTTGGCAGCCACATTTTTCCAGTGTTTTCTCGAGGAAAGATTGACCACTTTTGGGGGGGGGGGGGGGCATTAGAGCTCCATATTTCGACATGTTTATCCTTTCCAGTATTTAGGCACTCTGCAAATCGCCACCTTTTTTCTGTGATAAAAACACCGCGGAAAACCCTGAAGAGATTCGGCAACCCCGCGTGGGTTAATTCGTTCTCATCGGCTGCGTATTCGCTCCGACATCTTGAAAACACGAGTGTTGCGCGACTTTAACTCGAAAAGGAAATTCATAATTAATCTCCTTGTCAGGCACATCTACGCTCCGTCTTTAGCCTCTTGTTTATCTCGTTATCAGTCTAATCAGGCTTCTGTTCGCTTATATCGGAGCTGGGATTAGGTTCTCTCCCAGGAAGCGTATGAACAGACCCTGCCGTTCGCAAAAACGACGGTTTTGCCGTATTTTAAAGGTTAAAATGGGATTAAGCGATTGTTGTCCTTAACATTTTACTGTGGAACCATTATTTTTTAATTTGTTTCCTTTTTTTGTGTTTATACATCGTCAACTCAAATAAGTATAACAAGCGCCTTCCTTGACGAAGTGGAGTAGGAAATGACTTTTGCGGATTTAGAACTTTTCTGGTTTTAAAATAATGATTTAGCTGTCAAAATTGTAATTTGTAAATTTCCACACACAAAAAAATATGTTTTAAGATGTATTTGTCTTCCAATATTTTGAGAACGCTTCTTTATTCTCTGGTATGAATAGTTCAATTTTAAGATTATTTCATTTTTAATTTTCAATCGTATAAGGTTAAACGATCTCTAAGCCGTAATCACCATTAATATCAACTCTTCAACTTGTGTATAATGAGGCTCTTTTACTGTCGAGATACTTCGAAAAACGAACTGGACACATTTTCTTTAGTTTCCGGCAATCAAAACGTTAAAATGGCTGCTTTGGATTTCTTAATTTTAAGAACAATTTTTCTTATTATTATCATTATTTTCTTTTCTTTCGTAAAAGCGACTCTTCAATTCGAGAGAAAAGTTAAAAAAACGAGGCCCGATTCAGTCTCTCCTGTTCTTAGCTGTGCTGTTCACGTAAACTTGGAGGCGCCACTACAAATAAGACAAACTAAACAAACACAATAATCGAAGGAAAGGAAGCGTGTTGTGGACGGCGCAGAGATACAACTATTCGTACCCGATGGATGTGCGTGTTGCACCTGTAAAATTGAAGGCGCGATGGCGCGAAGCGTGAACTCGCAATATTCCACTCTATGCTGTCATTGAGGTGTCGCTTAAATTCAGTAGAAAAGTTAAAGAACCAGGCCTAGTTGCGTATTTTCAATCTTCAACTCCGTTGCCTTTTGATTTCTTTCCAATTTTTTTTTCTTATGTGATATCTTATTTTTTTAAGATGCATTTGTAGATCTATAGACCTGAAGCTCATGTATGTACCGGCCCCATGACTCCCCCATAAGAGAAAGTTGGGTCAATTTGACTCGGCTTGGGATGTTTAGGGGAAGTTGTCAAAGAAAAATTCCGTGACCCTTAGTTTTTTTCTTTCGTTTTAATTTGATGTCTGGTTCTTTTTTTACGATGTATTTGTATTCTATATCCAAAACTCGTAGATATGTACCGACTCAAAACAACCCGCGGGGCACCTGTTTTTAACAAACCTCGCGTTTCAGCCCTATTTAGGCATCTAAGGGTTAACCACAATGTAAATACATAGGATCTCCTAAGGAAAGGAGCTGTGTAAGGAATAGCCCGTATAAATACGGCCCCTAGATTTAAGTGGGCGATAGAATTAACATTCCCTCCGTGCTTGAAACTTTTTGCCTACCATTTCCATCGATTTCACCGATGGCCACTGATTTGGTAAATAAAACACGTTTAAGTCGAAGTTTTGACTGGAAGAACATGTTGACGCTCGCTTTGAAGTAGAAAGTAAACTGAGAGAGGCGTTATCGCGTGGATTAACGTTGTTTGCCAGAGGAATTTTGCTCTTCAAAACCGCGGGCAGCGTCCAATGCCAGATTGAACTTGAAATCATGAGATTTGCTCAGTAACTTCGAGTGCCGTCCGAATGTCTCCACTCAGATGAATCTTTCGGGAGACCGCGTGAGCTATTGCTCTCTGAAAACTTCACTTGTCATTGTAGGATTCAAATGCAGCCGCGGAAGGGTTGCGCGCAAAATGCGCGTGAGAGGAAAAAGTTAATATTTTTTTATGTGAATTTCTCGGAAACTTACGAATGTCCTGTAAAAACTTTGTACAATGGGTTTTTTACAAGCAAGAGATACAGCTAACTGAAGATATTTTTTAAGAGTTAATCCGCTCGAAAATCACGTTGGGCACATCTGAAAAGTCTGAAATCCACTCTTCAGCGCAAAATCTGCGTAGTTTATAACAAGATTTTTCAAATTTACTGAATAAGCGAGCAGTTTTTCGTGGTGGCCGGCAGCTAGGTTTCGCCGGAGATAGACGTGACCTAAATAAACAAACAATCTCGCGAAATGTTATAAACTCTCCTTGCAAAGGTCATTGATTCAAAGCTTTTATTTTTGCAAAATAATGAATGTAAAAGGAAACAAACGCTTGAAAACAAATAAAATCATAAAATAGAAAAAGTTAGGTAATCGTTGGTTTGATTTGAGTAGTTCTTTTTCACTCATCTGTATTTGGAAATCCGGTTGGCGGTGACTGAGAAAAACTGCCCTCAGACGCAGAGAACTTGAAAAAGCGTGTTACAAACTACATAGATTGCGCGCTAAGTACCGGATTTCAGACTCTTTTGATGTGCCCAACGTACGATTTTCGAGCGAATTTACCATTATTAGATGTATTAAGTTGACTGTATGTCTTGCCTGCAACAGACTAATTAAAATCAAGAGCACAAAAAATAATCAGAAACATAACAAACAAACAAACAAACAAACGTACATAACCGTCAACAACATGATTAACAAACATAAGTCTCTTCGTCGAACAACACAAGATCTGAGGATCTGATAAGTTTGAGGGAGCTTTATTCAGTTGAGCTGCAACGCGGTTGAAGGCGCATTAGCGCAACTATTTCGACTCTCGTGTGTTGTTTTGCCTACTCGCCGGTCTCAAAGGAGTTTTGAGCGCTGGCGGAACTCAAGCTTTGAAGTGTTCATCAGCTCGAGCGCCTTACACAAACTGCACCACGATGTGTAGCGTCTTTGAAGACGCAGCTTGGAGGCTATTTTGGCTCGTGTGTGTAGGATTGGTCTTTATGTTTTTGATGTCCCAGCGTTTTTGATGGAGTTTTAAGCGCAAGCGGTTTCAAATCCACCTCACTTGTTTGCGTCTTGGATGCATCGTTTATTGAGCCTCCTATCAAGACTGCATTGCCCTCGCTGCCGAGAAATCAAAAAGTTTCATTCTTTCTATCCCAAATATAAATTCACTTGAAATGGTTTACATCAAAAATAATCCTTTGCGCGCTTCTTTTTCGGTTTTTGCGGCATCTATCTCGAGTCCTCCCTGCTTGTGAGAAAAAGTTATTTAGGGTTTTCCGTAGGATTTTACAAGGATCCCTCTAGAGACTCATAATGCCTCAATTCATCCCTGCGTGGAGATAAAAAACTTCGGTTCTCCTGAAATATCAGTTTCCTGTTCAAAGAACCGAAGTTTTAGGTCACAGAAGTCAAACCTTCATTCACGGAACTTAATTTGTGCTTCGTGGTAATCCTCGTGTTCGCTAACGACAATTTCAGTTACCGAACCGAGAGCCGGGTTTCGATTACCTAAATCTTCGGTCTTCGGTCTGTCACTCCATTCGAGTCAAATTGCGGTCCTTGAGATCGAGGTTTTCTCCTCCGCGTACACCTTTTACTTCAGAGCGTATTGCTTTCCAAGAAATTATTTATTGCTATCACAGAGGCCTTTGATATCGAGGTGGAACTCTCCTCACGTCCGACCGTCCACAAATAAATGATGAATGTACTGAGATACAAACCGAAACACAGGCGCGCGATCTTGCGGCTGAGACGGGCAATTTTCTCGCTCTTCCGAAAAAAGGGCATATTCAATGTACACTTGAGCCCTGTTGTCCATATAGCTCCATGCTTTTCTAGGCTCACGTTGGGATTGAGATGCGCCCTGACGTCAGAAGAGGAACGATTTGTCAGGCCCGGGCTGATCTGCGGAAGAGTATTTGGGTCGCACGGTGGAGCGAGTCAATGGAAGAGGTTAGATATTATTTGGAAGCTTTAAAAACTTAGATCTTTTTACTAATGAAACAAAATGTAAATTGTTTAAAGAGGTTCCATTGGTTTTTCTTGTACAGGCCCATTTGGACGTATTTCTGTTAAACGGAACTAAGCGCCAAATTGAGTTCCATTTAAGGATTTTAGAATCCCGGATAGCGCGTTCTGTCAAACGGAACTAAGCGCCATGGAATAGCATTGCGAGTATAGGACAGAACAAGCATCGCGTTCCGCAACATCCGCCAATCCAAGCCCTCCTCTCCCTTCCTCCCCCTATGGCGCTTAGTTCCGTTTGATAGAAATACGTCCATTTAAAAAACACGTCTCAATAGTTTAAGAGTGACGAAATACGCACTGAAAAAAAAGTTTGGTCGGTTGAACCAAAGTTCGGTGCTCCGTATCATGCCAACTGACACAGTTTGTGAAACCAAATTTTTGGTCAGTCAAACCGAACTTTCGGTTCGTGCGACCGAAGTTCAACGGTAAAGTGAACTGACGAAAGTTCGATGTCATTCCAACTAATACAGTTTGTCAAGCCATATTTTTGGTCCGTCAAACCGGACTTTCGGTTCGTGCAACCGAACTTCAACGGTAAAGCGAACTGACGAACAAATTTTGGTCGTATGAACCGAAAGCTCAGTTTGACAAACCGAAAAGTTGGGATGATATAACGCCGAACGTTCGGTGCATATGACCGAACTTTTTTTTCAGTGCATAAATATTTGCAATTCAGCCAAATTTTTCTTGTACGGTTTTTTCGTTAGGCAAAACATTTCTACTGGAGTTCGGTAAATGTTGTTTCCTTGGAAAGGTTTTTTTAAAAACCATTATCGGTCGTTACGAGTTCGCTTTGTGCGACCAAACCATATAAATTTCATCGAATGAAATTTCAGACCGAAAATTTCACGAACAAAATTTCATTGATAAAGTTCGGATTTACCGAACTTTTTTTAGTGTACGGATCTGGGTGTTTCCTTGGATTTTTAACCCCTAGTACGACACACACACAAAAAAAAAAAAAAAAAAAAAAATTCAAGTGCAACTTTTTTGTCTCTGAGTGCGGCGAGAGGTGGACTCGTTAGAGGAACTGGGAACTCACCTGCTAATACTCGTACTCTCCGGAGGACTTTTTTCTCTGAACCACCGCGGGAGGGGGCGGCGGGAGGGAGTTAAGGTAAAAGAGCGGTGAGAGCGCAGGGGCATCGTTTGAACGATGGCCTTTTTACAACTTTGTATGAGGGTTCAAAGGTTGCTCAAACCGCCTCACCTCGCGGGAGATTTATTTCTCCTGCTCCGGCTCCGCGCACCTCGGCCTCCTCGACGCGGCTCGCGGCCGAGTTTTTGCACTCTCGGCTCATGTCTCTTCCTTTCACGGCGGATTTATCCGGCGGCGTAAGTAACGTCCGGATCCGCGGGTAATTTTCTCCGGATTTCCAAAAGATCCGAGCGAAAATCAAGTTGGGATACGGATGGTAGGGATCGAGAGATTCTTGTGTGAGGCATAGAGAGACCTATTTCACTCCCTTAAGCAATGATTACTCTGGAAAAAAGTATTATGGATCGTATGGGTCGGATGATACAAATTTTCAATTTTTCAAAAAGTTCCGGATTTTCAAACGATCCGAGCGAAAATCAAGTTGGGATATGGATGGTAGGGATCGAAAGATTCTTGTGTGAGGCACAGAGAGTCCATTTTCCTCCCATAAGCAATGATTACTCCGGAAAGAAGTATCGTATATGAGTCGGATGATACAAATTTTCAATTTTTCAAAAAGTTCCGGATTTCCAAACGATCCGAGCGAAAATCAAGTTGGGATACGGATGGCAGGGATCGAAATATTCATGTGTGAGGCATAGAGAGGCCTATTTCACTCCCTTAAGCAATGATTGCTCTGGAAAAAAGTATTATGGATGGTATGAGTCGGATGGTACACATTTTCAATTTTTCAATAAGTTTTAGGTACGTTTATCTTTGACTCTTTACAGCAGTTATCTATAGTAATATGCAGTATACTTATGAAGAGTCTGGTATGTTCATGTTAACACTATGACGGAAGAAAGGCTGCCGAAGAAGATGCTTAATTGAGTCCCTCCCGGGAGGAGCGAAGGGGACGTCCAGGAGTGGCAACAGCTAAGGGCTAAACAGCTAAAACATTCAAAGCAATGAGTGATAGTGAATTATTGTTGGATCCTGAAAAGTATTACAGAATCAAAACATTTGGAGGCGGCACAAATGATATATCGATGGCCAAAGTGCGAAACCACGTATCTGCATCGCGGTGTTTAAAAATTTCCGCTCCCATTTTATTTTTCCCCTATGGACAAGCCAGCTTTATAGCTTGTAGTTAATACAGATTATTCTACTGACAAAGGATGTTTTCAAGAAATTGCGTTGACTAGTTTTCCAAATAAAAACTCAAATAGTCAAGAAGTCTGCAACGTCGCAAAAGGAGGTTCATTGTGTCACACTTTGGCCTTCGTGACTTTTGAGTTCAGTCATCTTTATGAGGCAGCGATAACGTGAGAAATTGGACTTGATTGCGTTGGCAGAAAAGGTAAAACTTCAAACAAGAGGGATGAGTGCGAATGTGAAATGAGAGCGTCCACTACTTGATTTCTACTTGTATAAAGTACGGAAAAGGGGTATGATGCATGATGAGTTCTCCTCTGCTCTCCACTCCGTTGGAGGCTTGACAGAAAGTTTCGGATGTGCAAAGGACGTTTCGGTCGGAAAACAAAGGCTGAGCCCGATGAAAAATGAGGGTTTTATTGATTGCGCTGCGACAATTAAAATGATACATCAAGGTTGGGAGTCTCCCACTCGGCAGGTCATGATGAGCTCCGACGTTGCCTCATATTCGATTTTATTTTGAGGTTGAAAATCCCGTTTTGGCATTTTGGTGCATACTTTCCCTCGGTCGAGTAGATCGAGCTTCTTTACATGTTTCCGTATAAGCCTCTCAAAGAGCCTGAAACTGACGAACCAATCAGAAAACGACAAAGATATGACAATATTGTTCCCTAACTCTAAGTCAACCTGGATCCAAAATCCGTCCGTATACCATACTTTTCCCATGTAGAAGGTAATTCTAATGTTTGTCCTCGGCGCCCGGAGAGGGAATATTTTTTTTCTCTTTTTTATTATTGCACTGCCGTTCTAAAGAACGGCGTATGAACCCTTAAGTATTGTCAAATTTTCCCTGGTAAAATAATTAATTACAAGGAAACTTTTGAGCATCTTACCTTGAAATTTTTAGATACACCAGACTAAGGTATGAATGAAATTGTACGACAAATTCCTAAAGAAAATGTCCGAAAAACGCGCAAAAAATTCGATTCTTGTCAGGAGAAATTTCGCATTTTTGGATTGTTCTCTCGGTGTTTTTCCTTAGCACGGGCAATTTTGTGCCGCATGGCAACGCAGGAGACGCGCAATATCTCATTCGTCGCGGGATTATCCTTTGCGGCGGGTTGTCGAGAAAAATCAAGCAGGGATTGCGGGATTCCACCGCAAATATGCAGAGCGGACCCGTGCGGCGTTGCCGAATTTCGTGCCGTAGTTAGTTCCTCAGGGTTATTCAGCGTGAAGACTGTTGTTTTTCCGTCCGATCTGGCAAAGTGCGGGTCGGACTCCATGACACTCAATCCGCGATGCAAGGTGGCGGTGAGTAGACACGACCCATCGCGTCCTGTCGGAGTCTACTCTCCGCCGAAGGGGGGATTACTGCCATGGTAAAGAAAAACCAGTGGTGGATCCGGGGGGGGGGCTGGGGGCATGATGGCATGTCCCCCCATCTTGGGTCCAAAAAAGGGGGAAAGAGGGGAAAAAAATAAAAATTCTCCTTAAAGTTACTGAATTGGTGTCAAGACAGAACTTCAGAAATATAGAACCAAGTTTACTAAACTAAAGGTTACTCAATGCCGCAGAAATAAATAGGCCATATACCAAAATAAAACTTCTCTGAAAGAGGTATAATTCGTCATTTTACAACTTTCAAATAATGCACAAATTATATACCTTAAACTGATCAAAATTCAATCTGGGAGGGGTAATTTTTCCTCAGTACTGTGGATTCGGTCGGCCCTCGATTAGGCGTTATGTTTTTTTTTTGTTGCCCTTTTGGCTTGCGATCGAAGGCATGAATGATGGTCTCACTGAGGAAATGGGCCCCCTGGTAAAAATTGGCGATAAGAGCTGCGTTTCAAAATACCATAGGAATTCTTATAGCCGGCTTCAAAAAGGCTACAGAAAATCATATAGCTGGCTGTAGAATGCGGAGAAAATCATACGGCCGGGCTATACGGAGCGATAAAAAATTATGCAGCCGGGCTATAGTTCTTATAGCCGGGCTTTACACTTAATCGCCTGGCTGTTGCTTTTTCGCCATCGATTATAAAAGGCTATAAGAAATTGTGTAGAAATTCGTGTGCTTTGGAAATCATTAAGTTTCATACGGAACCACCTTAATATTTACAAAACACACGTTATATTTTCCTTTAATACATATTTTTTTTCATCAATTAAAACGAGAATAACCCATACAGGATGTGCAAACATTTCCAAATCATGAGTTGAATAGGTAACGCTGACTCCCCCAGATTTAATATTAGAGCCTAACACAAAGCGGAGCGGCGACGCACTGGCGCCTACAAACCTAACAGGGATACTTCACGCATTGCGCAACGCGTGAAGTATCCCCGTTAGGTTTGTAGGCGCCAATACGCGTTTCGCGCTGGCTGCCCGCCTGCCGCACCGCAGCGTGCCACGGCGCTTGAAGAAACTATTTCACACCAGAGGTATTGCACAGTATCATACGAAACTGAAGGCGCTCTAATATATTAGGAATGGCAGGCATCCATCAAAAGTACGGAAGTTCCTCGCAAAATAAATCAAGATTCTACGGCCCAAAAAGAGAGCAGTGGTCCAAAATCTCACTAAGTCCCAGCATCCGTAATTAGTGACGTTTAGCATTCACTTTATCGCCTGGCTGTGAGTTGCTTAATCGCCATCGGCTATAAAAGGCTATAAGAAATTGTGCTGCCGGCTATAGAAGCTATTGGAAATCTTACAGCCGGCTGTAGGTCTATGATATTTTGGAACACAGATTCTACTGCCAATTTTTACCAGGGCCGTGCATATAATCGCACGTTGTCAAAATAATTCCGAGTCCCAATCTTTTTAAAAACTTGGGCATTAATTTCTCCGAAATTTCCTGAGACTCCCATTATTGCGATTTAGCGCATCCATGGATGCAGAGTAAAGCCTTGTATTCTTGTGCGTGGAGCATCATCAAATTGCAATTAATATCATGCGCATGGCGAAGAACTTCAAAAGCCCAATCGTGTCTCGGAGCGCCTTCATTTTCTGCGATACTTTTCGCTTTGTCGCGGAGTTAGTGTAGTTGCCTATCCGACCGTATCTCATCTAGGGCCTTTAAGTCCACTCAGGTGTGCTAGCACTACTAACTGCTGTATTCAAGGAAAATAAACGTATCTACCCATTCCAGGCGTAATGAACATTAGTTAAAAAAATATATTATGTATATAAAAATGTTTTCATGAATTTTTCATACCTTGCAATCGCCGGTGATTGCCGGTTGTTCAGGACCGGTTGCAACTTTGAAAATCTTATATTACATTTTCTTTTCTAGAGAGGCTTAATCATCATTTTAACGAAAAATTTCGTTTGCTTTTTCCTTGTTCTTTTGAACATCTTTTGAAAATGTCACGTCAAAAATAATGACGAACAAAGCATTCTTTTGAAGCAGTAAAATATGAACGCGAATTTTCAGACACTGCGTTGAAATCCGTGGTTTGGTAGTTTCATGATCCGCGCGCTAACTTTCTTTTGCCGTTCAACCAGGATGCTGTCCTAAAAAATCCCCGTTAAAATGTGAAAACTTTCATTATAACCTTGGCAAGTATGCAATAGAGTTAATTAAGCAGAAAAAAACTCAGACGGGAAAATTGAACAAAAAGAAAGCATGAGGGTCTCAGGATGCCAAGAGGGTTTACAGACGATGACAAATAAATAATTTTCCCCAGTTTTGCTATTTTTTCTCTCTATTTCTGTGTTTCCAACCTCCCTCATCTCTTTGTTTTAAGTTCAGCACCAGCCAACGGATTTTGACATGTACACAGACTAAGTCTTCCCCATGAAAGATGAATGCTTCAGTATAGCTTTTCTTGTCAGGTACACTGTCCCTCTGAGGAATAGCCCAGTATATCGGGTGAGGGTATTAGGGAGTCTTTTATAAAAAACGTTACGTTAAAAATCGGATTTTTACACCCCCCCTTTCCCTTCCTCCATCCCCCGTAACGCACGCGTAGCACAAGCCTACACTATAACACGCTACAGAGCCCTGTTTTACTCCAATGATGTGAGCATAATTACTACTGATGTGCGTCATCCAACACCGAGCAGGTGGCTCACTCCTCACTTTTATCCAAAGAAATGAGGATTGAGGTTAGATTTACATGTTTTTCCATCCTCCTCCCGATCCATTTGCCTTTGGGTCCATTTCGATAAGTCGATTGCTTGCAAATCGTTAGTCGGAGCGTCATCAAATGACCTCAATCGATATAATCCTAAGTTAAGGGCCGTTCAAGTATTGCGTAACGCACCTAGGGAGGAGGGGGGTTTGAAGGAGCGTTTCAGTGCGTTACAAGGGGGGCAGGGGGTCAAGCCCTTTGAAAAAATGTACAAAAAATTTAAAATCCCGCCCTTCCCAAATGAATCTCTTGAAAATAGGGGAGGGGGTGTTAGGCCAGCGTTACGTAATTCCTAAGGGGTGGGGGTGTAGGGCCTCGTTACGGGTGCGTTACGAGGGGAAAAGGGGGTCTAAAAATTGGAAATAGTGCGTTACGTAGGTAACACTTGAGCAATGTCTCTTAGCAATGTTATGTCACATACCAAGGTCATTGATGATTCAACAATCGACTCTCTGGTGGCCATTCCAAAGGTGCGTACAGAGACAAGAGACCCTCCACTAGTATCTTGGCCATGGTGGAAGCTTTTACTTTCGGGACTTCAGCATTCTACTGTTGACTTACCTACATGGTTGATGTTCAACAACGTGTTGGCAGTTTCGTTTCGCAACCGAGCCGAAAATGGCCAAAGTTTGGAAAACTTGTTTGGCTCATGACGTCACCCGAAGCTCATCAGCATGTAGGTAGGTCAACAGCCGAAATTAAGGTGATGACTGTTGCTCCCTTATAATTGGACGTATTTCTATCAAACGGACCTAAGCGCCAGAGGGTGAGGGAGGTAGAGGGGGGCTTTGATTGGCGGCGGAATCGGGCGTCCGGCTTATTCCGTCCTATACTCGCAATGCTTTTCCATGGCGCTTAGGTCCGTTTGACAGAACGCGCTATCCGCGGCATTCTAAATTCCTCAAAAGGAACTCAAATTGGCGCTTAGTTCCGTTTGATAGAAATACGTCCAATTTTCGATAAGGAACTGTTGAATCCCTGAAAGTAAAAGCTTCCACCTGTCGCCAAGAGGCCAGTGGAGGGTCTCTCGTCTCTGGGTGCATAGTCGGTAGACTGAAAGGATTGAGATGGCAACACTCTAGGCAGTACAATCCGGATGAGGCGAGAAATTAATCACGGCACAAATCGTGTTGTTCGGATCTCCGTGCCGTTGCGAAACAATCGAAAAATATCGATCGAGCCCGGAGGAAATCGCGTGGGGCGGAACAATAGATGGCGTACAAGTCGGGGCAGGCCCCCGCGGGTGTAGCACGCGTCTTGACCTGATTAAATTTGCAAAACAAAACGATTGATCGAAGCGGAGGGCCGGGCGCCGAGCCGTGAATTGTTGAGTGCCCGTGTTTTGTCCCGCGCTCATAATTAGCTCCCATCATAAATCATAGCCCGGATTGATTTTCCAGCGCCGGCCTGTTTCCGCTCGCTCACTGTACCTGCTTCAAAGTGGGCCCAAAAATTCACCCATAGGTCGACGCGTAGGGCTCCCGGGCGGAATTGCCAGATTGTGCTGAAAAATCAACACTTTCCCCCTCTTAAACCCATGTCAAATATCCTCATTATGTTGCACAATTCGGCAACCTTGCTCCCGGGTGTGATGAAAAACTAGCCCTCGTGCTGAATCAGGGTGTCCACCTTACGGAGGAGGAGCTGTCCATAAATTGCTTAACGTGATTATTCGATTTTTTGACACCCTCCGCGATAGTATCAATATAAAATAATTACGTAACCATAGTTACGTTAAATTCGATCTCACTGAAGACTGGAGGAGGTCATTTAGCTTCTGTCAATTAAGAAGTCCCGCATATCAAGAGACAAGAATGAATAGGACTAAAAACTAGCATGGGAAACTAAGAAAAAATGGTAAAAATTTAAGGTAGGTATGCCACAAAAGAGACGTGGGGGACCGCCAACGTTAACACAAAGTTAATTTTATTACGTTCTCTCGAAATCTTGGTTAACTTCTGCGTAATTTACTGCATTCCTCTGAAATAAACACTTTTTAAATTCGAATTTCTGTGACCTTTGCGAAAACCTATTTTAGTCAGAGTTCAAAACGCGTGTTTGGTAAGGAAAAAGTGAGGAAAAGGCAATAAAGAGGCAAGGATCTCAGGTGAAATAGCAGCAGTAGACACCCTGCAATGTAACAAGCTTACAGTTGATAAATCAATCATTTGTGATTTTCATTTCTAATTCCAGGTAGAGACGATTGGTGACGCGTACTGCGTGGCGAGTGGGCTGCACAAACAGAGCGCGTATCACTCGCAACAAATCGCGTGGATGGCGCTCAAGATGATACACACATGTTCCAAGCATCTCACTCACGACCAAAAACCGATCAGAGTAAGTATGCTTTTGCATCGCTTCACAACGAATAAGTCGTCATGATTTCATTTCAGAAGTAGCGTTTGAAGTTGGGCCGAATTCAACGCAAACGTACCAAGTCGCGTTTTGAGGGAAAATGAGTTGGAAGGGTTTTTGAGTTCAACTAATTGTTCATTTTCTCAAGCCAAAAATTCAAAGTCGAGAAGGAATATTTCGAACGTGATAATTGTCGTTAATCTTAGTTCTTAACATTGTGTCTCTAAGAGGAGTAACATTTCAAACTTCATTTCCTTGGTTTAAACCATGCAACTGTGTCAGTGCGTTTCTGTTTTACGCGGTTCATATAATCTTTGATTTCAAATTAACACTGTTAATAGCGTCAACTGCTTCATCTTTGAGCCCACGAAACTATAATACTGCCTGTCTGTCGCTAAACCCATATGAAGTTGCGATGAATATAGGTTAAACTCATGCGGGCTGAGGATACGTACTGTATCTGTTTTTGCCTAATCTTTGAAGTGAAGGCGAACAATTTTTCTTTATATTCTTTTTTTCGTTTCGCACGAGATGAGCTCAAACTTTCGGAGTAAACTGCATAGAACGCTTTGCAAACCAAAGGAACTGCATGAGAAAAATTTTGTATAGATCATGGAGGAAATTAGGGGATGATTCCTGCCTCTGAATTGTTTGAAATGGATTACATTTTGCAAGAAGGAACTAATATTTATCACTATTTTACATTTTACATCCTTAAAACCTTATTTACCTAGGGAGACTAATAGCAGATCATGTGTTGCTACTAAGCTGAGCCAGAAATAGTAGTTACGTTTCGCTTAACGAAGTCCAGATTTAGTGGCAAGCGTGTTTGGCTTCCAATTCATTTTGGCTAACGACAAAAAATTAAATCTTTAAGGCAAAAGACAAAATTTGTCAAATTAGTTTTCGAAAAATTATAACAATTCACAAATTAAACGAGAGACAATATAGTGGCTGATTTTTAAAAACACGGATGTAGTGCTACACAATCTTTGCGCCAGTGATATGATGAATATAGTACGTTTGACGCATTCGCAAGCTTTATTTACGTGTGGTGAGGCCTTTAAAGAATGGCTCGAATGAGGAAATGTAAAGGGCTTTTCCACCCATTGTTTTTTAGTCATTATAGTCTTTGTTTAAAGGAAGTCAAGTATTTGACTTAGTTGAATATGAACAATAATAGGCGTGCTTATTAAGTCTATGAGTGTGAGGGAGGGTGCATGAGTAGTTGGAGCCATAGAAAATTCCTCTCTTCTGTACGGGGTCTGAAAAAGGGAGGGTCCTATTTTACCGTACCTCTCTAAAGTAGCACGCTATAAAACGCCTGCAAATCCGCGTGCTACCACACCACATACTCCTTGACGATTCTGCTTCCGGTAGTCGCTCTCGCTACTCGCTGCTATCTGGGCCAGTTTTCACTGCTCAGAACACAGCAAATCCTCTCTCCAATGGATCGTCACAATTATCTACAAAGTTAACTTCTCAACATATTTCTTTTTTCTCTTTTTTTTTTTTGAATGAATGGAGAAAATATCAATATAGTGGACTCTCGATAGTTCGAACCTCGATAATTCGAAAACCTCGTTAATTCGAAGGAAAGTCTGTTTCCCTTGAAAATCTCTCGATAATTCGAAGAAAATCAATGTATTTTACTCCCCTCGTTAATTCGAAATTTTTAGGCTGGCGCGGCCCTCTATAATTCGAAATTGCGACAAAAATTCTCTCTGTAATTCGAAGTGTGGGAAGTAAATATGACCCTCCCTCTATAATTCGAAATAAGACGGTACATTCCCTCTACAATTCGGAATCAACTGTTTATGTATCTGGGTATCTGAAAGAGCTTGACCTTTGACCTAAAGACCTTCTGGCGTAAATCCGTCCATCTGCCCCTCTATAATTCGAATTCAGATGGCGCTTTCCCTCTATAATTCGAACCTCTCAAATTCGAAATTTCTCCACATGGAATCTCTTTAATTCGAACTCTCTTTATTTCGAAACCTCGCTAATTCGAATAAAAAGCCGATTCCCTTCAATTTCGAATTATCGAGAGTCCACTGTAGAAACTGCTGGTTAGTTTTCCTTGACCAAGTATTAGATTTCCTGGAATATATAATATGGACCGTATAAATCAGAATCAGTCTGACTACATCAAATGTTGCCTAATTTCCTCGCATATTTTATTTTTGTTCTAAAATACTAAACAACACTCTGCCTTGAAATGCCCAGTCATTGCAATTTGCCTATATTTCTGACTCATAACGTTCATCTTGTTGATTGCTTGAAATCGGACTTTATTTTTATTGATCAAATGATGTAAAAATATTGGAATTTTATGGTAAAAATTCGCAATTTTATTTCAATAAATCGCTAGTTCATTTCAATATTTTCATTGTACTGTGCTATTTGGGAAGTGAAAAAATTTCAGTATCCGTGACGGATTAAAAATTTCAATGTGTTTCTGCTGACAGATGAGGATCGGACTGCACACGGGTACTGTTTTAGCCGGAGTAGTGGGCGTGAAGATGCCGCGTTACTGCCTCTTCGGTCACAATGTCACAATCGCCAACAAGTTCGAGTCCCAGAGCGAACCACTCAGGATCAATGTCAGCCCAACCACTTACGAGTAAGCATCCTTATTTCAAATCCGCTCTTGAAATTTTTCCAATCACTGGAAAAAAAACACATTGGATCTAGAGTCCAGACTCTTGAAAACATTGACAAGAAACAGGTCTCTTGATTCAATCAGATTTAAGCTTAAATCAAAATGAAATTCGCTCAAATTAAGAGGCTTGGTTCTTGATTTAAGCTGAAATCTGATTGAATCAAGAGTATTTTTTCTTGTCGATGATTTTAAGAGTCTGGACTCTAGATCCAATGAGTTTTTTTTCCAGTGATAGAACTCCGGCGAAAATTAAAATTTTTCCATTGAATTAACTATTCCTGATTACAAGCTACAGAGCAGAACGATGGTGTACCTCACCCCAGAAAATATTGAGGTTTTCAATTTAATCAAATATTGATCTTAAGAGGCACAACGTTTTATCTTAAATGTTCGGATGGAGTTCCTTCAAAAGCTGGGGTTTTTCGATAGAACCGACTATCCTTGGGCCCAACTACCTACCTGAAACGTAAACGATCAGTTGGAAGTTTTCAATCCACCCGACTCTTCCTGCGTTGAAGTACGAGAAAACACGATGGTGTATTTGAAATGATCCCCCAAATTTTTTCGAATAAAGTTCCTGCAAAGGCACAATTTCACCATAACTCTCTTTGTAACATCTCAGGAGAAACACGATGGTGTATCGTAGATAACCCTCAACGTTTTTCGGATGGAGCTCCTGCAAAAGTTTAGCTTTTCAATTTAATCAACTAAATCTACGTAAAAATAATGAGAGAAGTAAGATAGTGACCGAATGTTACCTCGAACTTGGCTCCCCTGTATAGGAGATTCCGACCACTGATTTTCGAATCTTATTTTCAACCCGGCGATTGTTCCACTTCCCCTCCAGATCGTCGATGTTTTGATGAAAGAAAATTAGATTTTGATCAGGCTCCAAATAACTTACGCATCCAAGATGTCAAGCAATTGGAGTGTTTAAAACTCCTTTAGACACCTAGAGTAGGCAAAACTACACACGCGAGTCGAAATAGTTGCCTACCTGCGCCCTTAATTTACGCTGCACATCTTGGTGATGTTTGTGTGAAGGGCATAAACTTATCAGAGCTTGAGTTCTGCTCTCATTCAAAACTCCTTCAAATACGTCGAGCAGGCAAAACTACACACGCGAGTCGAAATAGTTGCGCTCTTGCGCCTTCAATCGCGTTGCACTTCTAGCACCTCCAGCAAAGCGCGTTCGAACTTTTCATCATAGGACGAATTTTGTTGGTCCTTCCACCGTACTTGAACATACTTACCACGCGTCTCAACTGCTCTTAAGTCGAGTTAGCGCTTCAGATTGGCCGATGGTGCGGTTTGGACTCATCGATGGATATTGCACCTCTATGCAGGGGTATAGAAAGCTCTTGGCCTTCCGATTTTTTAAAGGAGCCTTCCTATTTTAAAAACACCTTTATTCTCCAGAAAATTTCAAAAAGATAACTATTCCTAGAGTCCCTTTATACCCAGAGTTAAGACAACTCGATTGTCAGCCGGCCTTGGCTGGCCATGGAGGCCGAAACGAGTGCACCCGAACGAACGATATTGAGGGATAAGGATCAGGAATCCTGCGATGTCTGTCACACAAAAACAACAACATCAACAAATTGATCAATTAAAAAGAAAATGAGATTGGTTTGTGAATAATTTCTTAATCTATTTTCATTTTGGACCGATGGCAATAAAAATTTACTCTTGATAAACCACAATTAGGTAATATTTTCATTATTCTTGTTCACATTCGAGGTACCACCATCTTGGTGCACTCGTTTCGGCCTCCATGAGCGAGAACCAATCAGAATTGGATTTTTTTTTAGACCACTTTCAGCCCAACCCTGGCCCAACCAAAAGTGAGTTGTCTTAACTCTGGGTATAAAGGGACTCTAACTATTTCATGGCTCTGTGTATAAATTGCCGCAATGGAAATGTTGCATATGTGAGGAATTGGCGATTTGACTGTTGATTCTTATGTAAAAGTTCGCGAGAAACACGATGGTGCCACTGGTTTTCTCTGACCTAACTCCCAAGCTCAAAATAAACTCTCAAGTTGAGGCCAAAATGGAGGGGATATTCCACGCTATCTTGAGAGTCCACCTCTATATCAAGACAAACTCTCCATGCAAAGATATAGGGAGCAAATACATTGACAGGGCTGCCACTTTATTTGGGGACTCCAAAACTGAAATCACGGCAACCCTGTCAATGTATTTGCTCCCTATCTTTGCACGGAGAGTTTGTCTTGATGTATAGGTGGACTCACAGGATAGCGTGGAATATCCCCTCCATTTTGGCCTCAACTTGAGAGCTTTTTTTGAGCTTGGGAGTTGATTTCAGAGAAAACCGGTGGCACCATCGTGGTTCTCGCGAACTTTTACATAAGAAAATCAATAGTCAAATCGCAAATTCCTCACACATGCAACATCTCCATTTTGCGCAAAGCACGTGAATTATACCACGACTTGACGGAAAACACATGAATTTTACCCCAGTTTTGCCTAAATGATCGCGATTTTGCCGGCCTTCCCATTTCAAAACATCGTTTTTGGGGGCTTCCCGTTTTCGCGACCCACCCGGTCGCGTGGTCGAGAAGTTTTTGCACCCCTGCCTCTATTTGAAAGAACCGACGAAAGTCGGCTCTTGACCCTGACCTTGTTGAGCTGTTTGATGAAGGTATACTTGAAGGTTGATGTGCCAAAGCTTCTTATGTTACCAGGGCTACCGATCGGAACCCGGAATCAGAACCCGCATGTTTATGCGGAACCGGACCCGTCCTTCGGAACCGAACCGTCGAACACGTTCCTACACGGGTTCGTATCGTTTCCGTGACAGCTGATGTTGCAGCAACGCTTTGAGACGGACCCGTATCCAAGTATACGGTGAATGAGCGAACCATTTTAAGTGAAGTGGAAAGTCAAGTATTAGTTTTTTTGACTCCATCGATCAGTGTAGCTTGTATGAGCATGTAACTTAAGCATGTCCGACGCAGCACGAGAGTGGTTTGCTTGATTCATTGTTTCATCAGATTGCTTCATCCCAGTTGCTTCTCATTTTGAGCTGCGAATACTAATACCATGGAACCCGAGTGAACCGTCCGGAACCGGTTCCCGGGACCCGATCTTCGGAACCGGAACCGGAACCCGAATCATTGGACCATGAGAACCGGAACCGGTTCCATCCATTCGGTTCCCAGCCCTGTATGTTACCTAAGTTAAGTTCCATTCGTAAGTGACGATTTTGTTTCTGTGTTCCTAGGTGCTTGATCCGGGCGCCAGGGTTCAGCTTCAGCGCGCGGCCCCGCGAGTGCCTGCCGCAGGGATTCCCGGCGGAGATCCCAGGGACGTGCCACTTCCTCGACTCGTACCACCACCCCGGACTCCCCGAGGACGCCGACCTGGACGCCCACATCACCGCCGGCATGGCCGACATCGAGGCCTCCAACGCCCAGGATGGCACGTGAAGCCCGCCGTCGCCCCAACGACCGGCCACCTAGTGACGTCATCTAGTCCACTTCTCTCTCCGTGCTTCCGCCTCAGACTCCAACTCGGGCCCGCCGAGCCTGGACCAGGATCCTTGAATCGTTATCCAAGGACCTTGATCGATACATCCCTATCTGATCAAGGTCATTTGGACCGCGTCAAACAGAAAGGAACCAAGCCACATCAGCTGTTGCCAAATTTAATCGGGCAATTTAATTTTTTACATGAAAACGGTTGTGCGGATTTTCGTGCAAATGTCTGTAAATTTTTTGCATAGGTAGTAGGTAGGAGGCAAATTCTCTCAAAGTTTCAAAGGAATCCGCTCAAACGTTCGCTCGTAAAAAATCAAATTGCCCGGCAATAGGTGATGTGGCTTGGTTCCTTTCTATTATAAACTCGGTCCATTTGTTAATGATTCGCAATAACGACCTGCGCTGCTTCTAGTTTTAGAACGTTTCCTCTTTTCATCGCGCTGTTTCGTCTGCTGGAGTTAGGGGGAGGACGAAGGCGAAATATGACCTTGTTATTCTCCCTGAACGCTAAAAGGCTCTTTAAGACTTCTCTGAAAGCAAATTTTTACCCTTACTACAGAAGTTTTAACTGCAGAAACGCCTTCATATTTTTGTTGAGCAGGTGAGTTTCTTTTGATCAGGAAAAGACTGAACCACACCTAATATGACGTAGAAACTTAAGGAGTTGGGTTACATACGGTGACGTATATCGACAATGAAAGTACCAGACCTCGTATTTCGGTTTGCGACGCTGTAGATTTCCTGTCATAGGTACTGTATCTTTGAAATGGAAAACTACCCAAAGCTATTTCATGAAAACTTCCCTATTTTTTCTCCTCTGTGCGAAGAAAACTTTGCGGAAATTTCAAGAAATTATATTGTTTTGTTCTCCGTCAAAAAAATTTTAAAAAGTGGAGATTTTAAACACCGCAAACGAGAAACGTGGTCTGGCAGTTTCACCGTCGATATGCGGTTTTGAAAGAGTTCAAAAGTACTACTTTAAAAAAATTTAAACTTTGGAAGTATTACTTTTTAAAAATTTTGAAAACACTTTCAAAAGTTTCTCAAGAACATTTTTGAATGTAGGTATATGTTAAAAGAACCTTTTGTTCGTTACTCTTAAAAATTGCTTTGAGAAATGGATTTTTCAAAAAACTTATTTTAATGTTCTAAAAAAAGGGTTTCCAGAGTTAAGAATTCCAAAGTTTGTTTCTAAAATTGCCTGAAGAACATTTTTCTATTATTATTATGATACTTCAAAACATTTTTCCCTCAAACATGCAAATGATAAAATGAATGGTACTAATTTGAATTATGTTTTTTTACTAGAAACATTAAAAATTGTTAAATTTTATCTTCAATAACTTTTTCCCTGGCTCCATTACAAATTCTCTCTCCTCCTCCTGAGTGCATGGCTTGCTCTATCTATACTGCATGAGCTCAAAAGCCGGCAGTCATCATTCTGCGTTTGTCAACTCACCCTGGGGGCGCAAATATGGGGTAGCAGGGAGGAGAGGGGCGGCTGAAGTGCTCTTTGCAGTATTTTAAATTTGATCCCTTTTGGAACAATTTTTTAATTTAGGGCTTTGTTTTTATTTTGGAAATAATACACTCTATATAAATGACTCTTCTAACTATTTTTAGCCGCCCCCTCCCCTCTGACATCCAAGTAACACAAGTTGCAAGCTATTGAAATTACACCAACGAACTTGATACTATTGTATCTGAGTGCTGTGTATGTTGTCTATTCACCAATTGAAGGGGCTCCTCTCATTGCAAATTGCAGTAAAATTGAAGTGAGTTGCAATTTCTTTTTATCGCACACTGCTTACCTTCCTCCTAAATGAAACTCATTTCATATCGTTCGGCTCGTTTAAAATCGGAGTTTAGTAATCAATTTATGTAAAAGTATTGCAATTTCACGGTAAAAGAAGCAATTTTATTACATTAGGTTGCAAAATTATATCAATATTTTCGTAGCACCCGGCTACTTGGCCGGAATGGCGCATCTGATTTGAGGCGGTGCAAGTTCATAACGATTTAAACTGGCGGAGTCAATCAAAGAGCAGCACAGGTTACTGATATGGGCTCACTCTGCATTGTAAAGGCTCTCCAGTTGGTTAATGTTGTGAATTATATTCGTATAATATATTGAACACCAACTCGACCGAAGCTAAACCCTAGAGTAGATCATTTTAATTCAATCGCTGAAAACTGAAATCCACTGAAGCGGACAAGTTGTATCCTCTCGCTCCTATCACTAATTCTCACTAAAGACTTTTCTGCTCAGTTAGGATTCCTAACATGGGCCATCGCAACCCGATGTTCGTGGCACTTATGTATCTAAATCATGGTGGAATGTCCAGGCTGAGTTAGTAAAATTTAAAGAAGCAGATTCTTGTTTCTTTTGTTGTAAATAAAACAACTTTTATACGACTCTGGTTGTATATATCCACACCTATAGAGAAGTAAGTACGTACTTAGAATTTCTTCAAATGATGTTCATCTCTCTTCAATCTAGGTACCTATTTGTAATTTTGGCAACTCAACACTTTCTACATGTATGATTAATTTTTAATAAATGTCTCAGTCGTAAACTACATCTTGTAAAGGCACTTTCTAAATAAACCTGATAAAGAATGAAAATTTTACAAACCTGAGGTTTAATGGATACAATTAATTGACAGTTCCATTGTGATGTAAGTAAGCCCCTGGCACCCATAAAAATACGTGCATGACAGGGCCCATGTCACAATGGAGGTAGTTCCTTTTGATTTAAATGCATACCAATCTTAGGATAAAACTGCCCTTAATTACCTAAATTACTCGGATTTGAACATTTGGATTCTAAACTTTTTTTCAAGAAATTGAGGATGAACACCATGAGTTTTTCTTCAAACTGTTTTTAGGTTTTATTTCCAGTTTTAGTCCACGGATTAGTTACCAAGTAGAAGTTTATTTAAGTGTCCACAGTCTTGATGCCAATGTTTTTGTTAAATACATATTTTATTTGGTTTGAATATGGTTCTCTTTTCTGTTAGTAAAATTGTAGGTCTGATCAAATCCTCATCACAAAATAACAATACTATGCCACCTCCAGACATATTTTCATACCTGGACTTATGATTCAAGCCAGGGCCGGATTTACCTACTTGCCGCCCATGGGCCGCCTGTATTTTGCCGCCCCCTTCTCATTCGTTTTGAAATATCAATAAAAACCATCAAATGAACGTGCCAGCGGGAGAGGGGGTGCATAAGACGCGTTTACTCGTGTTGGACACATTTTTTACGAAAGCCCTGTCAACACTACTAGCAAAAGTTCACGGAACTTTGTGCGAAAGTTAAGTTTCGTAAACCTATCTTTGCGTGGACAAGGCCTTCCATTCATAAGAAATGAACGAAAAAATTATGAAAGAACAAACATAAATGTGGATTAATGATTATAACTTCCTCCGCCGCGCCGCGCTGACCGCACCGTGTTTGGCGCAATGCGTGAAGTATTCCGACAGTCTTGTAGGCGCTGTGAGTTTCACGCCGACCGCTGCTGAACGCACTGCGTTTGACGCAATGCGTGAGTATTCACGCAGTCTCGTAGGCGCTATCCGTTTTACGCTGATCGCAGTGACCGCACTCTGTTTGATGCAATGCGTGAAGTATTCGTGCAGTCTTGTAGGCGCTAATATGTGTTTTATGCCGATCGCCGCGCCGAGGGCTTCTCCTTTTCATCTCAAGTCCTCGTCATCATTTCTCTGTAAGTCGCACCGTTCCAGGCCAAATTGCGTGTTTTAACTATTTGGTTTCTCTCTTAACTTGAATAATTAAAGGTGCTGTCTCTTTTATCTCTGAAAGACGACAAAATTAGAAATTATTATACTCTCAGGAAATGAGAGATTTTGTCGCCTTCTCTTGTTTGTAATTTTTTTTTCTAAATCCGATTTTTTATACCTACATTTCAAAAAATTGCAAAATTTGCCGCCCGCTGTAGATTTGCCGCCATGGACCGCGGCCCATGTGGCCACCCCCTTAATCCGGCCCTGATTCAAGCAGAGCAACAAAACCGCACAAGTCTAAGCTAAATGTAATAGAAACTTAAAGTAATAGCCTGTAATTCAACACTCATTACTTTTTCCAAGTATCTGCTTGCATTTTCTGGTCTCAGTATCTGTAATTATTTTATCCTAGAACTTCGACTCGCAAACAAATCATGGACTGAGGGCAATCCTTTAACTGCCATTCAATGGAGTTTTTGGCCGTCTGACTTACGTTACTACCCAATACTCAAGTAGGTGCCTATTGTACGTGTATTGAATCTCCTCTTTTCTTGTAGTACTCTGGCCTTTCATGAGTGAGTTGCCGCTTTCTCACACAATCCTTTGTGTCAAATTTGTTCCTTATCAATATGTGTACTATGTACCTCTCACTTAATAATAAATTAGTGGTTACCAATCTGTGAAAATGTTATCCACAGGTCTTTTTTTCTACTTTTTCCACTTGCAACTGAGAGATTTCCTCTTAATTTTCTTGGAAAAAGATAAAATAAATATCAATTGTAAATGATTAAGGCTTGTACATCATCAAAACTCCCAGAAAAGTTCCAAAAAGCAGAATCTAATTCAAACGATTAAGATGAAGTATCACTTAAAAAACAAAAAGTGTTTGGTCACACCTTTCTTTTGGCTTTAAACAGCTTTCAATTGTTAACCACTTGAAGAGCAAAAATTCACTTCAAGCCATACTAACATTTTCTCTATTTGATTTTCCAAAAACACGAAAACTCAAGGCAGATGGAAGGTGTGACTAAACTCCATCCTTGTCCTGCAATAGATTTGATGTTAAAAAATGCTTGCATTTGGAAAAAGTACTGAAACGACCTCATCATAATCTAATATTCTTTATATTGTTGATAACTTCAATATGGAACTTTAATTTGTTTACCTGCTATTCCTCTCTTGCGTCAATAAAACTGAAATCTTTTTGCTATCAAAAGAATGTAAGTTTTTGAATAAATTAAGTTTTGTCACTGATTTGAAGCCTCATACCTCTGATGGAACTGGTGTAAATCAAACTTAGATCACTCCAATTAATTTGAATTCCTTCAATTTATACAAATATTTTAGCGTAGATAGCAATTTGATACCTCAATTGGAAGTATTTCTGCTAAAAGAAACTATGTGCATAGGCTTTGCATGCCATGTAGGTTTTTTCGGCATAAACACTACACATCCAATTTATGAGCAAGCTAAGCAATTTGGAGGGGTTCGAATTGGCAACCCTTCTAAGCAAAAGGCAAATTTCCTAGTGTATGAAACCTTCAGGATAAAATAAGTCACTAACTAGAGAACAACATTCAAAATTTTGAGGAAGATTCGGGGATATGAGTAAATCGCTGCTTTTGCACAAACCTCTTTTGAGGAATGGCTGAGCAAGCTTTACTGATTCACTACTTGAGGATAAATTGGTGACTGAGATGAGAATAATTGCTTTGACTGTGATAATAAAATTTATTCTAGGAATTTTTCTAGCATACAATGTATATTACAGTAAAAGGATTTACACTGCCATTACATCAAAAAAAGAGAATGAATTGAAGTTTCAGGAAAACATTTGAGACAAAATGAGAGGCTTTTTTCGGGGTTCTTTGTTCTGTGAAGGGGATGGGGGCGGTTCACCGCAACAATGATGTTATTTCGAAGAAACTTGCAGAACATTAAAATAAAATAAAAAATTGGAAATTATTTTGCTGCATTTGAATGCATTAGTTGGTTAAAATAAATTGATTGGTGAGAATATGTACTTAGGTAGGTACATTTAGGTACCAAATGACAATGGTTGCATCATCAAGAACGGGCTAAGTTAAAAAAAAAATTATTTTGAGCTATTAACTTTTTCATTCCTTATACCTACTGCGGCACTTACCACATGATACTGTGTTTGGATATTATACACACTACTCTAGTGTTAGTAGCACTTATCCCCTTATGCAGAATATTGTCTTTAGTGCCCAGAAAAAATTTCAAGTTTTGTGGTCAATTTGTTTTAATCTTGCGCTTAGCCTGTTATTGGTGATGAAGTCGAGTAGTTCTTTGATATCAGGTTTACTTACAGTCAAGAATCCAGGGGAAAAAGATGGACCCACATGTATATGGGAGCAGCATTTTTAAATCCTCAACTCATAACTGACACAGAGGGATGTTTCACAGGCAAAAATTTAGAAATGGATGTCTGTTTTCATGAAAGGGGGGAGGACAGTGGTAGAATGATTTCATTTCCCGTAATCCGATAAAAAGTGAGAGAAAGGGAAATACGTATGAGGAAAGTCTTTTCTCGGGGTTGGAGGAGGATTCTACAGAACCTCTTCCGTTTGAGGTGCTTTCATTGTTGCCTCGCAGGCTATACTCAATCGGGAAAAGGAAAATATAGACAGGAAGGCTTTCATCTTGAGCTTCCCATCAAAAGCCTCAACTATTTTAAAGTGTGCCAAAGGCTTAAAGAATCAGCCTCAATGCATCTTGAAAAATGCATCGAGGCAATGGTGCGTAGTTATTCAATTTGACTCTGATTTATATCATAAAAAGGGCTTTCTGTTTTTATTTCTTCATCTTATGATTTAGATGGTGATTGACAAAAATAACAATTAACCTGAACATTCAAAGAGGGGGGGGGGGGGGAACAAATAAAACAAAGGTGAGAACTTAATTTACAATGGTGAAGGAAAGTTTGAAGAATTTTTGGTTTCAAATATGTACTTTAAAAGGAGAACAGATAACCTCCAGTTCAAGAACTATCGTTTTCTCAAAAGAAAGGAGGAAAAAAATATAAAAGGTTAACATTCAGACTAAACATTTGTACAAAAAGAGCTTGAAGAAGCTAAATATTCGTGAAAGGATATTTACAAGTATTTTAAGTCTAGTGCATTGTAAAGGGCAATGATGTCGCTGTGGCTTGAAATTTTCCAAAATGGATAGTTGTGCTGAAAAAAAAAAATGGAGCTGAATTTATTTAGGAGCCTCATTGGATAAATCAATTTGAATAAAAGCTAGATTTTTAAGGGCAATCTTTCTGATTCTTTTTCTTGGTGGTAATTTATTAGATTTTATTTGATTGAATTGTGATGCTGTTCAATAAGATTGAGCATGCAAGAAATTTAAAATCTTGAGTAAAATAAAATTGTAAAAATTAAATTCGGCATCACAATTTCCTTCACTTTCAACTTTTGGTTCAAGTGTGGTTCTGAATAGGTAAAAAATCAAAATATAATGTTGAGTATTTATTCAACTATGCCTATCAAAGTTTGATTAAGTTGGTTTTGATGATAAATACATACCTTCTTTGCGGCTACTTCCTCTTCGTCTCCATCACCAACCACAACATATGTGCATTCTTGTCCAAACTTGGCAACAATCCTTTCAAAACAGTTTTGTTTGCCTGAAATGATCAAAATTATTGCGTTTACACATTTAAGGCTGTGAAAAAATATTTCAGCCATTGGCTATGGAAAAAAAAAAAAAACCACTCTAACAATACTTGAAAAATGTTGCTTGAGGAGGTTAAAATAATTAAGCATTTTAACTGGGAGGCATACAATTTTGGGAAGTATATAAAATTGAGGCTTCGTATATTTGATCACCATAAGAAAAGATAAAGTTTTAATAAAGATCACCAGGATAAAGTTTTGTTTTCATTGGTCAAAATTAAATTAAATTATTGAAATGACTTGGCTGTCATGATTGAGTTATTTCAAACGATTGCCCACTTTTTCCTATTTTAGGTAACATTTTTCACCTCTTGATTTACCCTATTTTGCTCTGTCATTCTATGGATGCCTTAACTAATATTTGCATGTTAACCTTAACTTGTCAGATGGTCTTATGATATATAAATGAATTTCAATCAAAAATATAAATTTTGCCAACGGCCCCCCTAAGAGGCTGATACATAGGATTTCCCAAGAGTACCAGGACTGAATCCATATCTTCAAAACTAATGCAGATAGCAAGCTGGTTGGGGTTGCAGTCAAAAGAACAGCTCATATTCTATCAACTATCATCAAGTTAAGCTCATTGAATTTTGCAAATGCTTTGACAATTTAAACAGAAGAAGTGAGGCCCTCTACCATTCCGAACCGATCAACTTTTTTAACCTATGTTTAAAGAACTAATACCCTGTCCACCTTATTCTTGAATGCTTCATATTTTGGCCCTTCTTTTATCGGGTACAGTCCATTCAGTCTACTGCACTTCTTGCTTCTTTTGTTCCATTCAACAAACACTTCCTCTTCAAATACTTCAGGCAGAATGGTATTGAAGCACTGAGGTTCCTTCAAGATCCTATTCACAGGATATACCTTTCATTCCATTCAGTATTGGCTGGTATAATCACGTGCCTCACACAATAACTGCATATATTTACAATTTACTATTCTATTACTATCTTTCCTCATCTCTTCCCATAATGCTCACGCAAATTTGGTCGGAAACAAAGAACTGATTTCTCATTTGAAAAAATCACACCGTCTAAACTAAGTATTTACTCTTAAGAGAAGTGTTTACTCTTAGGAGACGGATTTAGTTAATCTCATGGTAAATCTAAGACTGATTATTTCTCTGCAGTTTTGAAGGAGCATTTAAAATTTAGACGTGGCCCTGGATTCAGGTTTTTTGGATTATTTGAAATGGAATAATAAATTTGTATGGCAGGTCTTACCGACTTTAGCTGCTGAATAAATATTTTCAACTTGAAATATTTCGCCCAGTTCGTAAAGTAAAACTTTGGCCAGAGCAGGAACTAATTGAGTACTTGTTACAAGAATATTTACACAATTTGGCCTGAAAAATAGAGAATTTACAAGACAAAGATATAAATAAGAGAGAAGAAGAGATAGACTAATATACATATAGTAATCATTAGTAAGAGAGAAGAAGAGATAGAATAATATATACATTCATCATTAGTAAGAGAGAAGAGATAGAATAATATAGTATTTCTTTTGTTATCGGTAAAATTTGAGTTCAATTAAATTTTATGAGCTTATCATACCGGTATCATATTAAGCTTAAATTAAATTGGTTTAAATTAAATAACTTAATTTTTCTGTAACTAAGTATCAGTGTTTGAAAAAGTAAGTAAAATAATTGAAGAATTTTTGACATAAAAAAAAAAAAATAAATAAATAAATAAAAAGGAGTCTCATGTGAATTTTTGACCGATTTCACAGAAGCACATTAAACTTTACTTCTATCCTATCAACTTTAAAGAATTCTTTTTCTTTTTTTCTACTTCTCTGATTGAGATATGCAATAACTGATAACAGCAATTACAGCTTTTGTGACCTTCATTTCTTGTTATTTTCGCAATGAAATAGAAGTTCAATTTTTTCTGTGGTACAGTTGGACCACTTCACTCATTCTTACAACCCACTACTTAATTTAGAGGAAAGTCATATAATTTACATCTTTAAATCTAGGATTAATATAAAGAAATAGGAAATGTTTTAAGTACCGGGAATGAATAAGAGAAAGACATTTTGCCGCTTGTGTTGACCAGTTGTCTGTAAGTGCTTCAATATCACTTCTGAGCTGCAGCCAGCGATTCCGCTGGTCTGGCGTGAGGACGCCTGGAAAAAGAGATACACCCTTGTTATTTTCAATTGTATTTAAAGTTTCATAGTTTCAGACTTCCACGATAGAACTTTAGTTTCAGTGTGCCCTTTAGAGAAAGTCATTTTTCATTTCCTAGCCTAATAATTGAATTTTGGATACAACTTTTAATGAGAGTTGAAGAACACCAGTGAGTCATCAATGCCATAAAAGCTTTTCGAAGTTCCACCATGGTAGCTGATTGAGCAAATAAAAGCTTACTCCTTCATCTTAATTATACATGTTAATTTTTGACAGAATAAGAGAAGCATAAGAGTTATCGAAACAATTTTTCTTGAACATTTGTTTCTTTGTTGTGAATTTGTTACGTACATATGAGTCGCTTTTACAGCGCTCTTTGGCGCTTTACGACGCCTAATCGCCACAAAGCTCGGTCTTCCCACAGGTCATCAGGGAGTTGACACTCCCTCATTTCACTCAACACCCCCTGTCGCCAACCTCTCACTGGCGTCCCCTACGTCTCCTCCCAGGAGGAACCCAATCAAGCATCTTTTTTGGCAGCCTCTCTTCAGTCATCCTATTGACATGACCATACCAAACAAGTTGTTTGGTCATGACGTCGAACACGATGTCATTTTCGACTTCCATTATCTGACGCACTCTATCATTACGGACCCGACCTTCTCCAGAAATCCATCTCCGTTGCTCTTAGCATATCCTGTGTCCCTTTCTTCAGCTGCCAAACTTGACATCCGTATGTTAATATACTTTTGACTACAGCGTTGTATATCCTCCTCTTGTTATCTTTGGAAATCCGCTGATTCCAGAGGATTCCATTTAACATCGCTATAGCCTTCCTTGCTAAGGTGCTCCTTTCCCTGATAGCTTGATCCGTCCTTCCATCCTGGGTCAACCGCACTCCCAAGTACTTAAAGTGCTCGCAGCCTTTGATCTGCTGCCCATCCTCCAACTCAATGCTTTGCTGATCACCGCCAAAAGTCATCTTCTCAGATTTGATATGCTGACTTCCAAACCCCACTTCCGATATTCTTCTACTAACTTGCGCATCATGTACTCCGCGTCATCTTGATCTTGAGCAACCACAACCTGGTCATCAGCAAAGCACAGAGTGAAAAGAGTTTCAAAATCACCCAAGGGGACACCCATACCAAGGGTGAATTTGTTAAAGGGGTTATATTGGTGGTAACTCAATAAACGGGCTGTGCTGACAGTCCCTAACTGGTGCTGAAGTACTTAAGAGATATCAACATCTGGAAGGACATACTGGCTATTGAACTCCGGTAAGTGTTGTAGAAATCTTTGATTTTTCTGTATCGGAATGCAAGTTTCCTCATCCAGTCGACTCCCCCTCGAACACCCGTCGCCAGACATAGACTGCTGTTTGGAGGGGAGGTGGCTCGAAATCCGTCACCGGCAAAATTGTACGTTGAGAGGTCATGGCCATTATCATCAGAGGCTACATCATCGACATGTACCTGATCACATTCCTGAAAAAATTTGAAAAAATCAAAACAAAAGAATCATTGGCAGGACAGGATTGACAGGATTCAATCCCCGGATTGCAATCCAGGCAACTCTAACCAACATACTTGAGTAGATAAAGAGCAAAAACTTACTTTAAATAAATAATAGAGTAAGTGGAGGCAAAAGGCCGCTTTTTCCCATTTTTCACTATTAGGTATGAGGGAATCATTTAATTTAAGGATACGGAAAAATATTGAGAGAATACAGAAAACTCTGGTTACAATATATCTCTTTAATACTTATTTTCCTAAAATGATTTCATCCCTGAAATAGATTTTTCCCCCAAAAAGTCAATTTAATAAGTACTCTTAGTGCAGTCACTTTCTAAACAACTAATTCATGATTAAATTCATTCACCTACCTCAAGGTCATTATAAAATAGGTGAGTATCAGTCAAATGATATATTAAATTTTCCATACTTTGTCCAAGCTCAGCTGTCGCTTGTGGGTCCTGAAATAAAGCAAAGGAAAAGTTATAGGTATTTATCTGGAGTGGGTAACATACCAAACAATAGAACTGAATGTAACAAAAGGGTTTTTTTTTTTTTTTTTTAAATTTTTGTATGTAGTTCTTTCTTCCTCAATTGAACTAAAATAGTTACTTAAACTAAGACGTTTAAGAATGTGTATTTTAGCTTATTTTAAAACATTTCAAAACAATGGCAAAGCTTTCAAAGTGTCGAGAGAGAAAAAAATTCAGCTTTGGAGCATCATAGAGCAACTTCAAACAACAGTTCACATTGTTTCAGCCTTTACTTCTTGAGCAGTTAAAGTGAAAGTGATAAACTATTTACTTGACAAAAATGATTTTTTTCTTTCAGTTATAGCACTGAAGGTGTGCAAGTTCGTGACTGATGCCAATGCAACAAGTTTTCTGAAGTGCTCTAACATATTGCCTTCGATGGATCGTTAAGCAGCCTTTTGTCTAACTTACACAACTCAAGGGCCGCACTTTCATGCACTTTTCATCCAGGAATTTGCCAAAAAGTTCACATCTTTCCTTGTTTTTCTAAATCTTTATTTGCTGTCAGTGCTCCAAGTAAAATGTTCCAAAAATTTTTTTCAGCAGCTTCACTGTCAGACAGACAAATTTTAATATATGTTTGAAATGAATAGCATTAAAGTTGGAAATGTTACCTTGGAGTATTTTTCAGCAAAATGTTTGGTTAAAAGAGAGTGGAAAATTATGATGGTCTCATCCAAGTCCCATATGAAAACTCGATCAAGACCATGCTCTGATGTTGGCCCAGGTGAGACAGGAGTCGCCAGAGCCCCTGTTGAGGAAACTAGCTTTCGCCCCCTTCCACGGCTGCATTTATCTACAAAACATAAGAAATTGAGCCAAGTTATTTGACAAGCGTACTACGATTTGAGGAGCTATTCATATGGAAAAACAGTACGAAGGGGGTTAAGTGCGCCATTTTTCTGACGGACTATCTTCTGCATTAAGCATACGCCTAAGTATTACGCACAAAATTTTATGACCTCACACAATTTTTGAGCATTAACTGGGATTGGTTCTGAAGGAAAATCGCCTTACAACAACAAGGACTTCTTTCTTTAATAAAATTAGGGCAAGCAGGCTGGCGGATATTAGATTCTGTCGCCATTCCTGACGGGCCTAAAATTGAATTGTTTGAAGAAACATCATCGAATGAGCCAGTCTCTGCTAACAGAAAAGTATTTGAATGCAGGGGCGAGTCATGAATTGGGAGAAACTCGGAAATCGGAACTCTGAGAGGAGAAAGTGCTTGAAGAGGAGGCAGCATGATGAAATTAATTCATTTTAATTCAGTTCATATTCTTCTTGTAGTATTTTTTGAAACGTTGATTTTTTCCGACTGAACTCAGTTTAAGTTTCTTTACAGAATTAACTAATCTGTCTGCTTAGCAATGATAGTTTACCAGAGAAAGATGTCTTCATCATAGAGGTATACAACTTATTTCAACAGCATGATAATATGTATTTTCATAATATTAATATGACTATTCTTGGGGATACAATAATACTTTCCTTTAGGAATTCTTGGGGTTTTAGGTTTCATGGACTATGCTTGGCAACATTTTGAAACTTAGAACACAGTTATCTCAAAGAGGTCAATTTGCAACTCATGTCATTTTTCCGCCTACATCCTTGATCAAACTATACTTTCTCTTTATCCACACTCAACTAGAAAATCATTATGCTTTTTTCATGGCAAAAAAGACAAATGAGCTTAAAGAATAAAACTAAGCCAGGATTGTTTGGGTAAAGACTTTTCGTTCAATGAACACCAAAACTCCAAAAACCTATTGTTTCACTGAGAACGCTAATTATGTATTTATTCATTTTTTTTTAAAGAGCCCTTTCTCACAACTGCACTCTGAAATGGAATCACTATTGGCAGAAGGATGGCTTGCTCCAAAACTCTATTCACCTCTAATGCAACATTTCAGCTACTGTTCATTTTAATTTTTGTAAAGAATATCCACCAATATGTTTGATAGAAACATTCCGAAACTTTATTCTCAATTTTTTAAAAAAATATTAATAAATCATTAGATGGATATTTTTATGGTTGCTTTTTTATTTTCGAAAAAAAAAAATAAATAAATAAATAGGATAGATATGTAGGAGATGATGCACTGAAAGTCAGACACTTTTAAAAGTGGGTAAGTCATGGAATAATTATCCTTCCATATTCCTAACGGAGTGAAATTATGAGTTTTAGAAATTTTGATGTTTGACTCGATTAGTGCAGATCATGCAGCTAGGAGTGCATTTCAGACTTTTTTTATGTGTCCATCTTCATTTTCCAACGCTTTCACATAGAAATAGTCTATTCACTTGCCTGTAACTCTTGTGTGCAACAGACCCAATAGGATTTGAAAAATCATTTTTACAAAGGAGTAATAACATCTGAATGTTGGCAATAATGGGACTCTGGACAAGTCATGAATTAAAGCACAACATCACCTGTTTTCTCTTTAAGATTTCACAAGGAAAACGAATCACACGGAGAGAAGTCTGAAAATCAATTTTCGAACAAGAAGCTGTAACTGTATAAGTGTTAATACTATTAAAATTGGTTAAATGGCAAAATGATGTCATTTGTATGATGAAACTTTCATTTGATCTGTGTTAAAAAGACTTGGTAATGACTCATTCAAGAGTTGATATAAAACTTCATGTTGGTTACATTGTGTTCTACATAATATTTTGAAGAGAGAACATGTGACGTTTTCTTCTACTTTAGACCTCATCTAGTGGCTCATTGTTGCCAAGGTTGATGGCTGAGCTCACTCTTAAAATCTCGGCAATCACAAAAAATATGAATGAATTTTGGAGGTGGGAAAGGAGATTATGGCTTGGATGATTTTTAAGCTCCTAAAAAATAAAAAATTTAACTCACTTGTATCAAGACTAATTCTGCGACCAGTGTCAATTTTAATGGGAGATGACGGTTCAGAAGGTAATTGGCTATCTACAAAAGAAAATAACAAAAGTGTTTACTAAAAGAAATCAAGTGGACCTAAAATTTCTTGAAGGACAATCAGTTTCTACATCCAACATGGTTGAGTATGTCCCCTTTCAAAACGAAAGTAATGATTTCGCCTACTCTAGTTTTGCTTGTTTAAGTTTATCCAGCCTTCATTGATCATGTATGCTGAGCAAATAGTGCAAAAGTGTGCATCACTGAAGATCTGTCCATTAATAATGTTCGGATTTTCATCTTATTCATTTAACCCTCCTTGCCTGCATGTCAAATCCCCTCCTACCTTCCATTAAAGGGTTTTTTTTAGCAGTTGAAGGAAGTCAATCTAACATTTGATGTCACTACGGATGTCTGGATACAATGTACGATGTACGGATGTACGGATATAATGCAACTGTTAAGCCCTCTTAAAGCACAATAATAACCAAGACTACTTGCAACCTATTCTTGGGGAAACTAACACTGAAGACATTTTTCCTTCAAAATATCGAAATCCAATTTTTCAAATCCACTCAAAAAACCGCTTCACTGAGAATTTTGTTACTGTGGATAAAGATTCCCTTCCAGGCGACGGCTTATTATGCATAGATGAATGCTCACAATCAATAGTACTTATATGATCATCTATACATGATAGTGTGAGTGTGGATATTATCAACTGATAGCAACCAAGGGGATGCTGCCTGTATGCGCACTATAGGTATTAATCAATCGACTGTTCATATCAGTCAAAATTGAACACTTGCCAATTGATCTGAAGGAAATTCTGGAGCATTGAGTTGCATAAACTCCATGCTGGAGTTAAAGTGGTCATGAAGCTAGATGCTTTTTTGTAATAAATTCACTGCTTGGCTGCTACCGTAAAACTTTGGTCAATCTTATTCCTGACAGGAGACTTAAGTGAAACGGGTTAGTTAGTAGGATTCAGAGCTTGTGAGATGCTGATGCAAGGAGATTAAAAATGACTTTTACCTGTTAAAGGAGCTGCTAAAGAATACGGTGACGTGTTGAAAGAGCCAGGATATGTAGTGCATCCCTGCGACGCAGCTGCACAATAGTTTGCCATTGCCTGTACCTGTCCGTATGCATTTGAATAACTTGAAAATTCCTATAAAATAAATTGTTTGGAACTCAGTCATTTCAATTTTCAATAGAATCAGAAAAAAATTGACCTACTATGCAGGATCTCATTATTTTCGACCTAGGTATAGTTTCTACATCAAAAATTGTTAAGGGGAATATTGCATTTTAAATACTAGAATGTTATGCAGGTGTATAGCTATGATGATGTCGGGTAAATTTTAGCAACATTCATAATACATTAATTATTTTGAGTGGCAAGATTTATTAAATTGAGATTACTTAGTATTATTTATACATTGATAAGATCGTATACAGATTGAGAATTTTTTCCTCCTTGCTCTTACCACGCATATTCTCTGAAAGTTGTATGCAAAAATGGCCCAGGGGTAGGTGAGTAATATTCTATGAAAAAAAAGAGGGGTGGGTTTTTCAGAAACCCAAATTAATGGTCCTTCACTGCTTTTTGTGGTTTCACTATTAATACGCTTGAGTTAAAGTTTTGTCTCACTTCAAGGGTAAAATTTATGCTGATATAATCGTCTGACGTACCTGTTGTGCCGGGTAAGAGGAGCTATATCCAGGGGTATACGTTGCTGTATAAGGATTGTAATAGTCTGGATAGTTGAGGAAACCATTGGAGCTGTTATTTATTGCTGATGAGGAGGAGGAAGAAGATTTATTGCACTGACTTATCGATCTATTGTCTGAAACCAAACAGGCCATGCAATTAGAAACATTGACTTCCTGTCATCTCCAGAGGGTTCTTTATTTGGCTCAGTCAGTGGGTGCACAAACAGACAATTTGAAAAAAACCTTGACAGATGAATTACAGTTGCAGAGATTTCAGGTAGTGATCAAAGTACATGGAGTTGTAACAAAAATAGGCAAGATATGTCTCAACCGATGGCTGAAAAAATGCTGAAAATTCTCTACACATGGAAAATCCTTGAAAGTAGGGTCCGTGCCAGGTAAATTTATTCACCGCTTTGGCGCGCAACAAAAGGTCCTCCATCCAAGCCCGCCACAGGGGGGGGGATAGTGGGTCCCTGGTTCCAGGGCACGGGCTCCGGAGGGGCCCATGCTGCCCAAGACACACTACTTCAAATTCACATGAAACACTAGTCAGGGCCCGGATCTATATCTGGTACCAGAGCCCGAGATGAGAGATGTGGCAGGCCTGCCTCCATCTCGATTCTTGTATTTAATTTCAATACTAAACTGAAGATAGTGATCTTCTGTCTACTCTAAACTTGTGTCAACTTATTTGGCATGGATTGTATGCTTGGGTGGCTTTATTGTCAGTTAAAAAATAGTACACCACAGTGGCATCGCAGTCAGAGATAGATTTCGTGTTACCATGATATCTACATTTTCCCCCCTCCACAATGATAAACTACGAATTTTTAAAGTACTCACAATGGTGTACACTTGGTTAGTCAAAAGCAGATTTCCAAGAAAATCTTGAGGGAAAGACAATTTGAGCACAAAAGGCAAGAGGGCGATTCGTTATCGAAAGTATGTAATTGCTTTCTAACCTCCACCGCAAGAAGTACTAAGTAAAGTAAACAAATGTGGTGATAACAAAACTCAATCGTGATTGGTTGGTGACTGTGATATAATTGGCTAGCAACAGAATTACAGTTTAGCGGGAAACATCGTGATTGGTTGATGACTGTGATACAATTGGCTAGTGAAAGATACACATAGTTCGCGGGAAATCCAAATTGTCGGACTTTTAACGCGGGAAATTCAAATTGACGGGTTTATAAGATACAAATTGAAGCATTCTGATTCATGTTTCTAAACCAGAACTGCACGTAAAACACAAGTTGCGCAACGGAAACTACGAAAGTCGACTTCTGACGAAGATATTAACGTTTTTAGTTTATTGGTTATGGGAACTTTGAATTGCCCGGTCACAAGAAAAACAAGACTCCTCAATAGGGAATGCCCTTTCCCTACCCTGAATCGAAGTACCCAGTTTAAAGTTGTCACATTTTTAAACCGCACGTTTAGTGTGCGTTTTGACTCATTAAATAGATATATTTATTTATTTATTTATTTTTTTTTTGAGAGGGAAGTTTGAATTTATGGATTGAAAAACAATTATATCATAGTAAAGAGTTAATTTCAGTAATTTTCGTGGCACGAATCCGTGAAAATTTGATTACCTAGGGTGATTTGTATTTCTTTCGTGGTCGAATACCGCACGCCAGAAACCGAGACGGATCACCCTAAGAAACATAAATTCGTATCTTGTCTACCGGTCCATTTTTCTAAAACTCTCGAGGGCCACTGTCCTTATTTGTTGTAAAATTTGTCACTGGACTGCAGGTATCTAGGAATGTTACATTTCAGATGATGGGAACATTTCATTGAATATTGGTCTATTTATTCTTGCTAAGAGTTTCGAACTTTTCTGAGAAATAAAATTTCTAAGATTTAAATCGGATACTGACGATTTGTAGAGAATACGTAGAGTCTGCATTCAAACTCATCTAAGAGTATACTGATTGTGAGAAAGGGTCATCATTTATAATCGTATTGTCCCGCACATTAACGTAAAATATAACTATATTACATTTTAAAGCGGTTAGTGTGTAACTTACTTGATACATTAGGATATGATGTCGTGGCATACGGCTGCGTATTGTAAAAGCCACTTGCATTTCCATAATTATTTGAATTCGAACTGCTATACGCTTGCTGCATACTGGAAAAACAAACGAAAATTCGTGAAACATTGAAAATAAGTTTTTCAGTGCTGAAAAGAAAGTATTTCTCAAGCTGTTCACACTTGGTATGCGTAAAAAGTCGTATTTTTCGAACATGGGAAGGAACTTCTCATGAAAAAGAAGCGCTGTGCTCATGACATTCTATTCAAATATTATACCATACTTAATTAAGTGTAATAAAAACAACTTAAGAACTCAAGGCATGAAGCGAAGGTCTCACTCTAATTATTGCTAATATCATCATTATTTTTTAATTTTTTTTCTTACCATAATTTCAAGTCTTTAGGGATAAGTCTTGAGGAATGAGTATGAGTAGGTTATTTAAAACAAAGATTTTACCTTTATAAATGAAGTAATGAGTCCTTACCTGTTGTAATATTGCGAATACTGATAGCTGTCTTTGATTTCCGGGTGCGCGCTAAGGGGACTATTCGAGTAACTTGAGAAGAGCTGGTCATTGACCAAAGGCTGGTTCAAACAATCCGTCATCTCATTTTTAATAACTAGATCACTCACTAGAACAAATAATGGAAAAAGAAATAAAAAATGACTTAATGATTGAAAATAGATTTAGGAAGGAAGGTCGAGTTCATTTTAAATATACTGCCATGTTACCAAGGAGAGTATAGTAACGACATTGTCAAAATCGAGTTTCTTCAAATTTTATGAATCTACCTTAGATGAACTGAATGATTCCACCAAAACAGGTAAGTAAAGTCTTAATAACAAAGAATACGTGAGTTGAGAGAGGGCAGTAAGTGCGCAAAAGATGACGCCGTCTCTGCTAAAACAGCAGTAAAAATCACTACGTAATCTACTCACCTGGTACTTTCAGAGTATCAAATATAAAGCTCAAGCTTTAGTGACCCATTAACACTCCCTGTGGCTGAGACAAGTCAAAAATCCTGGTGCCATTGCTACTACTTGTACTCTTATTTTCAAACATGCATCATATTATACCTGTGCGACCTCTGAATAAGAAAGAAATTAACAGTTTTTTTAAACGTTGATGAAATGATGATAAAATAGTAAATTCTTACCATCAGACTGCTGTGAGCTAAGGGACCATGGGGTGGTTCCGCTGGGAGCAGAGGTCAAAAAATTCGAATGGATAAGGGACGGATTTCCGGCATTACTGTCCACTAAACTGGCACTTCCTCCTGAAAAGCAGAATACCCAGAGTTCAATCAGCGAGAGAAAAAAATCCATGAGATTTGTTATTACATAGCCGTCGGTTCATCACCCCGAGGAAAGATCTCCGAGATCATTTGGTCAGTAATCCTTGAACTTTCACGTAATACGTTTGAATTTCAATGAATCATATCATATGTGAATATCATATATGAATATCATATCATATATGAATATCATATCATATATGAATATCATATCATATATGAATCATATTTTTTTTTTAAATGTTGTATTTTAATTATCCCAAACATTTGAAATTACAACTGCTTTAAAAAAGTAATGGGCCTGTACGTTGCACGCAGGAGGCACGGCCGAATGAGTGGCCTTTCTACATGTATGAGAAAAATTGCACGAAAAGCACGTTGATAGGGAGCAAATACATTGACAGGGCTGCCACTTTATTTGGGGGACTCCTAAAACTGAAAACACGGCAACCCTGCTAATGTATTTTGCTCCCTATCTTCGCATGGAGAGTTTGTCTTAATGTAGACGTGGACTCTCAGGAAAGCGTGCGATACTCATTCCATTTTGGCCTCAACTTGGGAGCTTTTTTTGAGCTTGGGAGTTGATTTCATAGAAAACCGGTGGCACCATCGTGTTTCTTGCGAACTTTTATGAGGGTCATCCAAAAAGTAAGGTTCCCTACCTTGTATCTTCCGAGCGAAACGAGATAAACCAAATCGGTAAAAAAGTCAATATCACGCATACTCTAAGCTTTAAAACAAGCTCAAGTTTTTGAAAATCGGTCAAAGGATTCGGGAGTAAACTTAATTTTACAGAGATAACCTCCTATCGCCGCGTGCCCACCTCCGGGGTCAGGATGCACGGAGAGTCGATTATTGAAGACTCGGGTTATCGCCTCTATACATCACATCAACAAGGAATTTTAAAGTTTTCATTGAGTAGGCCTTACCTTACTTTTTGACGTAGTCTCCACATCTTTTTTGACATTTCTGGTATCATTACAGCAGCTTCTTGATGCCTTCCACGTAGAAGCTTTCGCCTTGACTCCAAAACCATAGTCATTGACAGCGATCTGCACTTCCAAATCAGTTGCTTTGCGTGGGGAAATTTTCCCCCAATCCTTCAAACTCTCTTACTTTAGCTTCATGTGACTTTCATTTGTTCCCGAGCGGAAACACTTCCACGATGGAAGCGATTTTCAACCGATTCAGAGGTACAGATGACTGGTCAATGACTGGTTTCAGAGTCAAGGCGAAAGCTTCTATACGCAGAGGGCATCAAGAAGCTGCTGTAATGATACCAGAAATGTCAAAAAAGATGTGGAGACTACGTCAAAAAGTAAGGTAAGGCCTACTCAATGAAAACTTTAAAATTCCTTGTTGATGTGATGTATAGAGGCGATAACCCGAGTCTTCAATAATCGACTCTCCGTGCATCCTGACCCCAGAGGTGGGCACGCGGCGACAGGAGGTTGTCTCCGTAAAATTAAGTTTACTCCCGAATCCTTTGACCGATTTTCAAGAACTTGAGCTTGTTTTAAAGCTTAGAGTATGCGTGATATGTACTTTTTTACCGATTTAATTTATCTCGTTTCGCTCGGAAGATACAAGGTAGGGAACTTTACTTTTTGGATGACCCTCGTACATGAGAGTCAATAGTCAAATCGCAAATTCCTCACACATGCAACATCTCCATTCTTTCACACTGCCTCATGAAGTCATGAAACCGAGAATAGCTGAGCCAGTAAATAATGGATCCTCTTGTGTCCATCCTCTTTTTAAGGCGCTCCAGGTGGAACCAATGAGCATCTGAATCGGGGTGTTCTGGGGGCGAATGGGGGGGGGGGAGGTGGGGGGGGGTGATAATTAGGTAATTGACTTACCTGAGACCGGGTGGGCCTGGAAATGGAGGTCGGGGGCCGGCGGCTGGGCCGACGTGGGGCCCGGCGAACCGGACGAGGAGTCGCTCGGATCCGAGCTGGGACTCGGGGCGCCGCCCGATGCGGCAGGTTCCACCACACTTCCGCCGCTGCTCTCGCTCCGCCGCCCGCTTCCGCCTACGACCACGCCCGCGTTCACTCCGCCTCCGCCTACGCCTACGCCTCCTCCACCGCCGTTATCACCGCCTCCGTCCGCCGAGGAACTCCTGTAACAAAACCACATACCGTTAGAAAACCCCTAGGGACCATTCTGCCGTGCAAAAGGTCCAGTTACACGATCGAATTGAGCCATCAAATTGGGCCTCTCATTGGTCGCATCCTCACCTCCGGTCTTTTCCCACCAATCAGAGCTTCAGTTTGATGGCTCAATTTGATCGTGTAACTGAACCTTAAGGTAAAACGCCGTATGAACCTTCAGGCGTAGCCAAATTTCCTCTAATGAAGTACAAATTTACTGGGGAAGTTTTGAATATTTTTCTTCCAATTTTTTGGACAATATTTTCCGCACTTTAATCTAAAACATCTGAAATTTTCAAGGAAAAATATAGAGCTTTCTTCCAAAATTAACATTTTACCTATCGGAAGCAATTTGACAACTATCGAATGTTCATACGGCGCTTTCCCTTAACATGACAGCATTACTGTGGGCAGTGGCGAAACCAGAAATGTTTCTGGAAGAGGGGGAGGGTCTCCTGTCAAAAATGTCTCATATGGAAAGAAAAAATGATAAATATTCCCGAAAATCACCAAAAATGAAGAGGTTTACTCGGAAAGTTGTCTGGTCATGGGTGGGGGGGGGGGGGCAGTCCCCCTCGACCCTTTTCCCCCGGTTGCGCCATTGACCGTAGGCGTAGCTATTCCTGCAGAAGTGCAAAAGGTGTATTGGACGAATAGGCAACTATCACTTTCCCGGTATGTTTATTGCCTATGTGGCGAGATTGAAGGCGGATCTGAAGTGGGCGATACCTGCCAACGAGTTTACGCATTCCTTATTAATTGGCATCGTCAAATTTTTTGGAGTGACATGTTTTGTGTGAGTTCGAATAGAATGGGGGGGAATGGGAATTTGTCGAGACTCTTTCGCTCAAAAATGCTTCGTGATGATCTATTGACAAAATCACGAAAATTAGATTTTCGCTGATATCGATAAATATGACGGCATTCTCTAAGAGCCATAAATGCGTGGCACTACCCAAGAAACGCAGTCATAGAGCACTCCGCAAAAAAACCATAAACCGCCTTTGCTTCGCCAAGAGCTTTTAGAAAAAAGAGGTTCACCGTTCACATACTGAATATCAGAGCTTTTGGTCTAGATAGCTAGGCTTTCGACGATCTAACCTCAGGTTACAACAGGCTCCTTTGGCCACAGATTTGTTAGACTCATATTCTTTGCCGAAGACTTCCTTTATCTGACCGCAAGTACGATTCATAGGACGAAACACTTTGTCCCCATAAATAGAAACTTTGGTGTGTCATGAGAGCGGAATTTCGGCCCTTCTGAACTGAAGTTTTTCCAATGCAGCTGACGCATCCAAATTACTTGTACTTGTGCTTTTTTATTTTTTACATGCGCCAAGTTTAGAGTTAGAGGTTTATAGTTAATTTTCTATGAACGTAGAGGCAGGCGCACAGTGCGTTGAATGGTGACAAAAATCCCCCTAAAAATAAAAGTCGAAATTTTCCAAAAATTATGTGGTGAACGTTAAGTGGTATATCTGGCAACACTATTGTCAGCGATAGTATCGATTTTTTATCGATACCTAGTGCCCGCACAGGTGGTCCATATCAGCCAGTTCTGAGCTCCTGATTAGAAGCCGATTGCAGATGACAACAATGAGGAGCATTCTGATCAACAGGCTTCAGTGCCATTCTATCCTTCCTGGAAGCTTCATTCCTACTGGTAAGCACTTTCTATTTTTGATTTTTTCAATTTTTAAATCCTTTTTTTGTGGCGAATATTGCATTTTGAAATACTGCTCATTTTTAACAGTTTTTTCTACTTTCATGGAGTGGCGAAAATAAGCTTTAACAGTATTTGAAATTTCGTGCACGTAAATACATTCAGTAGTATGTGTACTTTCAGAAAATCAACGTTTCATCTGCCCGATGTTGCCCGTTCGGACGGAAATCATGATTTTCCATGAAAATTTGGCCATTTTTCAGGTGTTTTCGGGCTTTTATTCGACTTTGATTCAAAGTTCACAAATTAATCTAAAATTTTCAAGGCATTTTGCACAGACACAAAAAGATAATACTGAAAATGATGTAAAGAAATGGTGAAATTCATTTTTAATTATGACATGATGCCAGCTCGCTCTAAAAATAGCACATTTCTTTAATATTTGTATCCACGTTATATGTATGCATATATATGAACTTATTCCGATTACATGAACCTAGTTTCCAAAAAATATGGATGTAAATATATTAAATGGCATGTAAAAGAAGGGAACTTTGAAATTGAAGTAGCTCAGTGTTGCCTAATTTCATGAAAACTTCCATTTTCGCAGGGCTCGTTCCTACGTTCTTTTGAAGTTTCATGAAGTGGCAAAAAAACTATTGACAACTATTGGAGATATTTCAATGTGGACATAATCAGTGGTACGTGCACTTTCAAAAATTAAATTTCAGCTGCCCGTAGCCCCCCGTTTGGACAGAAATCGTGATCATTTGTAGAATTTTACCATTATTCGGGGTTTTCTGCCTCTCGTTTGGTTCTTGAGCCTTGCGAAAATGGAAGTTTTCATGAAATTTGGCAACACTGAGCTACTTCAATTTCAAATTTCCCTATTTTACATGCCATTTAATTATATTCATACCAATATTTTTTTGGAAACTAGGTTCATGTAATCGGAACAGTTCATATGTATGCATCCATATACGTGGATACAAATATTAAAGAAATGTGCTATTTTTTAGAGCGAGTTGGCATCATGTGACACTTAAAAATGAATTTTACCATTCGTTTACTTCATTTTAAGTTTTATCTATTTGTGTCAGTGCAAAATGTCTCAAAAATTGAAGGTTAATTCGTGAACTCTGAATCAAAGTCGAAAAATGGCAAAATTTTCCTAGAAAATCATGATTTCCGTCCGAACGGGCAACATCGGGCAGATGAACCGTTGATTTTCTGAAAGTGCACATACCACTGAATATATCCACGTGCACAAAAGTTCAAGTACTGCCAATGCTTTTTTGTGCCACTCCATGAAAGTGGAAAAAAGGGTTAAAAATGAGCAGTCTTTCAAAATGCAACATTCGCCACAAAAAAAAAAGTATTTAAAAATTGAAAAAACCAAAAATAAATAGTGCTTACCAGTAGGAATGAAGCTAACAGGAAGTAAAACGTAGAAGTTATGAGAAATAAAATTAGAATAATTAAATTAGCTTGCATTTCAATAAAAAAAAAAAAAAAAAAAAAAAATATTTTACGCTTTGTAAGGTTTAAAAACCCGTTATGAAAAATAACAAAAAATGGCAACACAGCAACGTTGAACTATATTTTCTCTCGTAAATTGATGTGTTTTGTAAATAAGCACTTGCTAATTTTTTTTGGTGCGAACTTGAGCTTGATATCCTCTTTTTTTCAAGGAGATATCAAGCTGAAACGGTTTTATCCAATTTCCCCTCAAATACGGGGCCAACCCCCCTCAAAATGTTCCTATCAAAAAGTTCTGTTTGTCACAAGATAGTACGTACCGAGAAGAGCAACTCACCAAATTTTTATGAAATTTCAACAATTTTTTAACTGAGTTATCGATTTTTGACACTCGTCCCCATGTAATCAACGCACTGTGAGGCGCCACGATCTTAGCAACGGTCAAAAATTTTAGCAGAAGTTTAGAGCTTCGAATTCATCGCTTGACCGAGATGAGATGAAAAAAATAATGCTCGAGTTTTTGGCTGTTTGGCAACAATTTTCTACTTGCGCCGCACAAGGCGGAGTTGGCAATCTCAGGTTTCCATATTTTCAAAAAATGTTGTTGCTCGTAAGATCGCTGTCGTCTCATTGTTTTCCCTCGAATCTAAATTACTCCGTCCAATCGGTATTCAAACGCGGGCGCGCCACATTCTCCGCAGAGAGGACCTTTCGGATTCGTCACGGAGAATCACTGGCACCATCTTCAAGCTCTCTGATGAATTTCGAAAAACTTTGATACTTAGAAATGAGTAGGATGAAAAGTAATTTTTATCCTAGCCATTTCTAAATATTAACGGGGCCAATTTCTATTTTTTTCTAACTAGTTGCAGGTAATAATGTCTGAATGAGCTTGACAAAATTTGACAGAAACGCACCAAGCCATATCAAGTAAGTATGAAGCGAGATAATGATTTTTGACATGCACACAAGATTTTTTTTCCCCCCACTTTTATAGAATAAAGAGTCCTTTGGAGTCTTAAAGAGGACTCGATATTAAGGACAAAGTTAGATAACCATTTTCATGTTTTCAAAATATTTTGTCTAGACTCAAGAAAAGTTGAGTTCAATACTTTTTTTTTTTTTTTTCAAAAATGCGACTTGATACAAAGCCAAGCGAGGCCGGGGCGGGCGTCTTTAGGTTACTTCGGCGCCTAAAATGTTAGTCTTTTGTCATGCTTAAAGATTTGCGAGGTCAATTTCTATTATTTCTCTGCTTTGAGCAGGTAATAATATTTAGATGAGCTTGTATGACACCAATTTTTCTAATTGAGAAACAAATTATCATTGCAGCGAAAATTGCGGGAGTTCATCGTTTTTTCTTAGATCTGGCGATCATTAAATGGACCGATACTCATTAATAAAGGATAATCCCCTATTATTTGTAGCGCTGAATTCGTCAATGGCTTCAAAAATATCAAAACCTCGGGTTGAAAGAAAATTTCCGTGAGTAACAGGGTGTCGAGGAAATTTACGGGTGAAAATAGGCGTTTTGTCGAATGAAACTCGGTTGTCTCGAAAATTAAGCTGCGGAGGAAAAGAGTTAGAATGAAAGTTTTTAAAAATTATTTTATCGAAGTGGAGGAGGGATCCAGGCAAGCGTTACATAATGTTTATAGGGGGGTCTAGCACAGCGTTACGGATCGTTGCAGGTGGGTGGGGTTGTCAAAAAACCCCAATAGCGTTACGTAATTTGGGAACGGCCCCGAATCTGTGAGGCTTCCGTTTATATCCATCATACTGCCGTGCTAAGGAAAAACGCCGTATGAACTTTCAGGCGTTGCCAAATTTCCTTTGATAAAACACGAATTTCCTGGTAAACTAATGAATATTTTCCCTTCGATTTTTCAGATAATTTTGTACGCAATTTCACCCAATAAAGTTCCTGAAAATTTCAAGGGAAAATATTCGTAATTTTCCTTAAAAATTAACATTTTATCGAAGGGAATTTGGCAACTCTCAAATGTTCATACGGCGTTCTTCCTTAGCACGGCATCATACATATCGATTTTAAGCGCGGTAGACTTTAGCATCGATAGTTTTCTATACATTTAAATGGACAAACCCCGCACCGAAAAAAAGTGAAGTTGATTCAACATTCTGGATGTAAAAAAAAAAAAAAAAATAGCGAGAACTTATAAAATGCTGAATTACTTGCTACAGCTGTTACTTTAGCAATGCCAAGATGTAAAACTAACTGCTGTGCCCTAGGTAATTTAGCAGTTTATAAGTTTTCGCACACTTTTTTTACATCCTGAATGTTTCATTACCTTCACTTTTTTTCCGGTGCGATGTTGCCAACCTGCCAGCTTCGCCCCTGACACGAGGATCACGAGGTGCCGACGAAACGACGGGTCCTCGGAAGCGGTTTCCCGTCGGGAGCGCATCCCCGAATCGATCGTCGTGTTCAGCGAGAACCGCTTAACTCTCGCCGGAGTTCCCGAGCAGATGCGTGGTTTTCGAAAAGGCGGGGGAGGGCGGGAGGCAGAAGTGGCGAGAGACGTGTTTCACACATGGAAACCGGAGGTGATCTATCAAACGCCGCGCTGCGCCGCGCCGGCATTGCCGACGCAACCGGCAACCCGCCCGAGTGTCGTGTGTCACCGTGTCACTCTCATAACCCCGGCCCGGCACAGCGTTGCCAAATACACCCGCACCTCCGAATAATTTGCTCCTGTGATTGGACTCGAGCCTGATTCTAGGCGAGTTCCGTGACGGAGTAGGAAGCGATTCGAAGCATGTGGATTCAAAACGTCACGAAGTCACTTTTTTTCAATTTTCAGCAGGTTGATTTTTGAATCGTTATCAAATGACCGCGATAAAAAAATCTATCGAGCAAGGACATTCGATAAAGATTAAATAAACAACCCGGAAATACTGCAAAAAGCTATAACTTCTTTGAGTATGATTAATTTTTTTGAGGCGGGCTATGAAATACAGCTTAAGATCAGTGTGAGATGCTGGGTCCACACCATTTCGCTGGGAAAACAAAGCCAAGAAGTTCCAATAATTATAATTAAAGTCAAAAATAAAGTTTTAAACTTTAATGAGTTCAGCTCAGGCAGCTTGCATTGGAAAAGACCCAAATAGACCGGTATAGATCTCTCGGCGTGACCTCAACTTAATATTCCAATTACAAATTTCCAAATATTTCAAAACTTCATTTTTAACTCTAATTATAATTTTTGAAACTTCTTGGCTTTGTTTTCCCCGTGAAATGGCGTGGACCCAGCACCATTTCTCCACCATGTTACATACAGTTCGGGCCACTTCTTAGTGTTTTTTTTTTCTGATCAGTGTGAGTACGCCTCAAAATTTCCAAAGTCAAAATCTACTTTACTCTCGGAATTTCTTAGATGAGAATATAAATTTGTGCCTTCTTGATCAGCTTTTTTACACCAAATTACACGTGGTTAGAATTTATGCTCTATTGATCTAAATACATTTTCTTCTCCTTTTTTTCTGAGACCACAGTCCGTTTGAAAAGAGTCAAATATTAATCTTACATGAAAAATCATTAGAATAACGCGTATCGGCAGAACCCGTGACTCCTGAGGCGCAAAGCGCTTGGGATGGACTGGACCGCAAAACGGTCAGTGCTTAGTAAAAACCTCGAAGGAAATTTTAAATAGTTAAAATTAGACACTGGTGAGACCTGCTTAAAAATCAGTAGGTTATTGCAATATTGCAGTATCGTTCGATAAAAATCGAATAAGGAGCAATTAATAGACGAGGGGTGGCTTGGCATCGAAAAATATACGCATACATCTCGAACTGAAAAGAGGGAAGCAGGTAGGAGGAAGGAGAATGTGAAAGGGGATGAAGGATGGGTGTAGCTTTGCGTGTCGAGCATTTATTACTGTCAACACAGTCTCTAAATTTAGTCGGCCATTAAGAGCAAAACAGCGAGTTTGTTTAGAATGATTTACTCATTACATTAATTAATGTATAACTGTAGACAATAACATACGCGACTAAATGCGTCTCGAAGTTTAAAATATAGTTTTTGAAAGTAAGTACAACGTTTTAGAGGAGCGGAGCTTTCTGTTCCACCACTTCCACCACGAAAAGAACATTTTTTTCTCAATCGAAAGGAGCTTCAAATGAATACTTCCCGTGCGAACATTAAAAAGTTATCTTAGTGTGTAAAAAAGTGTCTTAAGACTATATTTATGCTAAAAGGAATTATGCGTAAATGAATAATTAAGAGGAACTGTGTAGTACGCAAACCATAGGAGAACATAGTTTTTCTTTTTAATTTAATTCACATTAAAATTGTTTCATTAAGAATAAACCCGTCCATACATTGTTTGTTATATCTATATCTGCTGTGTATGTGCACTGTATGAACAGTTTCCGACATTGGTACGATTTTGAAAGAAAAACAGGTTTGAGTTTAAAATGTGACCTAAAAAAGTTCATATCGGTGAGGTGAAAAATTAAATACATTTTTAAATTATTTCTTACGTGAATGATAGTTCAGAGACTACCTCTATACTTGAAATAATTTATATTTTATTTCCCATTAAAAGTAATTAAACATATTTATGTAGGACCCTTAGGGTGCGTCAAAAAAAATGAAAGTCTGAAATGTTCCGCTCCCCAGGCGGCAATCGATGACGTTTGGTAAAAAACATGTTTGCCAAAATTTGGGCCAATTTCAACCATTTTAAATGGTGCCAAAGGTCAATTTTGTGATGAAATTATGATATTTTGGTTTAGACCTCGATTTCGTACAAAAAACCTCGATTTTACGCTGAAATCGTGCGTTTACGAGCAAAATGTCAAGAAAACTCGACTTGTAGAGGATGAAATTTTACACTAGGAGGACGTCTTTGTAACCGATAAAAATCAAATTGAACTAGAAAAACTCAACTCTGTATTTATTTTTTTTGGTCCTCAGAATTTCCGAGGTCCTACTAAATAGAGGTTTAAAAGACTCATTTTTCACGAAAATAAGTCGAAAGAGGGTATAATGAACTGTAGGCAAGTGTTGAGGATGCAAATGTCATCAGAACCTCCTCAGTTTCAAAAAAAGTTCCAACTATTTTGCACAATCCTCCAAAAAGTGTACGGCTCGAGAAGCAGGATCGTGCTATAATAGTAGGGGGAAAGTGCGGTTTGACCGGGAAAAATTGCGTAACAAACTTTCCTTATGTAATCGTCATCAGTAGGTCCCCCTGATCAACTTCCCAAAAGTTAAAAATGGCCCGACCCCGGAATATCCCTCAAAAAAGTTAAAATTGAAAATGGCGGCCGTAATAAGAGGGTCCGGGAAATCGGTATTTTAAAATGCTCATTCTGTCTCATCATGTGAGGTAGCATTTCCTATGTAATTTTGGTCGTAGATTTCATAAATGAATTCCGCAAGGCCCTCCGGCCAAAGGGGGCGCTCCAAATCAAAGATGACGGCCAAATGAGAAAGGCAGAAGGTTGCATTTTTTTAATATTCACCGAAGGAACAAGGAAAGTGAAGTGCCTTTATTTTCATGTATTTATGGCCAAGAAACTTAAATTTGATGTTATGAATGTATTTAATAAAGGAAATTAAAGGAAACATACGACTACCGAGAGAAACGTAAGCTCAGAAGGGGCCTTGCGGAATTCATTTATGAAATCTACGACCAAAATTACATAGGAAATGCTACCTCACATGATGAGACAGAATGAGCATTTTAAAATACCGATTTCCCGGACCCTCTTATTACGGCCGCCATTTTCAATTTTAACTTTTTGAGGGATATTCCGGGGTCGGGCCATTTTTAACTTTTGGGAAGTTGATCAGGGGGACCTACTGATGACGATTACATAAGGAAAGTTTGTTACGCAATTTTTCCCGGTCAAACCGCACTTTCCCCCTACTATTATAGCACGATCCTGCTTCTCGAGCCGTACACTTTTTGGAGGATTGTGCAAAATAGTTGGAACTTTTTTTGAAACTGAGGAGGTTCTGATGACATTTGCATCCTCAACACTTGCCTACAGTTCATTTATACCCTCTTTCGACTTATTTTCGTGAAAAAATGAGTCTTTTAAACCTCTATTTAGTAGGACCTCGGAAATTCTGAGGACCAAAAAATAAATACAGAGTTGAGTTTTTCTAGTTCAATTTGATTTTTATCGGTTACAAAGACGTCCTCCTAGTGTAAAATTTCATCCTCTACAAGTCGAGTTCTTTGACATTTTGCTCGTAAACGCACGATTTCAGCGTAAAATCGAGTTTTTTGTACGAAATCGAGGTCTAAACCAAAATATCATAATTTCATCACAAAATTGACCTTTGGCACCATTTAAAATGGTTGAAATTGGCCCAAATTTTGGCAAACATGTTTTTTTACCAAACGTCATCGATTGCCGCCTGGGGAGCGGAACATTTCAGACTTTCATTTTTTTTGACGCACCCTAAGGACCCTCTGTTGAAAAATATTATTGTTCTTACCTTAGAGCGTCCGGGGTCCTAGCACCTGAATCAGTTCTTGATCGCTTAGCCTGTAACAGAGAAAATGATATCAAAGTGTGAGACATTTTATTGCATGACATTTTATGACAGAGGAATAATATTGCTATGTGTCAAATGAGAAGGTATGGAGGCAGCTTGAATATGTGCATACGATTGTATTCCTTCCAACCGTTGTTGAATAACCCATAGTTGATAACCCTGGATAATCGATGATCACATGCAGTAATTTTCAAACGTGCGAACAAACATCGGAATATCAGACAATCCTGTACATCAATCCAGTAGATTCATTATTTTCCAAAATAAAAAATTGTGTTTATCATTGATAAACATACAAACGCTGACCTAACTTTCCCCAAGATAATCCGGGTTCTACAAAAAAATCAAAAGCAGTACAAAATGTTAGGGAAACGTTCATTCGGTATCCGCTCTGCGTGACTTTGTGTGAAAAAATTGTGAATCAAGATGTCTTTTCGGCGTCATTGCAATTGATGGATCTTCTTTGGAACAAAACTCAATTGTATCGCATCGGAGGCAAAAATAACATAACTGTGTTTATGCTATCGAATAGATTTAAATTGATGCATCCTCGCTCGCACGATCTGTATTTTTCGGAGGGACGACACGGGCGGTAACAGCCAGACGAATTCGCGTATGACGTGTTGCATGCTCCCGAATATGAAGGCACTCGAACCTTCAGCGACAACGAAATAAGGGAAGCAAGTCAACTCTTGAGACTTGAGGAATTCCGGCCGCTTCCTTGTTCTGATTGATATAGGAGGAGAAGATTCTCATTTGTTTCTGAGTACCTACGATGCTTGTAACAAGGAAATTTTCGGTTGAAATTACCTGTTCTCGAATTATGTCAATGCGCGTATTCTCTGGTTTTCATGCTGGACACATTGACTTTTTGAGCCGAACTATTGTCACGTCATCTTCATATTCGGAGGGGTAATGCTCTTTAGGTGTAGTAGTTTGCGATATGGGAAGCAAAACCAGCACATGCGCGTATGATTTTTTTTTAACGAGCTTTCGGCGGAGGTCGGACAAAGACATGTTGGACTAAAACTCTAAATGTATAGCTTTATTTTGTCAAATTTAAAATTTAATGGGTGGCTCTTGAAGCAAATTTTGCGAAAAATTCAATGAATCCACCTTTAAATTTCTATGTTTCGCATTCTGCGTCGTGAAAAGCGCTTTTTCTCATTTTCTCCGGTATTATTTCTTTTATTATACAGTTATTATCAATAACAGACACTTGCGTGGAGAAATAGAGTTAGCAGCATCAAACTTGTGAACTTAATGCGAGGCAAGATCTAAGCAATCCTATTGGTTGAAATGGGTGGTTCCTATAGACTAAGGGAGAAAATGATGGACTAACTATCGGGTCTCTCGTGGGTTGCCCTCAGTTAGTCTATCACAGAGTCCTTTGTCCAACCACCCTCTTCCACCAATAGGATCCCTCGATATCTCTCTTGTCTCCTTTGTCTATTGCTTTGTCCATCAATTTCAATAATCAAGCCGCTGGTCTTTTTAAAAAAAAAAAAAAAAAACTATATGTAGACATAACTGAGAAGTTTATTTTTGTGACGCTCTTCAGGAACTAATAACTCATCGAACTGCATGAGGTCTTTTTTCAGTGTGTATTTACTAGATAATCAGACAAGGTATGGTTGACATTTTGCTCGAAGAATCCAATAACTCTAGTACCAAGTGACCACTAACCAAGGGACAATCAGACTCCAAATTGACCGGAAAGTTTAAAAATTTCCTGGAAGATTTCGGACGGATTTGACCAAAATTATCCTGACTGCATTTCACGTTGCCAGGTTTCCTCTTATTTTTGAATTTTTAACAAAAAACTAAACCTTTCTGTGTACTTTACTCATATCAGAAGCATATTTTTACTAGATTTTATTGGTCAAAACTTCAATTTTCTGTTTAAGACATATAAAACACAAAAAGAAAGTAGACATCATCTGATGTAGTTAGGGTGATTCTGGTCGAATCAGTCCATTAAACGAAGATATTTTTTCAACCTTTCAAGGTAAATTGGTCTGCATTTTGCAATTTAGAACTACAATTTCTGGTTCACACAGAAAATCAATTGACTGCATAAGGAAAGTAATGGCACATGTTGTATCTGTAATGAGCTAGACATTGTAGTTCATAATTGAAAAATTTGGCTAAATTAAGCCTGAATGTTCGCGATGTTGTCAATTAATAAATAAGATTTCAAGACTCTCTGTAGGAGAACGTTTTAAAATACTTACCAAACCATTATAAACGGTACTTCAATCGAATGATCCTATTTTGGTACCATGTCAACACTGAGAAATACACCTTTTCCTGGGTACTTCACACACTTTAAAAACGAGCCTTTCAGCGGGAAAAAACACGTCAGATTTCAAATCTACCGGAGAGTCCGAAAATTTCCTGGATGACGTTAGTAAACTCTCGATATTTGAACGAAAAGAGGCAGCAATTTCAAAAATAGTGTATTTTTCCTTCGGAAAATACACTATGAACACCACACGACACTTTAAAAATATTTACCTAAAAATCCGCAGATTAGTGGAAAGAAACTAGGGACGTAAAAAAGGGCAAAAAGACGGTCCCGTTTGTCTGGAGAGAGCGGAAGACCGCGCGAAGTTTGACAGCGACACCGATGAGCAACTCGAAGCGACTAAACACCCAACACCGAACACAGGGGTCGGAGAATGCCCCGCAGACGGCCGCCTGCCCGAGCCCCAGCCTGCCCCCCGGGGAGAAACCACCTATATCCCATGGAAACCGCACGCAGATCCGCGTTTTTTATTCAGCGCGGTTGCAGTGACAAGAGAATGCGCGTCTTGACAGCACCGCTGCGACAGCCAGGAACAGACCGAGAGTCGTCTCGTAGCGGGACGGAATAGGGAATTTTTTCCTCCTGTCCTCTGGAAAAACGCTGTAAGAGCGGCTGGATGTTGCCGATTTTTTGTGATGAAAACGAACGATTTATTGATAATTTGAGGGGTTTTTCCTCGCATTTTTCCGAGAGTTGTATTCGATATTCATAGTCTGGCATTACTGACGATTTCAGGAGGAAATTTTTATATCACTCCAAAAAAATTGTAAAATTCGTCGACAGCAATTTGGCAACGTTCAGATGCTCATACTGTGTTTTTGCAGAGCATGTTCCCACGATGAGTTACAGGATTTTGATGAGTTAGGACTATTTTCCCTCAATTCTTTAACGACACGACACCAGATGGAAAACAAACTCTTTAATTTTTCTTCAAAAAAAAATAAATAAATAAAAAAATGATAATAATAGTAATTCGATGATTTTCCCCCCAAAATATTGTATCATGTCAGAAGAAATTTCATGACGTCAGAATATTTATTCGCCGCTTTGCCTCAGCAAGGGAATTTTTTCCTTCATAGTGACTGAGTGAGATGAGATAAGGGGTCAATGGCTAGCTATGAGATGATGAATACGAGAGTAAAAAATTGACGGAAAAGTGTTTCGGAGGTGGAAATCTTGAAAATGTTGCGTAAGACATTAGGGGAGAAGGGGGCCGAAGTGCCCGGGAAACAAAAAATTATCTTAGAAGCATGGTTGGATTCTTTGAGATCTGGTCAAAATCTTGTCTAATCAGTACTACTCATGACATTGCTTTAAAATGTATGTTTATAAAGACATAAATGTATACAAATGATTTTTGCGAAAAGTTTGACACATTTTAATTTAATTTATTTCTTCGTTTTTAAAATTTACCTAAATATTATTAAATAACTTATTTTAAAGCATACAATGTAGAATACATTCCTAATAATTTTGGATTTTGAAATAATTCAAAGCATTTTAAGATTAGTTCAAAATATTTTTGGATATATCCCGAAATTCCAAAATTCTCGCTATATCCCTGAAGCCCGGAGGGTTTTCCCTCTTTTTCGTGTGTGTCTGTGTGTCTGTGCAAAATGTCCAAGACCCAGAATATGCAGGATCTTCTTTCTCTGGCGTGTGCCTGCCAAAAAAAATTAAGTTATGAAATTTTTTTGAAAAGCTTCTTTCCGCCTTAGCATAAAAGCATTTATATATTTTAGGTATTTCTTTTCACGACTAAGAAAAGAGGCATTTTCCTAAAATTCAGTCTAGCAACCAAGATTCAAGTGAAAGGTAATGAAACACAGAAAGAAGCACGGGGTGGTGAGAGGGAAAAAGATTGTGGTCGGACTGTTACATAAAAAGCTCGAATCGTAGTACTAAAATGCTCGACTATTTAAAAGAGACAGCACGCAATGATGCCAGGTAGTAAAACAGCGGGGAAAAAACATTGTGACCATGCGTTGCTTTCAGATGGATCTAGGAGAGAGAGAAGACTATAACTATGGACCAGCGGTCCGGAGGCATAAAAAAGCATGCGAGTGTTTCTGGAGAAGTGTGTTTTAGGTCCTGGTGAGAGGATCAAGAGAAAGAAAGAGAGGGGACGAGAGGAGAAGAAGAAGAAAGGAGGAGCACGGCGAGCGATGAAAAAAGAAGGAAAAACACGTGTGTGTCCGAGAGGAGAGGGGGAATCACGGAGCTCACAGATCAAGATGACACACCAGATGAATCAGTCGATGCTAAAATCTAAACAGATCCTTGAGCCCTGAGGACCGTAGGAAAGAACGCACTCCAGAGCTCATCAGATAAAGGGTATGTTCTGTTTCAACTGGGGCCGATTCAGATGTAGGCGCGATAAAAAAAGGAGGGGGGTCCAAACGGGTCGAGGAGACAAATTATAAGAGCTATGCTAACACGTTCCGCCGCGGAAAAAATTAATGGTGAAAAAATAAAATAATAAATAGGGTGGAAACGTCTGAATTATGTCGGCGATGCGAGCGATCGGGCATCCAGGTGTGTAAATGCGAGGATAAAAGTATAAATTCGTGGCTATCACGGATTTTTTCTCTTCTTTTTTTTTTTCGTTTTCGTGGCGGGCCGGGAATTCTTGGGCCCGGCCCGAGGATTCATTGTTCGGTGTGTCCCATTCATTTGGCTCGGCTGATTCTGATTGTGAGCTCGCTGCTCGTCACACTGGTTTTCCTCGGCTTCGGTCCGTGCGGCCGGGATATAAGAGTAATGTGACATGTTTGAATGTGACAGTTCCGAATGTGACAGCTCAATGCGACAGCTCGTCAATGAAGCTCGGAAAATATGCCGAGCTTGAAGTTACATAGTAACATGGAGAGAAAAAATTCACCTGAATGAACTCGGAGACAATATATTTAAGAGACCCCACACTAACAATCCTAAGCATCGTAATCAGGGAATCAGGCGTGGCAAAATTACATTCAGAGGTCAACGTTATCTTTCGCCTAATGATGATGATAGATGGGCAAATTTTGAAGCATAAGATAAGCCAAATGGACCGCGATTAGCAGAAAGGAACCAAGCCACTTCAGCCATTGACAAAATTTAACTAGGTAATTGAAGTTTTTAACGAGAGAATGTTTTGGCGGATTCTTTTGAAAATTTTAATGAATTTGCTCCGTACTATTCAGAAAATTCACTGAAATTTGCACGGAAGTCCGAACAACCGTTATCGTGTAAAAAATTAAATACCTAATTAAATTTTGACAATTTGAACTTATGCTTCACCCAATTAAGAAAGAAAATTCACTTTATATTGATTAGATTTTCGTGATTTTTTTATTTTATTTGCTTCTATTCCTTTAGTGATAGTCTAGGAATCTACAACCATCTTTAGACAGGTTAAAGATATTGTAGTTAGCGTCATATTTGGGCTTCATTTTGGACCTACTATAGCATCACAATACTACGAAAATGGTGCAGAATCTTGTGTCTTGCGCGAAAAACTCAAAAATGTAAACCGTCCCATCCCTATTGTGCGGCAAAATATATTAAAACCTAAATGAAAAAATTACCCTGTAAATTCCATTCATTGAAGCAGGAAAATTTTAGGGCTAAGCAATAGAGCTGCGAGTGTAACATGATTCACCTGTCACCAAGACATTAGAAGGAGGAGATGTCGCTCCAATACGTCTGACAAATAAAGAGACTTTAACGCTCGGTTAAGAAAGTAAAGATATTCATTGCGTTTAACGGTTTTGTTCTCTGTATCCAAATTAATTAGGGCTTCATTGTCAGGCTTACGTGTTTGATCAAAAACACTTGAGAGGCCGCTTAATACGGCTAAATAGTTAAAATTACAATGAAATCATGTTGAATGGAGTCGAAAAAATGATCGCAAAAAGTGCAACCAAGATTTTCTATTAAAATGAGTCACAAACTATTTTCAATGAGACACTCAAAAATCGTTGCGAAATAGAGGTAGGTGTTTGGTCATCTTATACTGCGCAAAAATTTTGTAGGATATGTTCATAAATATTCGAAAAATAATTAAACAATGCCTTTTAAAAGTTGACATTATAGCGTTCAAGTTTACGTGCAGGAAAATTAGAAGATACCAAATTACTTCAATCGACCGTAAAGTAGACAAAATTGCTGGTGACATATTCAAAGATTGGGTTTATTTGAAAACTCTTCATTAATATACTTCATTTCCTCATTTCTGCAACAATAGGATGGATGAGGCTTAACAAATGGGCCTTCGAATCTATTTTTTTAGATGATGTTTCAACTTATATCCACCCAGGGCACCGAGCTTGGAAATATAACACTAAAAGAGTAATAATTAGCGAAGATTTATGTCTTAGTTGTCTGCCATTATTTACTTTTGAAAAAATCCACATTTCTGTGAAAACATAACGCGCGACTAATTAAGGAAAACATGAGTTCATGCGTTGCGTGTTTTAAACTGACTCGTAAATCATTAGAAAGTAAAGAAATATTTGAGAACGCTCCTGAGAGTAACACTCATTCAAACAATGCGGTTCTGGCTTTTTTGTGCATGGTCAATTGAATGGGAGAAAAACTGCAAACTTTAAATTAGGAAATATATCATCGATAGTGAAGGGTGCATCCTGAGTTGACACAAGATACCCCCCGAAAATCATCCCTCAGACGTTTGAGAGCTGCGAGCAAGGACCAAGACTGTTAGTGCACCAAGGTGAAAACGTGGGGGACAGGATTTAATTATGGCTCTGTGTTGTCTAGTTTAAACCCTTAAACAAACCATTCTACGGCCACTTTGTTCCTCTTTTCTACTGAATTCTTTAGAATGAAAAAAAAACGAAAATTTTGAATTATCGCTATAAAGGCCTGTCTTTTATGATTACATCAATTTAGAGAATACATAATTGTTGCTCTCACAGTACAGCTGTTCGTGGATTCCTGGCCCCATCTACTTTCCAAGTTGCAGACACAATTTTACTTTTGTGGGAACACATATAGTTCGGCATCATTAATGATGCAGCATTGTTTTCGGAGTGGAACTATACGTATGTGTTGCTATAGTAGTTCTCCCTTCCTTTAAACCACCTGTAAGCCGACCTCTCACCCCCTTTGAATGACTTAATAAAGGTCTGACCCCCTTCTAGACCGAGAGCTCATGACGATTCGTTCAACCGGAATAATATAAATTTGCCACCCACCTCATTCGAAGCGGATTTTGGTGTGTAAAAAGAAATGGGCGGTCTGGCAGGTCAAACCGGTTGCATTAAGAAAGTTTTAGGCCCCTAAAAAGCCCAAAAATTGCTCGGATTTTGACCGGAAACATATACACTTGAAATTGGGCTCATTTAACGCGGAAAACCTTCCTGATTAAGGATCAGTCGGTCTGGCAGCCGAAATCGGTTGCTTAAGGGCCGCCAGACCGGTTCAAAGTTGGAAAAAAAGTGCTCAAATTTCAACCGGAAACATATACATTTGATATTGGGCTCATTTAACGCGGAAAACCTTCCTGATTAAGGATCAGTCGGTCTGGCAGACGAAATCGGTTGCTTAAGGGCCGCCAGACCGAACTTTCTCCGGAAATTCTTGATTAATTATATATATATAAGGTGGCCCAGACCTACTATTCCAGGCCTTTTTTCAAGGAAAACTGGTTTTGATGTTTTGAGAAGTGGTCAGTGGAATAGGGAATGGACCAAAAAGAATCCAAATTTCATATATTCAGGACCCCTCACGACCCTTTAGGGGTATTTTTGGGGGGCCCCCCTTGTAACTAAAAATTGCGTTGAAAAACGTGGTCATTTAAGTTCAATGAGAATGGAGTCCACGCAAAAGTTCAATAAGTATGGAGTAAAAGAATATTCCGTCTCTCAATTTCAATCAAATTAAAGACCCTCCAAAGGGGGGGGGGGGGCTGCGGCTGGTGTTACCGTGCTTGAGCTCCCCACGATGAACACCAGTTGTCTTTCAAATGAACTAACATCCCTGGAAAAGCTGCAATTCTGAGCTATTATAGGGTAACTTTTCATGAAAAACACGATATTTTAGGTTTAAAAGACCTAAGAGGACTCCCCAAGGTCATGCGGGGAAAGGGCGCACTGCGCAAGCCCCGTTTGTCCTCTCCATGTCAAAAGCCTAACCTTAACTGTTCAAGAGAAACACGCATGTTGAGGTTTAAGATTCCCAAAGGGCTTCCCACAGTAGGATGTGTCTTTTTCGCAAAAGTTTCAAATAGTCCCGCTTCACCGGGTTCCTGGTGATGCCTGGCTTTAGGATCGCCTACTAAAAATTGGAACGTGATTGGACAATTTTTGGACCTACCGGTACACTTAAAACGCAATTTCTGCACTAAAAACAGCATTAATCATTGTTAGTTTATCGGTCGTTGTAGACTTTCCAGCTTGTTCTGTTTATTTTTTCTATTTACGTGAATCCGCAGCAAAAGTCTCTAGCATACGGGCTGGTATCATTGGTATTTACGTGTTAAATATGTCTCATAAGATGAGAGAGGAAGATCCTCTCAGGGGAGGATATTGTGTCAAATCTTTCCGTAAACTCATCTTTTTTGATAAAAAGTATTATCTTAAAGAGATAAAGATTATGATAATATCATGCTCCTGCTCTGTTCTATGTTAGGTATGTAAAACAAGTTTCACACTAAGGACAACTCTTGTGGTATTAAGTGCGGCAATTGCATTTTAGGTGTGCCTCAGCCCACCGCGTGAGAGGGCAATTGCTATTCCGAGACCAAATCTGTTTCAATATTTTTAAGCTACGCAAAATTAGTGACACGTGTAAGACCATGATGTTTCTTCAGACTTTCAATTCGCCAATAGGGAGGGCAAACTTCGAAAAAATGGATGTCTGCTGTTAAAATCCGGTTTTTGAGGTCATTTCATCCCGCCGCCGTTCGAGAGGTAGGTAATCATTTAAGACCAGATACGAGTATCTTAAAATATTTTACTCTGCACCGGAGTTAAATGATGAAAAATAATGGGTGTCGATAGTATCTACAGCTTCCACGTAAACACTTGTCCAATCGGCAAAGACCGTAAGAATGCGGGTTCCTCAAATTAAAGCGCGAGAACTTTCCCCCGTTTGCGGCATCATGTGACCTTGCTGTGAGGGACTCCAATTTTTTTACAGTCCTTCACATTAAATAATACCGATCCAGGGGATGCTGCTTAAGAAATTCCATTATTCACCCTGCTGTCGTTAGATAAGAGCCATACCCTACTGCAGGGACGTCATCTCAGGCTGGTCATACAGACCAATAGGTCGACTTAATAGTATCATGAGAGGCACATAAACCCACGATTAAATACAACCCAAATTTGTTTTCGATGCTTCGCTTTATAGTAAACTTAGGAAAATATAATAAGATACTTTGTAGTCGTTCCGATTAAGAAGAGGAGATTGGAGAAGAGAGAAAAAATCGCAAGAACTCCCCATTTTTGTCAATTTTCACCGCCATACCGGTACAGAACCAGCTGAGAAAAAAAGTTCAGTCGTGTGAACGGTGTTCACACGACCGTGTTCACCGGCAGTATTTTTCGGTTCATGTAACCGCTCTCTTGGTTCTGCGAACCGCATCCTCAGTTCATGCAACCGAGTTTTTTCGTTAGTTCTGTTCGGTGTGGGTGCTCGGTTGCATGAACGGAGGATATGGTTCTCAGGACCGGGAAAGCTACAGCACCGAACAATACGGCCAATATTGAACACCGTACGTTTGGTTCATATGACCAACGTTTTTCACTCAGCTAGTTTTGGTTTTTTGGTTTATTAATTTATATATCTATTTTTTTTTTAAATCTTTGGACCTATGGATCCAAATTTGCATTTAAAGTGTATCGGTAGGTCCAAAAATTGTCCAATCACGTTCCAATTTTTAGTAGGCGATCCTAAAGCCAGGCATCACCAGGAACCCGGTGAAGCGGGACTATTTGAAACTTTTGCGAAAAAGACACATCCTACTGTGGGAAGCCCTTTGGGAATCTTAAACCTCAACATGCGTGTTTCTCTTGAACAGTTAAGGTTAGGCTTTTGACATGGAGAGGACAAACGGGGCTTGCGCAGTGCGCCCTTTCCCCGCATGACCTTGGGGAGTCCTCTTAGGTCTTTTAAACCTAAAATATCGTGTTTTTCATGAAAAGTTACCCTATAATAGCTCAGAATTGCAGCTTTTCCAGGGATGTTAGTTCATTTGAAAGACAACTGGTGTTCATCGTGGGGAGCTCAAGCACGGTAACACCAGCCGCAGCCCCCCCCCCCCCCTTTGGAGGGTCTTTAATTTGATTGAAAATTGAGAGACGGAATATTCTTTTACTCCATACTTATTGAACTTTTGCGTGGACTCCATTCTCATTGAACTTAAATGACCACGTTTTTCAACGCAATTTTTAGTTACAAGGGGGGCCCCCCAAAAATACCCCCTAAAGGGTCGTGAGGGGTCCTGAATATATGAAATTTGGATTCTTTTTGGTCCATTCCCTATTCCACTGACCACTTCTCAAAACATCAAAACCAGTTTTCCTTGAAAAAAGGCCTGGAATAGTAGGTCTGGGCCACCTTATATATATATAATTAATCAAGAATTTCCGGAGAAAGTTCGGTCTGGCGGCCCTTAAGCAACCGATTTCGTCTGCCAGACCGACTGATCCTTAATCAGGAAGGTTTTCCGCGTTAAATGAGCCCAATATCAAATGTATATGTTTCCGGTTGAAATTTGAGCACTTTTTTTCCAACTTTGAACCGGTCTGGCGGCCCTTAAGCAACCGATTTCGGCTGCCAGACCGACTGATCCTTAATCAGGAAGGTTTTCCGCGTTAAATGAGCCCAATTTCAAGTGTATATGTTTCCGGTCAAAATCCGAGCAATTTTTGGGCTTTTTAGGGGCCTAAAACTTTCTTAATGCAACCGGTTTGACCTGCCAGACCGCCCATTTCTTTTTACACACCAAAATCCGCTTCGAATGAGGTGGGTGGCAAATTTATATTATTCCGGTTGAACGAATCGTCATGAGCTCTCGGTCTATTCCCATAATTTTTCAGAAATAACAACGAAACCTCCCAAAACAGCTTAAAAAAATAATTGTATTGGAAAATAATATTTTTATTTTGTATTAGGACGTTTACTTGGAACTGAACCTGACCTCCCTTCCCGAAATACCTCGTGAGCCCAAGCTCAGACCCGCCCTCCCCCTTGCCCACGTAATAGTTGAAAAGCCCCCAATGGGTATTGAAAGAACGACGATTATTTTTTCTCCGTGCATCGAAGAAACTTCAAAACACAATAAGGAGTCTTTCAGAGCTCTATTAAAAACAAAGAGGCTCACAATAAGTGAGTACTAGAATAGTAGAAATGAGAGAGCGGAGAGATGCATCCAAGAACTTATCGTATTACTTTAGAGAGTCAACGTACGGATATACGCATTTTGCGCACAATCACGGAAGTCATTGACCGATCTGCACTGATCATTTTTCCTAAGAACAAGAATAAAGAATGCTACATTTGCATCTTCCTTTGATCTTAGTTGGATGCTCTTGGTTGACTGTAACTTGGATCACTGCTGTGAACCTTTAATATCGAACAATGACGTCTATCATTCGACACCGCAGGAGAATCGCAGATAATTTACGGTGAATTCTGATTTTAAATAAGGTATGCGCGCATATTATATCCTATGCTAAAGGTTCTTCGCGGTTGTGGTAAAGTTATTTTCAAATATTGGAGATAAAGAAAACATTGATTATTTTTAAAATAAAATCATTCCGTTCATTGAAAAGTTGCGTAAGATAATTCGTCACCTTCCAGCCAAAGTATCACAAGCGTATCGTGACGTTTTAAAATTTCCGCCGCCATTTTATTTTTTCACAGAGAAAATTTTGGTTGAATCTGTTTGAAAGTTTCAATGAATTTTATCGGCGGCACAAAGAAAATTCAGTTGAATTTTTGGACAGCTTCGTTGAACAATTTCTCAGTAAAAAAATAAAATGGCGGCGGAAATTTTGAAACGTCGCATGGAGCTTGTCCCGAGCTTGTTGTGTTGTTGCTTTGGCCCGAAGGTGATGAACTGCTGATTGATTAACGTTCTTCTGTAGGAACTGGTATTCTGCCGTGCTAAGGAAGAACACCGTATGAACATTCGAGAGTTGCCAAATTTCCCCAGATTAAACGTGTATTTTTGACGAAATTTATGCATATTTTTCCTTGAAATTTTCACATATTTTAGATTTAATTGCGAACCAAATAGTCTGAAAAATTGGAAGGAAAATATTCACAATTTCCCCAATAAATTCGTATTTTATCAGAGGAAATTTGGCAACGCCTAGAGGTTCATACGGCGTGTTTCCTTAGCACGGCAGTATTCATCAACCATGTTTTACATACTGAGCTGGAGCTAAACTAGGAGTCCTCAGATCTTCGACGAGAAACCGGGAGAAAATTGAAAGCGTGTCAAAAATTCATGGTGACCCGGTGAAAACTGCTGAAACCAAATGACATCAGAGCCGTCCGGATGATGTCATGCGACTTGAAATTTTCATTCATTGCTGAAAATGTTCATTGACTTCTTTTGCGCAGGTCATTGCTCACGCAAAAAATTAGGTAAAACGTGAATGACTAAAATGAGAGCTAGGCAAAAAACGTATGACCTCACGCTTTGACAACGCCACGGCTAAAACCACCCGCTGTGTTTGTGCAGGCGCCAGTGAGTCCGGAAAACCTCAACATCGGGAAAGACTTTTTTCCAGTAAATTTATTGATCAGACAAATTCTGACTGTGAAAGACTGTAGCATTTTCGAGGAACTTATAAACTTTGTAAACACTGCAGTGTAACTTAGGACGACTTTCATCTCGATACTTTTCGAATGAGGCATTCATGCCGATGAAGAAAGTAGTAGAACACGTATCTCCATTCCAGCGCCAAAAAAAAATCGGTTTCTTTTTATTTTTTTATTTTTTAATTTCTTTAAAGAAGTATTGATGAATAATTTTTCTTCAAGGAGAGTTACAAGGTAGATTGAAATATCAATAAACGAAGCTGATTACTTTACATTAAAATGTACGAGTTTTATCGGAATCTGTTGTCAGTCTCAGCACAATACGCCAGTTGCACAATGCACCTATCACAGAATCGTGTTTTGATGGTTGACGCTTATAGATTGACAAAAAATAATAAGATCTGTCAAGCGTTTCTACGTTCAATATAGACGGAGATATCCCATATCGTGCATCGAAAAACTCGGCATATGACGTCATCCGCACCAATGTAGAGCATAACAAGATTTCTCCACCTTGGTTACACCTTGGTTCCACCTTGGTTCCACCTTGGTTCGCCTGTGTTCCATGTCCAAGCAACCAGTGCAAATGAGTGTATCAGTAATCACTGATCGATGCCATCAAGACGGAATAAACCATGGTATGCACTACCACGGTGGATTACATCATCGTGTTAGTGACTGAACGTTGAAAACTTGGTGCTTGTAAAGATCTTATCATTTTTTGCGAAGACGTAAGAGCTTACGCTATCAAAAACACGATTTTGTGATTGGCGCAACCGACCCGTTGTCACAAAGGGACGGCGCGGCGCTGAAACTGAACACCTGCATTCCAGCTGCCCGCGACAGTTTTTCCGCAACTCCGTGAAAAAGAGGCGGGAGATGCTCCTTGGTGACCCCGCTCTGATCATTTGATCGGCGCCATTCAACCGCCAGATCGAGCAGATTCAAATCAAGAAAAGCGCACAATTCTTGAGGATTTCCACAATTTTCAACCCAATTTGACGGCTGCGAACTCAGGTCGTGTGAGGAGCAGCCTACAACGACGTTGTGTCGTCGAGCCACCCAGGTTCTTTCACACGGATAAGACTCGCACGAGCAGTATCTCTGACGGATTCTTTCTGTTTTTTCCAGGAACTGGTGCTTATTGTATTTGCGTTGCTATTGGATCCAGTGAGATATGATTTTTTGTCGTCTATTTTTACTTTCAATACACCACGAGACCGCCGTGTTACCGAGGAGAAAAGAAACGCTTGAATGTTTCCTCTTCAAATTTCTGGAGAATTCTTTTCTTGGTTTGATCCAGCATGTTGAGAAAATTTCCGAGGCATGATGTTCATAACTTTGCGCAAAATGAAATATTTTATCAATGCAGCTTCCGCAACATTCGAATGTTCATGAGGCGTTTTCCCTTCAGCACGGCGGAATTTCTGAGTTATTTGCGGACTCCGCAATATCTGCCGAACTTGCGCAACTTCTCTTCGATTTGGTTTCGCACAGATACAGGGTTATTCAAAAGTCACGCACCACTGGCCATGAGGGGATGGCCATTAGAAAATTTTCGAGTTGCACCCCACCCCACCCCCCCACTCCTGAAGGGGTTAAAAACTGGAGAGTACCTAAAAAAGTTTCCTTCTAAACATGAGGAAAAACATCACAAACCGCAAATCGATGTCTCAATTAGAATTAAAGTTATGACCAGTGGTGCGTGACTTTTGAATGACCCTGTATCACAACAATGAGCTCCATGGGCCGTCGATGCCGGACAGGGTAGCAAAACTCGTGAAATTCAAAATCCTGAAATTCCTAGTAAAATATTTTCAAAATTTGCCGAGAGGGAAGAAATTGCCCTTTAAGGCCATTTCGTCCCTAAAATACAGAGCTCAGGAGGAGTTTCTGCTTGACGATTTTTACTTCTTATACGATCACTGACTTTAATTGAGATTTCAACAATTCAACTCACAGTCAGTTTTGAAGCTTTTTCTCATTAAAACGCGTCATGCATCAGGTCTCCAGAGCTTGGCCTTCTCCTGTCTGTGTAAGTTTTTGGATGAAAATTCGAATGTTGCGAACGCCTGGAGGTTCCCCTCATAAACATTCAATTTGAAGAAAAGTTGTAGATACCAAAGTTTCAAAATTTTCTGAGAATTTATTGGAAGGACATTCATAAAATTTCCAGAGTGTTCAAACATTGGGAGCCGTCCAAATCACGTGTGACACTTGGAACTCCCTCTTCCCCTATTCCATTCTCCCCTGCAATACACCCGTAAGAGAATCCCTTCACCCACTTTTTTTTGTGTTACATAGGACCAGCCGCGCCCCTCCCCAAAATGAAATAACAAAAAGCCGGAATAAACTGGAAACAAATATTTTCATTTAAAAATTTTATTTAATTTTTTTTTTTCTTTTCTTTTTTTAAGCGAGATACTAACGCACCACTGGGCAGACATGCACTCATAAAACGTATTTATTCATAGGAATTCTGCTGCGAAGTTTTCGTCAAAAATTGTCCTGCTTTTACAAGTACTCAGAAGAAAAATTGGGGAAATTTTCCACGCATGGGCTTTTAGTGCAGTTAAAGGCGGACTGGGCTTGACTTCTCTTCTTCCCGCTCGTAAGACCGGGCGAGGTGAAACATGCAGATCCCCGCCCCTCTAAATGACGGACGTAATACTTAAACGACCCCTCCCCAAAAGAAATTTGGCAATGTCGCGATGTTCATAGGTGGTTTTTCCTTCGGACAGAGGTTGAGATAACTCAGGCATTCCAGGCTTGCGATGCTCCACGCCGTTGGTCGTCGAGTGTGAAGTTCTTGGAGGTGCCAGGCTACACTTGTGTCCGGGGGCGCAGGGGGGGGGGTGGAAGGGGGGGGGGCGTTTTGATAGCTCGTGGAGACAGTTTAGTGGTGGTCGCGCGAATAAAGTGACTCGGATGTCCCCGAGACCCGGCTCGCGCGAAACATAAACTTGCAACTTTTGCGAGGCCTCGAGCGAGCGCGCGCCACGCCGACTATCCTCCCCACTGTGTTGCCAAACGGGCTTAGGGGTGGACTCAAATATAAAAGTTCGTGCAATTTAGAACATGAAATTGAACATGAAATTTCCTACATGACCGAAAGATTTTTGAAAATCGACGAGAAATTTGGGTGTTTTCAAATGAAAAGGTCGATGGCACCCGTTTTTTTTAGGTAATCCATTTTCTGAGAGTACGGAGGGAGCTGAGCTTCTAGGAACTTTTTTTAGGTTTTTTTTTTCAATCCCTAAGTGCCTGGTAAAATAGGACCTGAAAACGGGCTTAGGGGTGGACTTGAATGTAAAAGCTCGTGCAATTTCGAACATAAAATTTCCTACATGATCGTAAGATTTTTGAAAATCGACGAGAAATTTGGGTGTTTTCGAATGAAAAGGTCGATGGCACTCGTTTTTTTTTAGGTAATCCATTTTCTGAGAGTACGGAGGGAGCTGAGCTTCTAGGAACTTTTTTTAGATTTTTTTTCAACCCCATACGTGGCTGGTAAAATAGGACCTAATTGAAACGATATTTTTGGTGTGCTCCGATGATGCAGCCAGCCTTAAAGAATTTGGCTTTTGCTATTGGATAAACTCACAATCAGGTTCCGGGAGCGCCTTACTACGTCATATCGATTGTCGACTTTTGATTAGCTTTTTCTCACCATAGAATGATTTCTTGAACTTTTCAATTACATTTTCCATTTTTTTGTATCATAAAATTTGACGTAAGGAGAACCCATCTTGTAACATTTACGATACGGAGGAACCTCGGTTCCTCCAAAAGGAAAGAGGTTTCCTTTAAAATCTCAAAATCCAGTTTTTGACCCCAGCTCTACAAAAAGTGCCCCTTGAAATTGGTAACGTTGCATGGTGTCAACAAACCCAAAATCTGACCATGGAGTCAACGAGTATTGACGTCGTGCTCAGGCAGTAAAACGCAAAAATGGGCCCTGAGCAAGACTTGAAATTTGAAAAGACGTTTTGAGTTTTTGAGTTTTGAGTTTTGAGTTTTGACGCCGTGATCAGATTTCACAAGAATCAGAATTTTTCAATTTTGGATGATCATGGTGTCAACAAAAACTTAGAAGAACTGTTTATTGACACCGTAATCGTTGACACCATGCTACGTAATCTTGAAAATTTGGCCAGCGTGGATATTAATAAAATTCCTTTCTCCGTGCATGGAGGATCCCACTTAGATAGACGTGACCGTTTACGGGAAGGAGGGCCTGAATCCGCTGTGAGAGAAAGTTTCAGGATAGCGATTTTTGACAAGTTGAGTTAACAAATTTTGAGGTTCCCAGAGGAAAACTCTCTATGGCGTTCTGAAGGATAAGTTGCGAAGTTTATATTCGTATACTGAAAAAGTGTATACACTGAAAAAGAAGCTCCAGCTCCCGATTCGTGCGCTGTTAGTTTCAGATCTATGGGCTGCAGTTTCGACTGGTCCGAGTTTAGCGACCATAACAAAGGCTCCTGAAGCTGAAACTTTCGGCTCCAGAACCCGGAACGGGTGGTCGGTGGTATGTCCATAGGCTCATATTGACATTCAGCGTTCAGAGCCTGAGTTTCAAAAAAAAAATTGCTCTTCCGAAACAAGCTCATATCAACTTTAAGATCTTTCCCAAAGCTTTTATTTTAATCGCAGTGAGCAAGTGAAGGATCGAAGTGCATGATCCTTGAGCCTCGTCGATAAGCCAGGTGAGTAACGGCAATGGCATTTTGTAAAGTGGCCCGGTACGGATGAGGAACGAAATCCGAAGAATGACAATGAGCGCTAGAGGCGTTCGTGCCCTCCCCTCCCCCCGGGGGGGAGGGGGGGTTGGGACCCGAGGATTTTTCTTGGCGCGGACGCTCGAAAATACATCTAATTTGTCGATAAAATCCACGGTTACACGTTTACATCAGTCGGATCTTGTCCGGTCTTCGTTGTTTACAAACGTCCCCTGAGCTTCGGATCAAGATGTTCTGACTGGGCCGCGGCGCTGCTGCCGGGTTTTCGGCTTTGCTTCCCGCTTTTTGACCTTATTTTCTAATTAGAGTCATTACGGGAAATAATGGAAATTCAAAAATTGGTATCAGGTATTCTTAGGATTTTCCAGCTTCATCTTATTTCTTGGACTACTGACGCCTGCACATAGTTATTTGCCTTAAAATTATGTAGGGTGTCAACTAAAACAGGCTGATCAAAAATAAGTACTTTTACAGCACTTTTTCAGTACATTCTCAAGAAATTCAGTGCCTCCTCCGACAGAAAAATTCTGTACTTTTCCAGTACCTCCATTGGACGAAATTAGAAAAATTTGAAATTGCGACAAAAATTTAAAAAATCCGGACCTTTTTGCGGAATTTCCGTACTTTTTCAGTACTTCTGGACCGCCCTTAAAAATCCAGTACTATTTCCAGAAATTCCGGACTTGTATAGACACCCTGTTATTCGACAAAAGTATGTAGTGAATTTTCGACGTCAGTGAGCAGGCAAACGTATTCAGGTTGGAAAATCTAATCAACTTCGATGATGCTTACGAGATTTGGCATTTCCACTGATTCTTTTTGATCGTTTCATTTTAATTGCATTCTCTTCTTATCTCCAAAAAAGTCAACTACCGAAGGTATTTGCGCGAGCCTTAAGGTCCACAAAATTATACCTATAAAACAAAAGGAGAAGAGAGAGGAAACGCAGACATAAAAGAGAGGAAAATGAAATCGCAGGGGTAGAGTTACTGGAGTGCTGTGTTGAAATGGAGAAATATTTTTACATTTAAATTATCGCACAATTTTGTGATTTCAGAGCAACCGACTTATTAACTCGCAGTGGCGTCATCTCACTGGAACCTGAGGCAAAAAGTAACCTATTATGGCTCCTACCATGATACCTACACGGATAAAAAAAAAAAGCACGAGTTTGTTTTGTCATTTCCAATTAATCGTGGTAGTACACGAATTAATCGTGGTCGTACCCCAATAAATTAGGTTACGAACCCAAATGTTGCGGTACTACCCTAACTTGAGTTGCGTTTCTACCACTATTAATTAGAAATGTCCGTATCATCCAACAAATTGTGGTAGTACCACAATTTTAGGGGATAACCCCTAACGTTTTTTTTTCCAAGTGTAAGTGAAGAAATTTTCCCTCTCCCGTATACAAGGCAAGGGGCGGGAGCTTCTCTCATCGCTGTTTTTCATAATATATGATTGCATAAAAATTGATAATAATAATAAAAAAAATGAAATTTCAGCAATCTGATCAATTTTTCTCATTTTTTATCTAGAAATTCTACGGTGCGGGGGGCATTCCCCCCCTTCCCCAACTGACGCCCCAGATGAATATTGACTTGACGTATCTTGTACTATGGGAACAGAATGTTAGGTACTGATTATGACAGCGCGGCTTTTTCAGGGGAAACGAAAGGTGAATAGGTATTTTTCCAGATCCGTCTTCGATACACTGTCGAGAATGACAAGCTCGATCACTTTAACGCGGAAAATTAATTTGAGCTATAAAAACACGGAATGGGCACGGGGATCCCACGGACCCCGCGGCCTGTTGCGTGAAAAAGGACTTCGAGATCAGGAACCACCTTGGTGTCATCGTGCGACCAGTATTGCCGCTCCGTTCAAAAGAGTGAATTTATGTTCATTTGAATTCATTTAAAACAAACAATCGGAATCAAATAAGCAAATTCTATTTTGGGGTTCTAGCCTCCTGTTCTGTCTAATCAGTTATCAACACTAATCGACACCGCTGCCCACAAAACCGACCATCCAGACCTGATGATTTTCAAGACATTGAAGCTTTTTTCGGGGCATCAGCGGGGCAGTGGCGTGGCGTAAGTTGCAATACATCGATTGTTATGCCATTTAAACCAGAGGCGTAGGAAGGGGGGCAGGGGGGCCTGGCCCTCCAGAATTGGAAATAGTATCATCTGCCCCCCCCCCCCCAGAAATTCTGGATGGTGCAAAAACACCTTCTTCAACGGTAAGTCTCTGTCGCCGTGGCCCGTGAGAGGATGCCTATAAATAGAATAACCTGTTGAATGCAACAATTTCAAAGTATTTTAACCTTAAAATGCATAAAACTTGGTGATTTTTAGGCGGAAATTGAAGGAAGATTAGCGCCACAAGTGCCTAGAGGTGCGCTCAAATAGAGTTAAAATTTCAAAAATGTTTCGGGGGAGGCCCCCCGGACCCCCCGGCTTATGCTACAAAATCGATTATTGAGGTGTTCACTGTGAACACCCTCTTTTGGATCCTTTTCCATAGGTTTAAATGGCAGATCAATCGATATATCGCAAAGCACTGCTGCGGTGTGAATCACGCATCAAAGTTGAGATTCGTCCGTCACCAGACTGGAATCTCCGAAATCAAAATAAAACACAGCTGAGGTGCGGGCGCAGAATTTTAGGATGAATACGTAATTAATAATACATGGATTTTTAGCCAAATATACATATTTATTTTTTTATTCCTATTTAAGAGCTAATGCATTTCGAGACTTATCCCATATTCAGGGCATTAGGTACATGTGGTGGACATGATTCAAATATCTAGCTTCAATTTCAAGTTACGTATAATTGAGGTAATGCATTTTCTAGATGGTGACTTAGACAATTTTAGAGTAAGGGGTGATGTGGTAGTCACTTACCGCCGGTCGAGGTCATCAATATTAGAAAATAAACTCTATTGCATACGAATGAATTAAAAACCTCACAATGAGATTTTCTCATTATTACATCGGGGTGCCTCTACTAAAACAGCTTTTATACATGGGATTCAATGGTAGGAAGAACAACATTGCCATATTCCGAGAATCGTTAATAGGGTAGAATTATCCTTCTCTATCAATGTTCTTGTGGATCTGTACGGAGGAACCGAGCGTGGCCGAACCGGCCGTGCTAAGAAAAAACGTCGTATGAACATTCAAGAATTGCCGAATTTCCTCGGATAAAACATGCATTTTTAAGGTATGTCATGCATATTTTTCCTCGAAATTTTTGGATATTTCAGGTTAAATTGTGTACAAAATTGTCTGAAAAATGTGAGAAAAAATATACAACAATTTCCTTGAAAATTCGGACAAAATTTGGCAACACCAGAAGGCTAATACGGCGTTTTCCCTGAGCACGGCAGTGCGGGGCGAAGAGGCTGTAGAGCAGTAGCACGAGCACGGAAATTCCGCGTTAATACCCATTTCCTGCGACGCGGGTGGAGGGGGAGTGGTGGGGAGGCGTCAGCGTCGGGCCCGGGCGGGCGTCGCGGTGCCCCGCCCAGCGGCCGCGGATTGGGCGCCGGGGAGAAAGGCGAGCGACGATTGGCCGGCCGACGCCCGCGCGCCACGCGGCTCGCCTATCGACGAGTCCGCGGATCGACGCCGGCCGCGGAATCAACGAGCCGGGACCCCACGCATCGCGACGCGCCTCGCCAGGTCAGGCATTACAGCCCGGGTAGGTAGGCAGGGCGCCACGCACGGAGCGCGATAAAACTAATCAGGGATGCTAAATTTCATGAGCCTGAATAACTGCATTTCATATTGCTCATTTCCACTCATGTTTCTTTATGGTGGGTCTTCAGCTTTTGCCCGATACATTCTGTTCTGAGTGCGATCAATATATCGACGGCTAAAGTCCGCAATCAATATCTCGTTTGCGATGTCTGAAAATCTCCGCCCCTATGTTTGTCTTTAAAAGGAGAATAAATTGACATCATTTCTAGAAGTTTTTGCAGAATTTTCTCCGCACAGGGAAAAAAAATCCCGGTAGTTTTGAAAAATTGCCTTTGAGTTGTTTTCCGTTTAAAAAATAAAGTATGGCAGGCGAAGTCTGCGACGCCGCAAACCGAGTTATGTGATTGCCGACTTACACCGTCGATATCTCAGATTTGAACCTTCAGGTGAATTATTTGGGAAAATCTAGGTTTCAGTCTGTAGATAAATCATTGAAGAATGTTCCTGCCGAAAATTATCCTTCCAAATCTTTTAGTAAAGTCAAAAGTACTGTTTCCATTTTGCAACCAATTTCAACCAACTCGATATCGATGGTTTATTGGAAACAGTCCTTATGACTTCGTTTTAAGATTTTGGAGGATGATTTTCGGCGCGGACATTCTTCAGTGCTTAATCTACAGATTGAAATACAGATTTTCCAAAAATAATTCACCTAAAGGTTAAAGTTTGAGATATATCGATCGTACACCTAGAATGATGTGCGCAAAACCTAAAGATCCTCCTTCTGAGAACGATGGAAAAATACGGCGAACAGAATACAAATCAACGTGCTCCTAAGTCGAGATATTGCCTACCAATGCACCGTGAAGGCGAACATGTAAACGCACTAAGGACACGATTCACAAGCGCCGGCGGCGAGGAGTGCAAACTTGAAAAGAGAAAAAACTTTCTACTTTGACTTTCGTTACGAGTTATGTTAATTAACGATTAGAAAAACCGTAATGAATTTCGCAAAAAAAACTCTTACCAAACAAGCTCTACAGAACAGACTTGCGAATCAACTGCAACTTGTACTTTACCTGCAACATTCAAAATAAATTTGTTATGATTATAACATGCATGGTGCAATTTTGTAAAGTAAACTTCATGTAAGTCAGATAAGATGAATTAAAATAGGTGGTGGATATGTTTCCATTGTTTCACGAGCGGTTGTGTAATATTTTCTATCGTTTATCCTTCAATTATCGAGGTAGGCCAAAAGAGTATACTTCACAAAGCAACAAACTGCGGATATGACTGATTTATATTCAATTTCTTCAAAAACTGCACTTATGCGTCATGTCCTCCAGGCCCCGCGATTCTTCTCGTATTTTTCCGGGATTCAATGCAAAGTCACCAATGAAAGCGATTTGCAACGCTAATTTTAATTTTCTTCAATAAATGTGTTGAAAGTATTTGAAAACACTACACTGGTAAAAAAAAAAAAAAAAAAAAAAAAAAAAAAAAAAAAAAAAAAAACACATTGGATCTAGAGTCTAGACTCTTGAAAACATCGACAAGAAAATGGACTCTTGATTCAATCAGATTTAAGCTTAAATCGGAAGGAAATCTGCTCAAATTAAGAGGCTTGGTTTTTTATTTAAGCTTAAATCTGATTGAATCAAGAGTACTTTTTCTTGTCAATGTTTTTACGAGTCTGGACTCTAGATCCAATGTGTTTTTTTTTTTTTTTTTTTTTTTTTTTTTTCCAGTGTACGAACTAAACTAAAGTCACTACTGTTCCCGTTATCGTGGAGTCTTCCATGCAGAAAACACCGCTACGTACGATTTAACAGATTTTTCTCGAGGTCGAGGAGGAAACAGCGATGGGGCTTCAGCTTCAAAGGCACTCGGTGGCCCGAGGAAACTTTAAATGTTTATTTTGCGGTCGTGACTGAGCAGCTATCGCAACATTTTAATTATCGGTGCGAGACGCGTCCTCTCAATTCCAGACTCAGGAAGCCACCGCTACCGCGCGCAACACCTGTAGTTTCGGACTATAAAAAGTTCGCCTTCGTGATTCATTCGCTGCACCGCCAATAAATCAAACAGGCGTGATACTGTGCTGAGAAAAGCGCCGCATGAGCCCTCCAGTATTGCCAAATTTATTTTGGTGGATGCAAATTTTTCGGGAAACTTTTTAAGACTTTCCCATGGAAGCTTCATTAGGAATTCAATCTGAAGTAGGCACGAAGTATTTTTACAATCAAATGACAAATGCAGCTAAAGCGCGGAATACAAGGCTGAAAGAAAGTCGAAAATGACTTGAAAATTGACCGATTAATCAGTCACTATCAATCGGAAATAAAAACAATTGAAAAAAAAAATTGAAAATATGAAAAGCAATCAAAGGCTTTATGGATATAGTCAAAAGAACTTAAAAATTGACCGATTAATCAGTCACTATCAATCGGAAGTATAAACAATTGAAAAAAAAATTGAAAATTTGAAAAGCAATCAAAGGCTTTATGGATATAAAGGAAAGGGTCTCAGATTACAAAAGATGTATTACGCAGAGTCGCATGCAAGTCTTTATTAATCGGCAGAAAATTTTCTAGTTTATTCCGCTTTCTTCTCAGTCTTTTTTTTTAAGGATTTTGTCCTTTTCTTATCTTACTGGTAATGTATTTTGCGACCCCGCACTGCTATTTTTGCAAAAGTGTAGAAGAAAGTGTGTTCGAACGTCAACACTCAGATTCATCCGATAGTGAACGAAGACCAAATGATAGGGTGATTAGTTTAACAAAAACCAACTTACTTTTACACCATTAATTTGCCTGGCAGAGTACTCGCTCAAACATCCATCGGTCAGCATAAGGCGAATTATGTATGCTTAACAAATTCTTCACCAATCATCACTAAACGAAAAAGAGTTGTTAAGGTGATTCGATGGACGCCATATTTTGTGTCAGAAAGGCATGCGATACATCGCATCCATTGGTTCCATTTTTTCAGCTACTCGTTTTTTTCTCCAATTTTGAGATCGCAATTCTGTTGTCAGGAGACTATAGCACTCACCAATTTTAACAAAGAAATTCAACGTAATAAAGGCGTGTTTTTTTTAGAGAGGAAACATCGCATTCGAGTGCAGTTTCGATGTCAGTATCGAATGCGATGTTTTCTCTCTAAAAAAACCAACCCCTTTAGTACGTTGAATTTATTTGTTAAAATTTGTAAGTGCGTGCTTTAGTCTCCTAACAACAGAATTGCGATCTCAAAATTGAGAAAAATGACGAATAGCTGAAAAAATGGAATCAATTGATGCGATAGATCGGATGCCGTTCTGACACAAAATATGGCGTCCATCGAATCACCTTAATTGCTCCGAACCTCATTTTCACCTCAGGTGGAGGGCCTAAAAGACGGTGTCTCTGAATTTCTAGGAAAATATTCATAATTTTCGTAAAAGTAAAGATTTTACCCAACAAAATTTGGCAACATTCGAATGTTCATACGCCGTTTTCACCCAGCGCAGCAGCGTCCCCGTGACGCACGTGACTTTTAAGTATGCCCCCAGAGAGGCGATTTGCTGCTGTTTTAAACGCTCTCCACAGCAACACGTATTCAAGTTTGACCAAGAATAGAGATAGACGTATTTATGTTAAAAGGGACTGTATTTACATAAATTATATAAAAAAGAACTGCGTTCATAGGTTTTCCTTGCTTCATAGTTCCTTAGGGAATATAAGTAATTCATTATGATACAAAGTATGGCAACTGATAGCGATGATGGCGCTTATCAGATTTTGAATTTCCACTCCTCAATAGGAGCGAACGAAGTTCCGGTCATGCAAACCTTGACTCCAAATAAAAAAGAAAAGAAAAGAAAAGAAAAGAAAAGGGGAAAAAATGATTTAATTAAACGGCGAAGCTCAAATAATGAGGACGATTACACCGCGCACCGACCACGGACCACCACCCGAAATATCGATAAACCGTGATAATTAAGTGTCGCGGGGAGTGATTAGCCCCAATGGATAGCACTCCCCAAGCGGAGGGGTAAAGGGGGGAGGGGAGTCGAGAGGGAGTGGAACACGACACTCCCTCGGAGGCCGCCACTCGACAAAGGGACGACGGGCATATGTCTGCCCATTGTTGAGGGACAAGAGGCTGCGGACGCTCCGGGGTTGCAGTTTTCAGTTTATTTCTTTTTCATTTTTTCAAACGAACGATTTTAAAGTTAAATGAATCATCAAAATATCCTTGCGGGCCGTCCCTAAATTGGATTGCATTTTGCAAAAAGGAACCACTAGCATTGCAATATTGCTAAGATTGTGCAAGTTCTTTTGTCTTGGAGGAAAAACCCCGATTATCCATTCATAGTTTCTATTTTACCTCGCTAGAAACTGTAAATTTAAGACAAAAATTACCATCTAAATTTCATAGTTTTTCACGATTTTCCGCAATTTTATTGCAAAAGATGAAGTTGCACAATCTTAGCATCATTGCAATGCTAGTGGTTCCTTTTTGCAAAATGCAATCCAATTACGTAACGCAATTTTTCGGCACTTCTAACCCCCGCACGGTGGATCAAGTCAATAGGAGAGGTCGGACAAAATTTGGAAACTTTAAACGCTTATGATTCCGTTTATACAAAACTTTAAGGTTCTAACAGTGGTTCCATTGGTTTTCTCGTAAAATTGCCTTCTAACAGCACCCCTTAAAATCTAAAATGAGGCCGAGTAAACATTAAAATTTGCAGTGCTAGTCGACAATTTCATGTCCAACCTCTCTAATCGACTCGCTCACTGTGCCCCCGTCCCCCTTTGTAACGCTTTTGTGACGTAGGTCCCTATCCTTTGACACGTAAAAATTAAATGGCGTGACGCTCTCCTGCACCCCTCTCCCCCGAGAGCGTTAGGTAAGATAGGGACGGCCCCATTAATAGTATTTTTAAAAAAAAAAGTTGCTCGCAGTTTTTGTAAATTTTGTCAGAATGTTTTCAAGATTCTCACATGATCTCGCGAGGATCCTTGAGCAGAAATCAGTGTATTTTAAAGGACACAAATGGAGGTGGAGGGAATCGAAGAATGAAAAAATTGTCGACACCCTGCACAATATATTTAAAGGGAAACAATTTGAGGTTGAAGTTTTTTTTCGAAAGTCAGGGAAACGCAGGAGATTTGAAAATTTTGAAATCCGGGAGAAGCAATAAATGACAGGGAATCGGAGAGTGAAAAAATTGTGGAACCCTGTACAGTGTAATTTTCAGCAACCGATTCTAAGTTTTCTCCAAAAATATGAGAAATGAAGGGAGAGTCGGATCGATGCTCCTAATCTATCAAATCCATTTGATTCAAAATTTTAAGATGTCGAGAGTCCGCAACACGCTTGAACTCTCAGTTTATTAATAAGATAAATGAAATGCTTAGATTTCATCAGACTTGTGATATACTCGAAAAACGGCAATTATGTCTATGCTACCTGAGGCCTCGGTGAGCAAAACCACTTATCTCGTAGAGAGACATTACGTAGATCCGTGATTTCTACTCGGGAGGGCGTCGTGGGGCTAGAAGAGAACGAGGGTGACAGCTTGTCTTTCGGGGTCCCGAGCCCGAACAAAGGCTGCACCCGCCCTTGTAATGATAATGATGATTACTGCACATGAGCCGTGTGCGAGTTTCGAGGGAGGGGGGAGGGGGGGGGTCTTACCTGTGCAGCTCTTCGTCGACGTCAGGACGGAATGATGCTCCTCTGATTTCCCCTACCTTAATGACACCCTCACCCTCCCTCCCCCGTGCGCTTGCAGTCGGAATCGGAAAGCTCGAAGGGAGTCCTCGAACGATTTCAGGGTTGCAAGATCGATACAATTTCTGATTTTCTTGATTTTATCACGACTTTTCCTTGACTGATTCTTTTCACCTTATGTTTTTGAACAACTCAGAAATTCCTGTCTGCCAAATCCTAGTTTGCTTTGGTTCAACCAAAATATATGCCTGTTTATGCGAGGTAAATTTAATGACTTACCTCTGTTTCCGCCTGGCTTAAAAAAAAAGTCGAATTGAATTTTCTCCGAATTTTTAGGTCTTCCGGATGACATGGCTTTTCCTAGTTTTATCTGATTCTTTCATCCTGAATTTTTCTATGGCTACTCGTTTTGCTGTGCGTTAAGGGAAAAAAAGACTATGTGCCAAAAATTACAAAGTTTAACACTGGTACCCTCAATTTAACGAACATTTCGCCATGCAAAAATCCGTATGAAAATTCGCTGTACAAAACCCGTTGTTCGGAAAATTGTTTATAAACGTTTACTCGTTTTGGATACATTTTTTGCGAAAGCCCTGTCAACACTACTGGCAAAAGTTCATGGAACTTTGCGCGAAAGTTAAGTTCCGTAATTAAACCTATCTCTTTTTTCATTTATATGAAACGAACGAAAAAATCATGAAAGAACAAACATAAATGTGGTTTAATAATTTTAACTTCCGCCGCCGCGCTGATCGCACTGTGTTTGGCGCAATGCGTGAAGTATTCCTACAGTCTTGTGTGCGCTATGCGTTTCGCGTCGACCGCTGCTGCACGCACTGTTAGACGCAATGCGTGAAGTATTCATGCAGTCTTGTAGGCGCTCTGCGTATGCGTTTCAAGGCGACCGCTGCTGCACGCACTGTCTTTGACGCAGTGCGTGAAGTATTCATGCAGTCTTGTAGGCGCTAATATATGTTACATGCCGACCGCCGCGCCGAGGGTTTCTCCTTTTCATCTGAAGTTCTCGTCACCATTGCTCTCTGCGCCGCGCCGTTCCAGGCAAAATTCCATGTTCGGTTTTCTCTCTTAGTCTCCACATTTAATTCTCTTTAAATTCACCACATTAGAAACTTAAAATCGTTGGATAAATGCAATTTTATTTCCTTCATCACCACAAAAGTGCACCGCGCGAAAACTTACTACAAAATCAACTAGTTGCTCTGACTCAAGTTATTATACCAAAACTATGGTTCGGTCCCTTTCTTCAAAACTCGGTCACTTCGGTATACCAAATTCCACCGAAGTACTACAACTTTCGGCTACCTACAGACGGCCAAGCGACGACAGGCTCAACCCTCGCGCGGGTGTAGGGGCGGCGGAAAAAAAAAACTCGCCTAATGAATGAATAAATAAAGGGAAAAGTGAAGTGTGTCGATAATCCGACGTGGGTTGTTGACTGTTGTTCTCGTTCGGAGTGGTATCGCATCGATGCCGGATCACCTAGAAACCGTTGGAAGAACAGCGGGAACAAGCCGATTTTTGAGTCGACTCGGCTCCGGTTGAGCTGAAATTCGATATCCAGGCCCAGATCGATACGTTTTCCCGGTTCCTTCTCAAAAATCGACCCTCCCCCCTCCCTCCGCCGGCCCCTTTGCGCCCTTCGGCGCGGGTCGAGGCAGTGCTCTCGGAGGTTTCAGCCCGGCTTCCAGACCACCTCCGAAATTGCCGTCTGCGTGAATTCTTGCCGGGTAGATTTTCCGCTTCCTGGAGCAGACTGAACTTGGTAGAAAGGTACCGAACATCCAAGTTTCCCTTTCTATACGCAGAGAGAAAATTTTGGTTAGAGGCCGAACTTCGGTTTGTATGGTGAACTTAAGTTTTCGGTTTCAGTCATAAGTAACTGGTTATAATGTTGAGCTTTTCACACACGATCAAAGCGAGGCGTAGGTCGAATATCGTTGATTTCGTGTATTTTTCAGAAAATTTACGATACAAAATGATGATAATTTTGCTCGGAGTTGTTTTTCATAATAAGGTTAGCAATGACTGCTAACCTTAAGGCCTTACCGGTCTTAGAACCGGATTAAGAGGGTGGCCACATGGGCCGCGGCCCATGGCGGCAAATCTAGGGGGCGGCAAATTTTGTAATTCTTTTGAATGTAGGTATTAAAAAATCGGATTTAGAAAAAAAATTACAAACGAGAAAAGGCTACAAAATCTCTCATTTCCTGAGAGTAAAGTAATTTCTAATTTTGTCGTCTTTCAGTGATACAAGAGACAGCACCTTCAATTAGTCGAGTTAAGAGAGAAACCAATCACACAATTTGGCCTGGAACGGCGCGACCTAGGGAGAAATGATGACGAGGACTTGAGATGAAAAGGAGAAGCCCTCGGCGCGGCAATCGGCATGTAACACATATTAGCGCCTACAAGACTGCACGAATACTTCACGCATTGCATCAAACACAATGCGGTTATTGTGATCAGGGTGAAACGGATAGCGCCTACAAGAATGTATGAATACTTCACGCATTGCGCCAAACACAGTGCGGTCAGCGTGAAACGCATAGCGCCTACGAGACTGCGAGAATACTTAACGCATTGCGCTAAACACGGTGCGGTCGGCGCGGCGCGGCGGCGGAAGTTAAAATAATTAAACCAAATTTTGTGTTTGTTCTTTCACAATTTTTTCGTTCATTTCTTATGAATGAAAGTTCCGTGACCTTTTGCTAGTAGTGTTGACAGGGCTTTCCCAAAAAATGTATTCAACACGAGTAAACCCGTCTTATGCACCCCTCCCCCACTGGCACGTTCACTTGATGGTTTTTATTGATGTTTCAAAACGAATGAGAAGGGGGCGGCAAAATACAGGCGGCCCATGGGCGGCAAGTGGGAAAATCCGGCCCTGCAGCAGTCAACATCTTCATCGATGCCGCCATTTTCACGCCCTTTGATCATGAGAGGAGCGCTGCCATTAAGTTAACATTTCTGCCGAAATCTTAAATTTATTGACTAACTTTCGCGTCAATATTGAGCCGGCGCTGAAAAGATGACGCAAATCCAGTGCGATAGTATCTAACCTATATTTTTTTTAGGTGTTATTATTTTTAATTTTATGACGTTTACGTAGAGTTACAATGAAAAACTCCTTCCGGAAGGTCAGCAATTTTTTAATATTTTGCGATTTTTATTTTTTTAAATTTTTTTTTTTAAATCTGATGTATATTTGGAGTTTTCGTAACAGTCTCCTTAACGAAATATTATTACGCTTGCTTTAATTCGTACAATATTTTAATAATAAAACATTATTTTACCCAATATTATATTTAATGATGATAAAACATGTTTTTAACGATTTCTTGAATACTGTCTTGTTATTTTCTTATGATAATATACCTGGAAATGTTCGCAATGTTAATGAAAAACTGGCTAAATACTCGGTTTTGACCGATCATGAGATGTATATCACATAATAGTACTATTGATATGAACCATTTTTCAGTGCTCTGCGGCCTCATTTTCTTCCTTCTTTTCATACTACATATTCAGAATAGACAAGATAATAGAGCGCAACCCGTATAAATATACAGCAAAAAACCTACGTCTCGAGGACAGAGAGCACGACATCAGATGAAAGATACGCGACAGCGCGACTAAAGAGCACATAAAGGCAATATCGCTGGAACGGCGACATGTTATGGTTGTTTAAATGAAGCGAGATAATGAAGAGATCTTTTTAAGGGAGCTTTTTACACGCTTATGAACTACAACTACCCCTGCGCGACCACCCCTCACCTCTGCACCTGGCCACGTCCCTCCACTTCACCCTTCTTCTTACTCCTCTTTGCCCTTTATTTTCTGGGTCTCATTGATTCGGCGAGTTAGTTTATTTACCTTTTTTAAGAGTGCCCTCCAGGGTTGTCATTTTGTGTTTTTCTTTGTTTCTTTTTTCTTACGGCAAAGTGGCTTCTAATGTATATGGACTAGAAAACGTCTCTTCTTAAAAAATCTTACGTAGAAAACGGTTCACAAAGCGGAAGGGTGGGAAGTCATCCCCTGGATGAGGTATTAAGAAGTATTAGTGTGATACATATTAAATGGACGTTGATGATGACAAATTAAGTTTTTCATTTTTTTCCTAGTGTCTTCCGACAAATATTAATTGCAAACACTTTACTTGTTAGGAGTTGATTTTAAGACTTCCCGTGGTGTGGTATTATTCAGGTTTCTTTTAAAATTTTGAAAAAAAGAAGAAAAAAAAATGTTCAGTACCTAGTGCTTCAATTCATACCCTTGTCTAGAGGCCCGTTAACCGCATCCAGAAATTTAAACAATAGGGGCTAAGGAAGTTTTAGAAAAATCAGAAAATGAAATTCTCTCTTTCAGACACTTTAAATAATTATTTAAATATGAAAAAATGGAATATTATGTTGCCAGGAGCGGCAACTCTGTCTTCGCATATTTTCGTCACGAGTTCATTTACGGTCACCCGGCAATATTTCAAAATAGTCAGTTACTTAAATCAAAGTTATTTCGTCCCCACTTTGCAGTCAATTGAGGTTTGCGCCTCGACCAAACATATGAATATGAAATCAGCGACGACGAGTCACATGCCGTTTCATTTGGTTCTTTTAATTTTCCTCCCTTTCATGACGAAGGGGTCCCAACTTTTATTTGGTGCTTTAGATAGCTTTGCAATCGCAGCCTCTTTGTGTGTGTGTGTGTGTGCTCTCCTCGCATGTGTGTTGGTTTATATGCGGAGAAGGGGGATTGACTACGTTGCGACCTGAAAAAGTTTTCGCAATGCGATGTGTAATGGTTCTTCGGTCAACTTTTTCGTTATACGAGCACCGTTTCCTGCGTGAAATCTTGTACAAATATGTGGCATATGCTTAAATCCAAACCTCTTTGGCTTCTGGTCTATTACTGAGGCATGCATGGTATGTGTATTCGAAATGGAGCTTTAAATGCGCGTGCTGAAGAGTACATTCCATCTTATAATTTTTTTTTAATTTTCACTTTCAATTTCATCATTTTATGAGGTAATATGTTTACACTGACTCAAATATACACAATTAAGTTCATTTTTATGAATTAGGCAGATTGAGATTTTTCTCCTTTTTTTAAATGCAACGAATAGAAACGCAATAATCCGCAGTCACTAGGTGATTGAAAAACATGAAATGTGTTTCATAAGATAACTATTCAAGCACGGGTGTTGGCCGTATTGCCGTCCGCCGATATTGAAGGCGCATCAAAAACCGAGTGAAAACTCTGACGTTTGTTACAGAATTGAAAAATATGCACGGTTCTCTTTTAAATAACAATGAGCACAAAACTTTGGCCGTATCTTTTTAAAAGAAAACAAAGGAAAATTATGACATGTAAATTTTTATGAATGCCCCCTATGTTATAGTAATACGCACAAAATAATGATAAGTCAACCTGTTACTCAGTTTTTTGGTAGAGAATAAAAAAATGAGATGGTTCAGGCAACTTGGCCGAGAAACTAAGAATATTCTCTGGTTCAATTCACTCAGTATTTTTCATGCATGAATGAGTTTCATCAAATTTTAGACGTTCGCAAATTCCCGATTCAATTGCGGAGAAAACGCGTTTCTCACCCTAAATGTTACCGTCAAGTCATCTCGTCACCATTGAATTGACTCCGACTGGATCCTCCCACAACCCGCCCCTCCACCGCGAACGCAGGCGCCGTATCCCGTCTCATCCCGGACGAGTCCCCAGGGAGTTCTCGGGGAAACGCGCAACTCTTGAGCCGCGGATACCCTTAAGATCTGAAGAATCTAGGACCCACACCGTGTTGAGTCCCGCCGAGAAACACTCTGGAGACGAAACACTTGTCGGCAGATTGTCGCGGTGCAGCTTAATTCTGCTAAGCCTTTTTAGTCAAATCATAATCCTCATTATCGACGACGAGCTTTTGCGCACCCTGGTGCATTTACATTTAAAGTTCGGACTTTATGGTCCCGTCTATGAAAACAGTCAAATCTAACGTCTTGCCAGGAAAATGGTAAAAAAATATAGGCCCTCCCAGATTGAATATTGAGCAAGTTCAGCATACAATTTGTGCATTATTTCCAAGTTGAAAATCGACGAATAATACATATATCAGTGAAATTTTATTTTAGCATATGAACTACTTAATCATTGTTGCGATTTTGAGTATTACTTTTAGCTCGGTAAACTTTGGTATAGTTCTGTCATGAAACCATTTTTAATTACCATTAAATTGTATAGGGCGCTTTTCTTTCTCTCCCTTTTCCTCCTTTTTCCTTCTCTTTATATCCCTCTCTCTTTTTTCCTTTTTGGGCCCAAAGAGGGGCAGGGGCATGCCATCCCTGGATCCGCCACCGATTTAAATATACCCGGTTTAAACGCGATCCACGGCGACGACCTGAACAGAGAGAGGGCAAGCTCGTGACCTTGGTGCAAAGGAAATGACGTCACTCGGACTAAATTTTACTCGGTGAGCCGGACATGCGGTCAAGTTGCCGGGGCTGGAGGAGTTGGATTTCAAGTGAATGGGAGCTTATCGTAATCAGCTTTGGAAACTTGAATGAACGTCTGGAAGAGTGGTTGAGCTCTGATATGGATTGAATTATTAGACCGAGACCTGAGAAGGATGAGGAGGAGGCGGAGGGAAGGGGGTGTAATGATTTTCTTCCCGTCGTCGTCACTACCGCACTGTCGCCTGCACCTAATATCATGCAGCTCATCATGCGTGAGGAATGAAGAAACATGATCGGATAGAGACACAACAGGCGAATTTGATTTCAGTACACTTAAGAACGAACGACGCTTGATTTTATAACTGGGGGCCAATTAATGACAAGTAGCAGTTTCTGCCGGAGACATTATTGAAAGCTAGGGGGCCGATCTGCGGGTTTATTGGAGTTGATCGGCAAAGCGATAGGCAAAGGAGACCAAAGGAAGACGGAGCGATCCTATGGGTTAAAACGGATGGTTCTCTTCGCTTAGTGATGATTGATGAGCAACTTTTGAGCATAAAATACGCCAAAGGAGAATTTGCATGCAAGTTTTTTATTGCTTCATCTGACATTGCTTAAAGGGCTGATTTCACAATATTTTTTATAATTTTTTTTCTAATTTGGAAAATAGTATAAAAATAGATTTAAAAGTGAGAAAATGCACCGCCTATTGGCGTCATCTGGCGGCATTTCCCATTTAAACACATGTATTTTACCAAATTAGATTATTTGGCATATCTCCTCCAGGAATTGTTCAATTCATGAACCAGGGGTATCCTCGTGTTCAGTCTACTCGGTAGCTTCCACTGAAATACGAAATTCATCAAATTTCAGACACCTACAAATTCTCTAATGGACCGCGCTTAGCAGGTATTAGGGCGAATCGAGCCACATCGGCTATTGCTAAATTCAACTGGGCAATTCAATTTTTTACAAGAGAAAGATTGTACTGATTCCTTTGAAAATGTTAAGGACTTTGCTTTGTACTGTGCAGAGATTTCACCGAAGTTTGCATATAAATCCGCACAACCGTTTTCACGTGAAAAATTAAACTACCCAATAATTTGGTAATAGCTGATTTGGCTTGGTTCCTTCCTGCTTAACGCGGTCCAAAAAGCTCCCTCCCCCCTCCCTCCGAAAAAAAATTGGTTCATTGCTCTTAAGCTCGATTCATTTCATCCCCGTGACAATAAGACAGGCACATTCTTCATCATACAGTGGCAAGAAAGTACTAGCCATGCAGTTTACATTCGAGAGCTCTTCCGTGCATTTCACAAACATCCACGTCCAACATGATGTCATACGTGAAAACTGTCATTCGGGCAGGGGGAGGGGGAGGCGCGCGTGACGTGCCGAGAACACCAACCTTGAAATTTGAGACTTGCCGGGGCTACCTTGTTTTTTTACCTCACACTGAGATACAAATGCTTCGCGAAACAGCTAGAGCCGGTCTCCTTATGGCGGATTCGTCTCGCTGCTTCGGAGATCCCGGTTAAAAATGGGCGTCATTAATGCCTTCGATTGCAGAATTATTCACCTTCACGCCAGAGGTCTCGCTCAAAAACCGCGGGGGAACGTCCGAGAAGGCGCCATCCAATACTGTCGTGCGGAGGAATAACGCTAGTTGAACATTCGATTTTTGCCAAATCTCTACCTATGTAATATTTCTTCTTGAGGAAAATTATGCATTTTCAACAGCTTTATTTAGGATTCGGCAATCAATATTTCAGGCTTCTTAGTTTGCTAGAGAAAAATATTTTTAGTAGGAGTACTATGCGACAAAACACTTTGAAGTTTTAGAAACTTTCTCCATTGGCCTGATTGTTGAAATTTATGTCTGATTGACATTGACCGGTAGGGCCGGATTAAGGGGGTGGCCACATAGGCTGCGGCCCATGGCGGCAAATTTTGCTATTTCTTTAAATGTAGCTATAAAGAAAAATCGGATTCAGAAAAAAAAAATTACGAACGAGAAAAGGTGACAAAATCTCTCATTTCCTGAGAGTATATCTCTAATTTTGTCGTCCTTCTGTGATACAATAGACAGCACCTTTAATTAGTCGAGTTAAGACTAAGAGAGAAACCGAACACGGAATTTGGTCTGGAACGGCGCGGCGCAGTGAGCAATGATGACGAGAACGTGAGATAAAAAGGAGAAACCCTCAAGGCGGCGGTCGGCATGTAACACATAATAGCGCCTACAAGACTGCATGAATACTTCACGCATTGCGCCAAAGGCAGTGCGGTCGCTGCGGTCAGCGGTCGGCCGCGAAACGCATAGCGCCTATAAGACTGTAGAATACTTCACGCATTGCGCCAAACACAGTGCGGTCAGCGCGGCGCGGCGGGCGGCGGAAGTTAAGATTACTAGACCACATTTATGTTTGTTCTTTCATATTTTTTTGGAAATGGAGGGCCTTGTCCATACAGAGATAGGTTTACGGAACTTAACTTTTGCTCCAAGTTCCGTGAACTTTTGATAGTAGTGTTGACAGGGCTTTCGCAAAAAATGTGAGCAATACGAGTAAACGCGTCTTATACGCCTCTCCCCCTCCGGCTCGTTCTTTTGATGGTTTTTATTGATGTTTCAAAACGAATGAGAAGGGGCGGCAAAATACAGGCGGCCCATGGGCGGCAAGTAAGTAAGACCGTAGGAATACTTCACGCATTGCGCCAAACACTGTAGGGTGTTCCGTTTTTAGACAACCATATCAAAACCTTGCATTTGGAAGTGCATCACACAAGAGTAAAAACAGTCTTTAAAAATACCAACACTCACCCATACGAGTCAAAAAAATTCACGATTTTAAAAATATTTCGGACCAATTTATGACTCCAAATGTTTGGAGCCCACAAAGATCGCCATCGAGAGCAAAAATGCTCGAAAAGGCTCTGATAATTCTGGATCAAAAGCTGGGTGTGGATGAGGAGCTACGTGGAAAAGAGTTCGGCAACATAAACTGACATCACGTCAGTTCAACACATGCACAAACATCACTCGATTGGCAACTGATGAGAGGGTATACTGCGGCACTCGTTGCTCGAGCCCTACCCTTAACCACACAAGGGCTGTAATAAATTGGAGTGCAGAGGGTTTTGAGTTACGTTAAGTTTTCGCGGAGATATCTCAAAATAACGCAAAAGTTGAGCAGGCTCGTGTGAAATAACAGTCTCTGCTCCCTGTTCTGGTAAGGAGGATCTCTTATGGGCTTGACGGGGTCGCTACCGCTCCTTGTAATATCGATTTGCTAGTGGTAAAACTGCAAAGACACAAGTGTTTGCTGAGAATGTTGCAAATTACCCTCAGTTTACGCTCTTAAATTAAATTTACGTGTAAAAATTTTATTGAATGAAAAATGAATCAATTAAAGGATTTAGACAGTATGCATTTATGTAAGTCAGGTTAATCCTATGGTTGGTATCGCCTTAGTATGTGGGATTTGGAACATCGCATTTAAGAAGAAAAAAAGGGAGAGAAGAAACTCTACTACCAATAAGACTGCACTTTGCAATTTGGAACCATAAATTCGGGCTCTTCTGGAAAAAAACTTGTGTGCATAAGGAAACTAATGTCACATACGTTGTTTTTAAACCGGGCTAGAATTTATAGTTCCAAATTGCAAAATGTAGTCCACTGTGAATCTGAAGAGAGATAAAACTGACCGTTTCTATAGTTTCCCAATTTTATAAAATCGATTTTTCTCCATTTGCACACAATATTTGGACACAATAAAGTCAGTCGATCTCACGAAGTGGCACGCTGATTACGCTTTTCCACGCGAACGCTAACCGATGACTGTTGCGTAAAGCACCGGAGGACGCTGGGCCCCGAAAATGTCTGATGGGAATAATAGGGGGGACCTCTGGCCCGGAATGGAAGGCAGTCTCGTCCTTCTTTACGACCTGCGATTTTTTTCCTCTCCGGTCGTATTTTATCTCGGACAATCGGGCCGTAAATGACACGGGTGCATTCCCGCGTCACCGCACCGCACCGTGGACCTGGACCGTACTGCCACGCTGTAAGGAAGAACGGCATATGAACCTTTGGACGTTGCCAAACTTCCTTTTAATGAAATAAGAATTTTCAGGAACGGTTGTGGATATTTTGTTACCTATTTTCTAGACAATTCTTTCCCGCGTTTAATCTGAAATAATTAGAAATTTCAATGAAAAATATTCATGACTTTTTCCGAAAATTTATATTTAATCTAGGGAAATCGGGCAACATTCGAATGTAGATATGACGTTCTTCTTCAGAACGGCAAAGTAGGATGCTGCACACTGTTGCCAGATGATAAAACATCTGTAACCGTAGTTTTCAAAACCCGAGTTTGTAGCGTGAGCCGATGATAAGGTTTTATGGACTACCTTTTGTAATAATTGAGAACTACAATCCCCGGCTCAGTTTAGAAACAACGTGTGTGCCATTGGTTTCCTTATGTACATACGTGCGTTTACGGATGACCCAAATATTATAATTCCTAAATGCAAAATGCAGTCCTAAGATGGCATCGATTCCCAATTCTGAAGACCTAACATTTTGCCGTGCAATTAGTGTGCAGTGTTACAGAAAAGAGCAGTGACTCCAAAAATGATATTTACACAAACAAATAGCCGAACATTAGTGTCCAAGACGACAATGTAATAAGTCGTACATTTTTCGTTGAATTGGCAATTGCCATGCATACAACTTAGACTTAATTCTGGTGATTAAGAATTGACCAATCTGACTTTTGACCACAAAGAAAGGTTAGCATATCGGGCAAGGTAGCCGTGTGTGCTATTTTCTGCATCTGCCTACTTGTATGGTTCAATTCAGGGACGTATCACTGCCCCCGCCGGGTGGGCTAGGCTGCAGCGTCGTGAAGTGCGCAAACGTTGATTTGGAACTCTTTTCGCAAGGAAAGTTCCCTTATCATGAAGAGATTTTTCTGGTTTTCGACGGCAAAAATTTCACTGCCATAAGGAAAGGACCGTTGCCGGAAGGAATATTTTCATCAGCAAGACGAAAAACTTTCATCGATGCGGTTTTCTTTGTTGCTCGTTGCGATGAATCCAAATTTTTTCGTGTGGATATTTTGCAGTCCACAATGCCTCAAGTACGCTCTCAACATTTTCTCCAGCTCACTGAACCGAGACGGCGAGACAGTGACACAAACCAGAGCATGAAGGAGTTTCCATCCCATCGAATCCTCGACTCTCGACTTTTCGTCTTGAGTTCACCGGTTCGCGGTTTAAAAATCTAAAATAAACGAAGATCGAAAGACAAGGTCCGCTTGATGTAACCGCGGAGGGTTGGTCGTCAAGCAGATGACAGGATGACAAGGCCCGAAAACAGAGAGATTAACATAATCGACCGTAATCTGACAAACAACTAAAACAGACCCCTCTGGAAGCCTCTGCACCCATCATCGCGTCGGGACCACTCTATCGACGCGGCGTACAGTGGAACGAGATTGAGTATGATATGGAAATTTTAAAAAAAACTTATGTATCTACCCTAACACGATATGAAGAAGAAATAAAGGTGGTTTTATTGAGAAATCACCAGAGACAATAGACCCTCCACAAGTATCTTGGCCGTTGTGGAAGCTTTTACTTTCGGGACTTCAGCATTCTACTGTTGACTTACCTACATGGTTGATGTTCAACAACGTGTTGGCAGTTTCGTTTTGCAAATAAGCCGATAATGGCCGACTTTTGGAAAACTTGTTTGACTCATGACGTCACCCGAAGCTCATCATTCACCATGTAGGTAAGTCAATAGCCGAAATTACGGTGATGACTGTTGCTCCCTAGTAATTGTCCATGAGAAATTGTTGAAACCCCGGAAGTAAAAGCTTCCACCTGTCGCTAGGAGGCCAGCGGAGGGTCTCTTGTATCTGGAAATCACCTTCAAAAATCACCCATTAACATTTATAATGCGGAGAAATAATCATCGAAATTCGCAGATTTAGTTGAAAATTTCACGGCCTGTTTCGTCAGTGGGTTCGTTCACTGTGCGGCACGTGGTGAGGGCGACAACGTACCGGCCATTTGAATATGTTGATCACCCTTTATCGGTTACGGGCTCCATCTCTGGCCGGGGTGGGGCGAGCGGGGGTAAGTCAGGAGGGTGGAAACAAATGAGGCTGATTAATATAAATAAGGAGTGATCGGAGCGAATCTGTTTCCCGGTGATACACGCTCCGCTTATCAGATCGCCGTAATCATTTTTCGATGGGTCGGCAATGTGGCCTGCCAGACGGTTATTGTTGTTGTTGGAGCTGTTGGATGGTTTCTGGATGTTGTCAAATCATTATTGGACGTATTTATGCTAAAAAGAACTATGTGCATAGGATTTCCATGTAACATAGTTCCTTTCAGCATAAATACGTCCTATTGATACCCTGGGAAGGAAGCGTGGATGCTGAAGGTTTATCATCTGCTTGAGGGATTTGAAATTATGACTGGAATCATGATTTTTTGTTCCTTTATTCAAGAATAGAAATGAAAAAACCAATATTAGATATTGTTATTCCCTTATAGCGATGACATGAAGATCACTTGACTTCGTAATGGATCGACGATTGGTCGCGAATTCAAAGAATAAACCTGGTGTTCATTCTTTGAATTTGCGGGGTCTTGATCTTGAAAATTACATTTTATAAAGTCATCCCTCGTAGAATTTCAAAAATTCAAGTGCTCAAAAGGCATGACACCGACCGATCGTGAATATTTGTCATTATTGTAGGATGACATATGTAAGGAAGTTATTTCCCTGTCGTAAACATACATTCAAATTTTGCACAGGGAAATTAAATATTCGTCTTCAGACATCTTGTGTATCACAAACCCTTACAAAAGTAAGTCAAACAGTTATCGGGATTTTTATCAACCCATTAGCGTATATCTTTCTCACATTTTCGGCTTCTACCCATCGCGTCAAAACTTTTCCACCGCCTAAAATCCTTCATTACGTGTACAAAATCCTCTAGTAATAGAAAAAATAGTTGAATTCACAGTATCAAGATCAGGCCCAACTATCTCCCTTGTAGCCTTCCGAAGAACATTTTCTATAAATTTTGCTGTCGACAAACCTCGATTTTTCATCATTTCCTGACTTTCCCAATTTTTCCCGGCACATTAAACCTTTCGACCCTTGCGCATTTTCTGGTAGAAAAATTAGATTTTATGAAATGTACAGCTAACCATTATCCTACCACTAAATAGATCATAATGATAGAAAGAACTATGTGCAAACTTAGAAGCAAAAATAGATGATGAAGCACAAAAACCATGTGCTCATAGTTCCCTTCGATTTTTACTTGAGTTTTCTTTCCTTCTCTGTATTTTATTATTTGCAAATACGTCCACTCAATTTTATCATCCTATTAAAACAGTGCGTGAGAATTGGCAGCACTGGAGGCTGCTGGAACCGCGACAGGCGTGGCGTGGCGCGCATCGTGGAGGGAAAGAGGTAAGCGAGAGCAGGAGGAGGCTGGTGGGCCCAAGGGATGATCAGGGATGATAATGAAATCATTCCGTTGACTAACGCGGGGATAACGCGAGCTGACAATCCCGGCATCCCGCTCTTGCGTCCCTCCGTGTTCGGATGCGGTCCCGTGCTTATGTTTTTCGTCCTAATTGGATTTATTAGTCGCCTCTGTGTTTTCATAACTCTCTCGTCTTGCGCACTCGCCTGCGCAATGTGACGCTCGACGCCTACCGGTTTTGCTTTTTGACTTGTTTCTGCTTCACGCCAGGGATGCGGAAAATCGTTCCCATCCGAGTTTCCTCGCGATTCTGGGAAAGAGCTTCAAAGCTTTTAACTATCCAAAGGGTAGAAAGTAGGTAGAGGTAGAAAGCAAAATCGAGCATTTTATGAAATACAGAGTGGAAATTCAAAACACGTAAAGCGCCATCAGGTCTTGAGATTAACATGTTGCTTCCATTTCCCGAGAACCCACTGTCCTAAAAATATTAATTCGTGTGTTGGAAAAAGGTGAAAATTTGGAGAAAATTACCCCATAAAATTCAGCAAAACAAAGACGTTGATTTTTTTTTTTTTCAGTAAAAAACACTGGCACTAAGCGGGCTTGGAAATTCTACTCTGCAAATGATAGAAGAAAAATGTACGAATTCCAAACATTGCGCAAGTTTCTCTTTCCATTTTTAAGACCCTTTTTCGTGAGTCACCCAACTTTTACACCCACTTTTGCGGATTTTCCATTCTAGCACTGAAGCGTAAGTGACTCGCTGGTTACACAGTCGAGAAGTTTACTGTGCTCTAATTCTAGTCGGGTAAAAATTATTTAAAATTATTATGGTGGTTTGATTTCATTATTTGTCCTTTATGACCCATGATCGCACGGCTAGAAAATGTCAAAAAAGGCTTGATTGAACTATATTTTAGAATTATTTTGGACGTGTTTACTGCTCTATCACAGAGAAAATGTAACGGGCCGAGGAAGACTTCTTCACCTCCAAACAGATACTCTCTGTCTACCGTGAGAACTCACGCTTCGCGTCATCGCGCCTTCAATTTTTCAGATGCAGCACGGACGTCCATCAAGTACGAATAGTTGTATCTCTGCGCCGTCGTTAACGCGCATCCTTCCCCTCGCTTTATTTCCATATTGTTTTTGTTTGCGCTTGTCTTATTCGTAATGGTGCTTCAAGCACTACGTGAATAACACAGCCGAAGGTAGGAGAGATGTGTTTCGGGCCTCTTTTTTAACTTTTCTCCCGAATTTGAGCGACACCTCATTGGCAGCATATTGCAGGGCATCGAGAACTCACGCTTCGCGTCATCGCGCCTTCAATTTTTCAGGTGCAGCACGGACGTCCATCAAGTACGAATAGTTGTATCTCTGCGCCGTCGTTAACGCGCATCCTTTCCCTCGCTTTATTTCCATGTTGTGTTCGTTTCCGTTTGTATTTTTTATAATGTTGCTTTAAACTAGAGCAGAGCATTACGAGTTCACGACTCACTCCATCGCGTCTTACATTTTCCATATGCAATGTGGACATCCATCTTGCGAGAATAGTTGCATCGCGTTTACACTTTATGCGTTTCTTACTTTTGAATTTCGAAATAAATTAAGGTTAAGTTTGCCCAAGATATGCTATGATATGTCCAAATCAATGGTCATTTTGAAAAGGAAGAAATATGTTTAAAGGTCTCTCAAGAGGTCTATACAGTGTGCGTATGTCTAAAAATCGAACCGGTTATCGCTTCTACGGGAGTTACACATACAGAATGAAGGAGAGGGATGATAAAGCGCCTGTGTATCAACAAAAAGGTGAACATTTCACAGAAAATTGTTTACGCTTCAGAAAGTAGTTCTTGGACCTCTGTTCACTACTATCATGCGTTAAAGCACCTTTCTCCTTACTCCTAACTCTCTCTTCTTCCGTTCATTTAAGAAATTTTTCTCACATATTCTCGGTCGTAATTTTTGTTCTTCTTCTTATTTTGCTATCTGTAAGAGGGGCGCGTTTTCGGCGCGCAAAGGGGGCGTATCTGCCAATGGCAGATTGGCCTCATGGCCAGTCCGAGCCTGATCACAATCATCATTTGGACCGTGTTATGTGTCACGCAGAAACGAACCAAGCCATGTCAGCTACCGCCAAATTTAATTAGGCAATTTGATATTCTACATGAAAAAGGTTGTGTGCGCGGGTTTGCAAATTTTAATTAATTTCCTGCAAAGCATGAAGCAAAACCCTCAAAATTTTCAAAGGAATCCGCACAAACGTCCTCTTGTAAAAAATTAAATTGCCCATTTGAATTTAGCAAAAGCTGAAGTGGCTAGGTTCCATTCTGCTAAACGCGGTCCATTTGGCGTATTATACGTCCAAAACATGCTCATCAATCATCATTAAGCGGAAAATGGGATTGACCTCTGAATTCAACTTTTGTCCCATCCGATGTCAGTGCTAGTTTGTCACTGCGGGATCAACCATCGAATCATGCGCATCCCTCCAAAATTGAAATCTGGAGTCCCAGATCCTCAGGAGAAATAAAAAGCGCCCCATTATCGCCTTTCAATGGCAACACTGTTAACCCTTGCTTATCGGCGCGGTCATCTGACTGGACTTCGTGTGTGGCGCTCTCTTTCTTGTCGCGGCAACATTAGAAGTCAACGTGGTCGTGTCTACGCAAAATTCACCTTTACAACGTTCGTTTTCCGTTACAAACTCACTTTTATCGGACTAAAAGTGCAACACAGGTGCAGTTAGTGTGAACGCACGTTCGGTACACACTCCCGAGATGGACTCACCTCTATCAAACGGAACTATGTGCATTAAGACATGAGCCCTGAGACTCATGAGAATATATGCATAACAGGGCTCACGTCACAATGCACATAGTTCCGTTCGGTAGAAATACGTCCAGTTGTCGTGAACACGATGTTTTGTCTTCTTGTTGGTTCCCTCGTGTGCCTCACAATCAGATGCTCTTAAATTAGATGGACACAGCTAAATGAAGCGTAAAGAATCACAGCTATGCATGGGAATCCCCGCTTTATCAAAGTTTGGAAAGATGTAAGGGGCTGCGACTCAATGGATTTTTTGATGGAGCTGAAAATACAGCATTGTTAAAAACGGATCATATTCTGCTCCCAAATTATTGAGGATGAGATCGAGTCAACTTTGACTCTTCCCTACAGTTTTTGGCTTTATTTTATTCGACCTTGACTTCAAATGACTTTGGTTGACTCTAAGTTACTTTAATTGCCTTACACTTCATCAGACTCACTCTGCAATATTCTGCTTGACATAACTCTATAATATGGGAGCAAATATCTTCGTTTTTAAGAATGCAGTAACTTGCGTAGTGCTAAAAATAGAACCTCAGGTGAATTTCAAATCAAGGCTACTGATATCCTGTTTTTACCCACCCTTGACAGCAAGGAACCAAGGTCGGACTGGCCCGGGTAACGGGATGGCGATCATTATCATTACCTAGGCTTCGGACCCTGCCTACGGGTCCCTGGGCTAAAATGGTAATAAAGGTAGAAATGTGAAAAAATAGAGGAGAAGAAAGTGACAAACGAAAGCACTAGAATCTTAGTCTAACTCATTCTGAGTAAATCTTACAACTTGCGGGGAGTAACCAGGGTCAACCAAGGGAAAATTAGGGGCCCGGTCCTGTTTGTAACAATAATTTGCCTAAATCAATTTAAAGTAAGTGTTTACATTTATTGCTTGCATTCATTTATCTATGCGTTCACTATTTCTTAAATCATCATACAAGCACCTCGGTACACAAATACAGTAATTTAGGAATGTGAATTTTCCCACAAAGCGATTTCAAAGTAATGAACCGGAAAATATCTCGGAAAAAACGAGGTAAAGTCACCGCTCTCCGCCAAACGTCCTAGGTAGACGTTCGAAAAATTATTCGTGCTTTCTACCTGGAGTAACAGTGACATCTAAGAGTGATACCACTATTCGGCCACGTGGGAGCTCGGATTGCCTACGCTAAAAACTGAAGGCGAACTGACAGTGAGGTAAATTCACCGCTCTGCAGTCCACGCTGGGCGAATTATTCTCGCATTCTTCCTCGAGAAATCATGACACCTGAGAGTGATACCACTATTCGACCACGTGGGAGATCAGGTTGCCTACACTGGAAACTGAAGGCAAACCAGAGGTGGTCCGATCCATGACGTTTTTTGACGTTTCTCTAAATGCTAAGAAAAAACCCTGATAATTAGGGTTGACAATTTATAGATATTAATCAGGAGGGCTCTCGGACTCTGTCTTTCTACGGGTATTCCATCCCCTGCCCCCCCCCCCCGCGCCGCGGGACCAAGGCCCCTTGGAAGTGCGTGCCCTTTTACACCGGTCTAACCTTGCAAGGAACATAACTTTCTCATGCCCGGGATGTTTGCACTTAATAATTCGCTTTTAGAGAGAGAAGAGATATTGATGGGCTCTAGACTAGAAAAACAGTCTAGTGAGTGGTGTGCGTTACGAGAAAAATGAAGTATATGAAATCTTTTGGATGCGCGGTGCCCACGAAATACGTGAATCCCTCTCACCTCCGGTTTAATTATTTTTTCGCGCTTGAGCCATCTTCGAGATAACAACAGTGCAATGATAAAACGGTGGTAAAATATCTCCTACGATGCAATTCGCAGGAAGATGTAGCGAAAAAAGAGGTTACCTGACGTTGAAACTCAGTCAGTACAGCTGTAGCAAATCAGCGCGCCGTCACAGCACATAGCATCTCTTCACACATTCTACAAATACCGAAGGGTTTCAAATGTAAACACGCTTGACTCAACAGTTAATGCGCGTCCCGGCACTACAAAACGAAGTCACAATTTTACGAGCAGCCGCTAAGGTGTACGTAGTATGTTGGAGATTTAATATTAACACAAAAATGCACCGAAAATAAGCCAAGTTGGGACGCACGAGAAGTACAAACATTGGGCGCTAAGGTCTCCGTCCGTTTTTACACTGTGGGTTATGGCAAAGAAAACATTTCTCCCACACTCTTCACGATTGACGGAACACTCGCGATGGGTTCCGATGTATTGCGAAGCATTGCGCTTCGATAGATCGGAGCCATCTGAAGGGATGCTGACAGGGGACCTTTTTGGTTTACTCAGGTATCCCATGCCGCACAGTGGATCGAGTCAATATAGGAGACGTCGGACATGATTTAGAAACTTTGAACGCTTATAACTCCGTTTATACAAAACTTTGAGGTTCTAAAAGTGGTTCCATTGGTTTCTCCGTGGAATTTTCTCCGGAGACAACCCTTTACGTTAAAAATGTGACGAAATAAACATCAAAATTTGCAATTTCAGTAAAAAAAATTCATGTTCGATCTCTCATTGACTCGATTCACTGTGTGCCGATTGAAAAAGCGGGGTTCAATCCAGACGTATTTTATCGGCCTGTGAACTTAATTATTGTTAAAGGAAGTTACCTATTACATTCCAAGTAAAGAGAAGTTTAAGGTGGACTCAAACACGGCATTGCTGGATCCTGGATCTACTTTAGACTTAACTAAACAAAATGTTATTATTATTGTTGTGTGAATTCGTGTATTTTGTGTTCGTATTCATTGAGTGACCAAAATCATCAATCGGCAGGCAACTGAAGCCCGCAGTATAAGTATAACTTCTTTCGAAATGTCTGTAAAAACTTGTTTAAAGAACTTGCCCTTGGAAAATATATAAGACATGTATTGAAATCTTATAGCTCATAAAAATTTCAGACAGATATTGAGGAGTTGTCGAGACTGTACGTGCACTGCAGATCCCGTGCTGGGGGGAGCCTGCGCTACGTAACCCTCCTATTCGTAAAAAAACGCAAAAAATCTAAACGTATCATCCTCATTTTTTCGACGTTATTTGTCACACTATTTCAAAATTATTCGGCTATATATTCAACAGGTTTAAACAATTTTTGGGATCGCAGGGTGGAGGAAGGGTGTCCATCAAACATTGCATAATTATTCAGGATGGTCCAGGGTTGTGTTATGAAACAATCAAAAACTAATTTCAACAACATGAAAAAAATGAATATCTATTATCATTTTTGGCAGGTGTGTGTTGCAGGTGGTATCATTATGTGGAATTTTGGGTAACTTTCTTGTAACATTTTCCTCATCTTTAGTTTAACGTGGTAGAATTGAATAATTTTTACTCTAATGTCTTAAGTCAGTAAGTTTAATTTTGGTTCCTAGTTTATTAGCCTAGGATCGATGCTTGATTTTTGGTTTACTTTAATTTATATATTTGATTTGGTACTTTTTTTTAATAATTGTATGCTGCAAAAAATGATAGGTTGCTCTTCTATGATTAATATCTAATGAGATGTTTATAGATAAGTGTTAGTGTTTTAATATTTCTTCATTATTTTTTTTGTTGTTGTATTCACATGCTTTGGGGTTGTGTGGTTTATTTAAAAAATCTGCTGATTACGTCCATTGCACTCTCCCGATGCAGGTGATCAACTTTTCCCTATGGTGTGAAATTGCCTTCAAAATTCAGCATTTACAATAACCAAATAATCACTAATGCGCATTGTGGTCAGAGGACTCAGAGGACGAGATTCTGATTCTGAACTCCGACTTTCATCCGTCATCATTAGGCCAATACAATGTTCACCAAGTCGTTGATCAATCATCATTATAATAGCGTAGATCTCCAACTTAACATGCCTCACCTGATTAAATTACTCGGGATGGGAAGTGCGGACTGCGAGGTCTTTAAAACACATTGTCTCCGAGATGGAGCTCCGCAAAAAATCGGACGAAACATCGAAACTTCAAATCGGAAGACCGCAGTTCAAGGATCCACAGATATCGCGGAGGGACAATAGCCGCTTCTATTTGGGCAAATCTTGTCGATTTAGCGATTGTGCTCATCCCCTACCCCGTCGGAGCCCGGGGGGCTGTCGGCACCTCCCTTGTTCGTGTCTCCCGTGTTTACCTTGCCGAGGACATCCTTGACTGATTGAGATGCATCCCTCCTGCTTCAGGTAGACCTCATCCTCGTCCCCCATTGTTGGATAACCCACTTTTACGCGCCCCTTACTTCGCTCCGCGCTCCACGCAGCCACCCTAAAAGCATCCCCCGCAGCCCCCCCCCCCCCCGCCCCCACCCACGCCCACGCCCTTATCGACGCAGGAATCTAGTGCATCTGTTTGTTTGCACTTGATTCGCTCCTCCGCGGGGTGCGTGTTCGACTCTGCCGCGCAGGGCTCTGCTCGGAGAGTTGGGGAAAATGTTGGACTTCCCCAAAGCCAATGTATTTCAGAAACTCCCCGATCAGTGTTATCGAGTGAGGCAAATGTAGAAGTAGAAGGTCGACACTAGTTTTCGCCTGTGGTGGCTAATGTGGAGCTCTTCCTCGACAAAAAAATCAACTAAAATTTCACGGAACTGACGAGTAGATCTGCAGGATCAGTTTCTACTCGGCTTGATCCCTAAAATTTGAAAAGCCTGGAGCATGGATGTCCTTATCGCCCTAATGTCCACGGACAATAAAGCTACTCAATAAAGCTACTCTATAAATGGCTGTAGGTTCCAAACGGAACAGAAGGCAAAATGCCAGCAAAAAAAAAATTGCTGATGAATGTCAAGGGATGAAATTTCTAAAACTGCCTCCAATGCGGATTGAGGAAATTCCATGTACCTCCATATCACGCGGTGAGTGAAGTCAAGAACGGGTAACATGTTTCAATATTGGCCAGGACCCCTTGAAAATGATTTAGCTGGACCTATGCTTGGAGAGAGGAAGGCAAGATCCACCACAGATTCGTCCCACTATTTTTTCAGATTAAATTATTTTTGAATAGTAAAATCCTAACTTGCTTTTTTTTTGTTTCTTTACTGCTTCAAGTACCACACAAGAAGGAATCCTAGTAAAACTGGGCATGCGGCCTCATTTTCTATTTTTAAAAAAAAAGTAAGAAAACGGCGGCAATCAATAACCCTTTCAGTATAATAGTAACAAACTGAATCCCAAAAAGGAAATAATGAAACCTGCGAAAAAGCCTGTTTACATTTTTCAGTTCATATGAGTTTTCAACCAACAACGAGATCGATCATGAGAATTGGCGTCTAATACCGGGTTATGAAAGGAGGGAAACAAAGAAATGAAACACTTCCGAATGTTGCATTGTAATTTCGAAAAAGGGGGTGCGTATTTACGATCCTTTGAAAAGGCTCATTGCGGCGCGCGTTGCGCAAAACGAAAGGGTTGCGGGTTGCGGGAAGGGTTGAGGAGAGGGTCCAGTCCTGGATGCTCGATCGCCCCGAATCGGCATCACAATGACGGGACTTCTCTTTAAAATCCGGGAAACAATGCAATTGAGAGAGGTTTTTTATGAGAAAAAACCTGGAAAAAAGGGGAGATGTGAAACAAGATATCCAAGCGTCGCTAAGTTCTGGGATTGAATTAAATTAATATCATGAACGGGTTGAACCTTAATTACGGCTGGTTTGATTTTGTGAGAAAATGCGAGAAATGAAATTGGTAACCTCTCGTGTTAACCCTTTCGGCCTTTTCTCCTTCCTTTTCGGGCCTACGTAGGCTGTATTTTGTGAGAAAATGTGAAAAATTCATGTGGGATCACTTGTTTCGCTAACCCTTTCTTGTTATTTCTGAGTGCAGGCCTTTAAAAGAGAAAAATGACGCGTTCTTCGTTCCTTCCGTTTGATTTCCGATCAAAGGCAGTATGAGATATGAATTCCTGAGAAACCTCGAAAGGGTTTAATGATATACACGGTTTCTGCGGCAAAATTAGGGCTCGCTGCATTTTACAGGGAGAACATTAATCACCTCGGTTGAAAGTACGATTTCTTGACACAAGAGAGTTGAAACGAACATTCCCACCGATTGATGAAATAATGTCCGTAACGACCCGAGGACTTTTTTAAGGAAAAGAGGAAAGGCTCTGTGGAAGCGATGGTGTATTTCATTGATTCTGAGTGACATGGACTTAGAAAATCAAAATTTTAGAGACTACAATGTTTTATGGCGTCATCGTCATGACAGACATGAAAACAGAGAAGCTACTGCACTGTGTTTTTTCTATTACCATCCTTATGTTTTGTCGTAACAATTTTAAGGGCCTCGCATCATTGATGATCATTCATTTCTTATTTTATTCTCACTCCTGCGATGATTGAAATGGATAGACGAAGCTATAGACAAAGACACAGAGAGTATGGCGCGATCCTGTTGGTTGAAGCGGAAGGTTGCAATGGACCGAAGGATGGATGATGCAAAGGAGGTAGGTAATATACAAACTAACGGCAACCCACGTGGGCCCCAATGGTTAGTCCATCATTTTTTCCCTTGGTCTATAAGAACCACCCATTTCAACCAATAGGATTGCTCCATACACCCTATGTCTTCTTTGTCCATCGATATATGTCTATCAGTTTCAATAATTGGCCCGCTGCAGCAACTTGTGGCTTCGTTGCTCCAAATTAAGTATGACTCAGGTTTGCACCGAAATCCCACGGTGGTGTCAACCAGCCACTCGGCTGGAATTGCTCCCGATAAAAATGACGTCACAAGTCTGGAAGCCGTGAGAAAACAAACATTCGAGAATAAACTTGCTTTCTATCGGCAAGATGAAATTCCTGTCTGTCCGAGCGATAAGGACCAACACGATAACGACCTGTGGGTGGCGAATTCTGGCCTCTGAATCCCGCCGAGTCATCAAGAGTCAAGGCAGGGAAAAAACGGGAACACTTGGACGGAATACTTGCGCGATTAATGATCCGTCGCCATTTCCGCATGAGCCCGCGATCACGTAAGGATTAAATGTTTCTGAGGTTCAAGAATGGAGAATAGTTCACTGAATTCCAACGGTGGTGTATGAGTGGGTGGCAATGAAACGCTTGACTCCCACGCTGTGTGCCTCGTTTTTCTCTCCGGTTGCGATATGAAAATAAAAACTAAATACGAAAATGAACGCGGTCATCAAATATTTGACAACGCACACTGCGAGACTTCCATTTTTGCTTGACTTACTGCGTTGGAAAGTATTGATGTCGGGTTTAGACTTCGCGGCCGAATGTATGCACACAGAAAACTTGCGATTGGTTGGTGCACAGTGGATCGAGTCAATGAGAGAGGTAGAACATGAAATTTTTTACTAAAACTGCAAATTTTGATGCTTATTTATTTATAAGTTTCAAGGGTTACGCAAATGAAGAAAATTTGACGAGGAAACCATTGGACCCACTTCTGGAACCTCGAAGTTATGTATTAACGGAGTTATAAGCGATTAAAGTTTCCGAATTTTTTCCGACCTCTCCTGTTGCCTCGATCCACTGTGTGGCGATGAAACTATTACTTTCGATCTTTTCAAGTAGTTCCTTCCATGATACAATGATTCAAATGCTGAGACTTTTCGAACTCGCATGGTGAGAAATAAGTGATGAAATGCAAAGAAATAGACGTTTTATTGCACTGGTTAATTTGGATTTCGAGGTCTTCCGATTTCAGGGAATTTTTTCGGGCTCTTTGAAAACGCATAATCTACCCTGGTGATAGAGGTTAGATGACAATGAGCCCAGTTTACAGGGGGTCAAACTCGAGTTGTTTTTTTAATATTTATTTTATTCAAATAAAAATTACCGGAGTGTTGGATACCTCTCTCAAAAATTAATACAACCATAAAACCACAAAGCATTACCACAATAAGAATGAATAAGGTGTCCATTAAAACAAACATCTCGAATACAGCAGTAAATACAGCAGTGTTAATTAGGTAAGTAACACTGGGGGCTTTGCCCCCTGACAGCTGCGCGGTCAAACCTCCCGAAGCGCTTTGCGGCTCAGGCATCATGCGTTGCGCTTTAGTTTTAAGATTTTTTACCGTGAGGTAAAATTTTCATTTTCAAAATTGCAAATATGTTTTTTGGTAGGGCGAAGATTGTTCTCTTCAAAAATTTATCCGCTCTCAACATAAAATAGCCCGGTATTAGAATAATGGCGTCCAATTCAATCAATTAATTACTTAATCCACGAATGAACATCCATTCACGGCGAGGAGTTTTTGTCCGAGTTCATGTTTTCTCGATTTTCCCCGTTTCTGTTCGGCTAAAGAGCGGACGAGCAAAGAAGGTTTTAAAATAACATTTTGACAGGGGATTGGGCCATGAAAAGCCCTTTGTATTTACCTGCGCTCGCCTGAGCGAGCTCAAAGCCACCGTTTTATAAACTATTTATCCCCCTCCCCGGTTGCCGCTGCTCTCATTCTGCCGTTCTGCACAAAATCGCACACACCCATAACGTTTTCATTGGATTTACGTGGTTTCTGCTTAGTGGGGCAGTATTCTCATCTGAGATCGAGCTCTTATTATCCGCTTTATATCCCTTTATCTGGGCCTCTGTTTGCTGCTCTTGCCACCTTCCCGACCCTTCTGGCCTTTTAGTCGTAAGAATCTCCTGACGGAGTGTTTTATCCTATCGTCGAGACCTCGAAATCGAAAATCCCTTCTCCTAATTTTTTTGGAACCTTGCATCGGCGTCTCATACCACAGCTGCTGAAATCGCCGTATTAACATCCAGAAGTTTACCACCTTTCTCTGATACAACACGGATTTTCTAGAGCACGTATGAATTTTTCTCTAGGAATTTTTCAGTGAAATTTACTCACAATTTAATCTGGCAAAAATATCAAGAAATATAACATATATTTTTTCTCATAATATGTACCAATCTGGCTTAGTTCGATTGCTATTTTAATATAAATTTAAAATCTGTTCTTGCGATCGAATAATGCAAAATGTATATGAGGGAGTGTCAACTCCCTGATGAGCTTTGGGAGGACAGGGGACTTTGGCGGCTGGGTGTCGCAGAACGCCAAGGAGCGTTGTAAAAGCGGCTTTATGTACGCATGCATATGAAGGTAACAAGCAAGGGATCGATTGCTATTGTTGTAGAATATTGTTTTATTGATTATATATAATTTTTATCGAAGAAAAACATGATAAGTCAATATTTCATAAAATATCTTGGTTATAACGGATGATTTGCAAACGTTGGCATTGGAAAATGGAAAGAAGACTCACATGGAAGTTGAGATACGCCCTTACGTCGGAGGAGTAACGACACATCGTTTCAGAAACGAACCGAAAAAAGATCTCTCTGCTAAACTCGGGCTTTTTAGTTATTTTTCCTAAACGGGCGTTTAAGTCTCCTACGAAGTGCACGAACAGTTTTAGTATGGGCTTGCTCATAAAATACGTAACGTTCGCACGGGAAGTCAAGGAGATAGTTACGCTATAACTGTCATGACTATCATGTTTAAAATCGAAGTGTCAATCTATAAATCAGTTAGTACAGAATTCTTATACAAAAAATGAATTTAAAAAAAGTAAAAAAAAAAATAAAGATAACTTTCTCAAATGTTCAGCTGAGATGGTAATTTAAGAATCCAAAAGATGATCTGCGGAAGAAAACCTGACCTGATAATTTGTAGGGACTTACATTTTGGGTTTTAACAAAATAATGCTTGTGTATTCGTAATCATTGCATTGCTATGTAACTTTGATTGCGTCATCGTAATGCACTAAAAAAAACAGCTTGGATCGAGCATGATGATTCCTGAATTTGCCGCCAAGAATTTTTTTTTCTTGCTTTAAGCTGACTTTTTCTTGATACAAGAAAAATGATGCTTGAGTTAAGCAAAAAAGTAGCTTATATTAACCAGAAAATTTCTTGATTTAAGAAGAAATACTTCTTGGCGGCAAATTTAAGATTCTTTTTTTTCCAGTGTGGTATGCCTGTGCATATAATCCTATAAATTTGTCCTCAGTTGACATGTTCAATCTTGTTTAATATTTTAGTTCATAACTTGTTGACACACAAAAAAAAGAAAAATAAAGAGAAAAAGAGGCAACAAGTAACAACATCAAGAACAAAAAGTAAACTTTTTACGTTGAAATCCCTCTGATGAGCGCGCCTCTGTAACACTGATACATCTTAATAGATGAGCTTCCCACTGTTTTTTTTTTTTTTTTTTTTTTTTTTTTTTTTTTTTGCAGTCTGGCATCGTTCGGATTGAGAAAGTGGGATACAACTTGCTCTCATCATGGTAAAGAGTAGCTCAAAAATGGTTTATTAATATGAATCTTCGAGTGGTTATCCCATCTTGGAGAAAAAAAAATTCCTCTTTATGTACTTTTCACGGACCAAGACCTAGCTCATTTGCAGCAATGCACCATCAACAGGATGCACTCGGATGGTTTTTTTCTTCTTCTTTTCCAAATAACTCCCCGCCGACCTACGTTAGAGCTCCAGGACTTGTCACCAAGGGAACGGGGTCAATAATGCGTGGAAGTATAAAATATGTCAAACCTCGGTCACGGAAACAGTAAACCAGAACACTAACAAACGACCTAATTATGGCGGTATCAGTTTTTCGCGTACGACTACGAGCCTGGCAGCTGATTACCACCAGATGGGCACCACTGCCAAGTTGATGCTTGCAAATATGTTTTACAAATGTAACCCTCTAATCTACGAAAAAAGGAACTTCACTGTGCGCAGGTGCAATGTTCAAAAGAGTGTCTTATCTCAAAGTGAGTCCAAAACACAGAATAATAGGTTTTGAAGAGAAACTTTATCCCATTAAATAGGCTTCAAGCAATCTCGTTTATTTGTGTGCCTATTGCTGAGGATTTGTAACTGCATTAAAATCATAACATTATTTTAAGCCATAAACTTAGCAGGTAAAAACTTCTCGACAGCTCTTTTTCAGAATTAAATTTTAGGAATTGCACACATGAAACAGTCATAACTTTGGTTTCGCTCAACATTATTCAGCATTTTCTCTGCCAAATGTCTGTAAAACTTTTCTTTCAGCGATGGCATAAATCGTCGCCCTCTGGGTGTACGGACACAACTACATTTCGCGATATGAACCCTGTCGCTCATCCAACTCGATACTTTCCCGGGCTCATCTCAAAGTGTTGTCACGCCTTTTTGTTAGCCGAGCAACGAAATAATTCAATTTTGAATTCTTCAGGAAAGAGGTCTTTTTTCCGACGTACGGTAAAAAGTCGATTATTTACTACTTTCGTCGTAAATTATTATCGAAAAGACTTCAGAGAACCCAAATACTTAAAAGTAGTCACTATTTTTCATTTGCAAAACAGTAAATAAAAAAATATATCTATTAAAAATATTAAGTTTGAGTATAGATTGTGAAACAACGCAGACAAGACACGTGTTTTGCTGGTTCCACCACCGCCAACAGGACTGAACGCCTTATGAAACGTGTCACCGGATGCTTTAGCATAAAAATTAAATTTGTGAGTTAACTGGATCTTAATGTGTTATACTGTCTAAATAGTTCACACCAATCAATGAGGTGAGAACATTGTTGCTTGGACTAATGATATGAGTGCGCAGTAAGTTAATCGGAGGAAATATGAGCCTTGAAGTATCATGTCATACCTTGTGGATAGGGAGTTCGGAAATCTTAGAATGCGCTAAGCGGTATGAGAGAGAAAAGGGACCAAAAGCCAGTGTTAGGTTAGTGACACTCAAATTGCAAAAAAATTGCTAAATTTTCTAAGGAGTAAAATATTTTTCGGCGATATATGTGGAAGAATCGAATTGATGAATATTAGGGGGAGGAGGTGCTGATGTATGTTGCGACATTTGATTCACAAACTTTGATTAGTAACCGCTAGGAAACGAGATTTTGTTGTTTAATATAGCTTATTCATCGATTTCTAATCACTCTCGAAATTTTCATACAACACAGTCATCACATTAAATTCATGAGAACACTCAAAAGATGCATCCGTTTGGAATAAATATAGTATAAAAGCAATGTGCAAAAATCAATCATTTACTATAAGCTCTATGACTCATTTTCATTTTTTTCATAGTTCGTTCCACTAAGACGATTTCCTCGATACTTGTGGCCATCAACAGCCGAAGTTTTTGGTCTTGGGAACTTTAACTACGCACGATTTCCTCCGATGTGATTTCCTGCTTACATCCATTTATTAAGGTTCACAGAAAATTCCAGGAAAATCGTTTTCATTTCCATAAAAATAAAACACGATCGGAGATTTTTATTCGAAACCATACGCGTCATTTGACCTCAGCTATCGATTTAAACCAAAGCCTATAGTCCTTCCAATCAAAGCCTCCTCCTCCCCCCCCCCCCCCGGGTGTATTGTTTTTCCCTACGACCACAGAAAATAGGTTACGAACTGCAATGTCCAAGAATTTGAGAGCATAATATAACGTTGTGTACTTCATCGATCGGCGCAGGTGTTCGCATCTCTCATCAGCGATCCTGGATCTCCGGGCGGTGGCACCGCGATATATCGATTGATACGTCATTAAAACCGATGAAAAAGGATCGATAAACAGGGTGTTCGCAACGAACACCTTGATAATCGCTTCTTTACCGTAGCTGCAAATCGGGAAATATCGATGATCGATCATTCACGCTTCGCCACCGCGCGAACGGGAGCACTGTCGCGGCAAGAAAAAAAAACGCCGTACGAAAATTCGAATGTTGCCAAATTTCCTGCCTTAAAAATATTTTTTTTTACATGAACTTTACGAATATGTATTCTTGAAATTGTGAGATACTTCACATTAAAAGGCGAATAAAATTCACTGAAAAAGCAGAAGAAAACCATTGACAAGCTTCCGTGAAAAATCGTGTTTATTAAAGAAAAATTTGGCAACAACTGGAAGCTTATACGCCGTTCTTCCTTAGGACGGCGAGGCGATTGATTACGTTCATTAAAGGGCCCGAGCGCCCGTTTCCCCCGGTTCCTGGAGCCGAATCGGAATTGAAAAGGCGCGGATAATAAAAAGAGCGAAATAAGTGAAATCTGATACTCGCGATAATGGCATCGAACTGTTATTGTACGTGCGCCCGGACATTTTTTTCTTTTTTCCTTCCTTTATTCGGAATTTGATTTTTTCTCCGGAACGCGACCCTCCCTCCCTCCCCCTTGCGATGCAGAGTCCCGGGGGAGCGGGGGGAGGTGCACGCCCTCTCAATCGGTTTCCACTCAAAATAGACAATTTATTTTCGAATTTCAATTACAGCACGATATCCATTATGGTGTTGCGCGAGGTTGTCTCGTTGGCAACTCCTCGACGATGAAGAATAAGCTTTCGGAGGAAATCGACTTCGACCTCAGCCCGATTAAATGGGGTCGTCTCATGTTCATCCTCACTTTTCACGCGATTAAATTTAAATTTGTTTCATAATTTTTGAATGATGCTGCTCCTCTGAACGTACATAGGGTAAGAATTAAAAACAAGATAGGTAAGAATTAAAATCCAATTCTTTCTCTTCGTACTGTGCTCTTGTTCGTGAGCAGTCTGATTATTGAAATTGATAGACAAAACTTTAGTGCGGAAAAACACAAATACGGAGAGAAGATGAAGCGATCCTATGGGTGGGTGGGTTTTGTGAATATACCCTCGATTGTTAGGAATATATTCGCAAAACTTCAAGTTTCGTTGTTGCGTAGTTCTCTGATGCAAGATTCACGAATGAAAGATCGGAGGAGATTAACCATCGTCTGATGTAGTTAGACTGAATTTGGTTGAATCCGTCCAATTCAGATGCAAGCTTTCGTAATTTCAGCGTCGACTTCCAGGGAGGCTGACACCGCGATATATTTGTAATTACCTGCTACTAACAGAGAGCAAGTAGTTTGCTGACTTAATGACTAGAATGATTAGCTGGGGTGCCGGGGTGCTGCAGCCCCCGTAGTCCCTCAGCCCCACAAGCCCCATTGGACGATTTTTCTCTCATTCAAGATCCTCTAGTGGTCTTTGGAGTGTAACAGACGGATTGACATTCGCCCTAAGACTGGAATTTTGACTGTCTCGGGGCCTTCAAGTTTAGGACTTGGGACCTTTACGTGCTAATCCGGCCCTGATTGACTTGACGTGAATAAAAACTATAGATTGTCTGTGTCCTCACCAACGTTTACCGATGAATCTGACAACCATTCTACCGAATTCGAAACCGAAGAGCTATTTCTGAGCAACCGCGGCTTCGATGAGCTTCGACGCGAGTCACAATGCTCGTATGCCAATATCGGAAAAAGGGCGGTTAAATCGCGTATACGAATTCTTCCATTTTGTGTTTAATTACATATTTAGTGCAACAAATATGTATTTCCTGAACCACCGTTACGGATGGAGGTCGAAAATTAAGGCTCAAGTGACGAAGGTCTGAATGAGACATGTGCATGAAATTTTTGCAAGATTATTGCATGTAGTTTTTTTCCGCGTAAAACTTTGTGGAAAAAAGAAGAAAAAAAGAAGAAAAATATAATAAAAACGTTCAAAAATATTTCTAAGGAGCAAGAAAGGTAATCAAAATCCGACCAATTGAAAAGCCTACAGTCGAAATGACGTAATAAAGCGATGCCTGAAGCTGAGTTCAGCCAATCAGGAAATGCCGTTTCCCTCGCTTGGCTACGTCATCGGAGCCTGCCAAAACTTGCGTTTCTAACAGGCCCCATTTTTGACATTTTCTAAACGGGGTTTCTGCACCATAGGGTTACAAAAATCTGAAGAAATTCCTAGGAGCTTCGTTCACTCTGTACTTTCAGAAACTGAATGTAAACCAATGGATGCCAACAAATTCTGCAAAAATACCAACATTTTCATAATTTTTTTTTTAAGAAAAACAACAACAATGTCCATTTTTACGGGAGATGAAGGGGGCACGTCTCCCCTCCCCTACTTTTTTTCAGACAACGCGCTTGCACCTTGCACAAAGACATGCATTATAATTGCCGTAGGAGAGTGCCTTAACATGATGGTGGCTGTGATGGTTCACAATGGTGAGCCCATGTGCCCATATGCCCATGTGATGGCCCGCAGCATTGGGCTGGGCAGTAACGTAGTGTGCTTTGCGATATATCGATCGAACTTTCATTTAAATCCATGGAAAAGGATCGATAAACAGGGTGATCGCAACAAACACTTTAATAATCGATTCTTCAATATAGCTTCAAAAGGGGGAAATATCGATCTAAAATTGATCATCCAAGCCTCGCCACTGATATTGGGCAAATGCACACGCAAGAGAGAGAACTTGCAGGCTCAGACTAACGTGCACTGACGGCTTGGTAGTCTGCGACGAATCACTGCTGCCAAGTTATTTCCATAACCCATACAAACAAGATAGTTACATTTCACACGTATTACAGGAGAACGCCAAGGATATCACAAAAATATTTAAATTTTTTTATTAGAAAATTCACCGAACCTTGCGCGGACGTTAAGTTTCCTATCTCTGCGTGGACAAGGCCTTTCATTCATAATAAATGAACGAAAAAATTATGAAAGAACAAACATAAATGTGGTTTAATGATTTTAACTTCCGCCGCCGCACCGCGCCGCGCGCAGACCGTACCGTGTTTGGAGCAATGCGTGAAGTATTCCAACCGTTTTGTAGGCGCTATGAGTTTCACGCCGACGACCGCTGCTAAACGCACTGTGTTTGACGCAATGTGTGAAGTATTCATGCGTTCTCGTAGGCGCTATCCGTTTCACGCTGGCCGCAGTGACCAGTTGTGTTTGATGCAATGCGTTAAATATTCGTGCAGTCTTGTAGGAATGTAGGCGCTAATATGTGTTACATGCCGACCGCCGCGCCGCGCCGAGGGCTTCTCCTTTTCATCTCAAGTCCTCGTCATCATTTCTCTAGCAGTCGCGCCGTTCCTGGCCAAATTGCGTGTTTGGTTTCTCTCTTAACTCGACTAATTAAAGGGGCTGTCTCTTGTATCACCGAAAGACAACACAATTAGAAATTACTATACTCTCAGGAAAGGAGAGATTTTGTTTGTAATTTTTTTCTAAATCCGATTTTTCTTTATACCTACATTTAAAAAAATTGCAAAATTTGCCGCCATGGGCCGCGGCCTATGTGGCCACCCCCTTAATCCGGCCCTGGTTCGGTCTGTACTCAGTTTTTATGACCAATAATTTCGTCCGACTAACCGAAGAAGCCCTGTATTTATTATCAATTCAGCATTTGATGGCGAACTTTTGTTTCTCAATGTAACAGAGGAATCGAGAACTTTGCGGGCGATCTGACAGAGGGGCGTTGCACCGCGGCGGAGGACTGGAGGCAGGGAAACGCGTAAACGGATACTTTGGATGAAAATAAACAAATACGGATTCACGGAGCTCGGCCGCGGTCGCCCGCTCCCTCCCCCGCCGGAACCCGCCCGGATTTCAAGTGGCCTTCACCCCCACCCCCGTCCAGCGGGCGCCCCCATCTTGGATTTTCACCCTTGGCTTGACAATTGACGGCCGACATCCTCATCGGGAAGCACCACCGACGCCGCGCAGCCCTGGCCCCGACCCCGGCCTCGCCGAAAGCTCCGCGTCCGCCACGCCCGGTTCATCGACATTGACCTTACCGCCAATCTATCACTTCCGTCCGTGTCCGTCGCGCCCAGTTCTCACAGCGGGCATAGAATGGAGATGTTGCATGTGTGAGAAATTTGCGATTTGACTATCGAATCTTATGAAAAAGTTCGCAAGAAACACGATGGTGCCACTGTTTTCTCTGAAATCAACTCCCAAGCTCAAAATAAGCTCTCAAGTTGAGGCCAAAATGGAGGGGATATCCCACGCTATCCTCAGAGTCCACCTCTACATCAAGAAAAACTCTCCATGCATGCAAAGATAGGGAGCAAATACATTAGCAGGGTTACCGTGTTTTCAGTTTTAGAGTCCCCAAATAAAGTGGCAGCCCTGTCAATGTATTTGCTCCCTATCTTTGCATGAAGAGTTTGTCTTGATGTAGACGTGGACTCTCAAGATAGCGTGGGATATTCCCTCAATTTTGACTTCAACTTGAGAGCTTTTTTTGAACTTCGGAGTTGATTTCAGAGAAAATCAGTGGCGCCATCGTGTTTCTCGCGAACTTTTACGTAATAATCAACATTCAAATCGCATATTCCTCACACATGCAACATCTCCATTGTAGCTACCAGAAGGGTAATTCACAAGAGGCTTGTTGCAAACTTTAGTTAGAGCAAAAAGAAGAGTTGCCTCACATAGAACATAGCTCAAAGAGCACGTTGAGCGCATCGGGAAAGTCTGTAATACGCTCCTAATTTCAAAATCTGCGTAAGAGATATGCGCTTTTTTAAGCTTTCCGCTTCAAAAATGATACTACGGCACAGGTGAAAGAGGAGTAGTTCCATCGAACCAAAAACCCTGATTTCAGCCATTAAAGGATCAATAGTCATAAAAGATGGGAATCGACCATGATCTATGCCAGTCGAGCAAATAATCTCTGCGAAGGCGGTTTATAGGGGGACGGGGGGGAGGGGGGGAGGAGAAAAATACTTGGTGTAGGAAAATGCAAAATTTTTGTTCTACGTGGACTTTCGGAATGAACCAAAAACCCTAGAGCCGAATTTTGTCTGTCCTTCCGTCAGTACCGAAACATCCTTAGGACAAGGTACGACTGCACTCAAGTCCTTCTTAGCGCCCTCAATTGGTCGGAAGGGTGGTTTAGACTCATCGACGAATGTTGCATCGCCGTGTTAAAAGGCAGACACGGTCTGATGCTGATAGCAACCATTCAACGGTCCAGCCAAGAGGTAGGTGTTAATCCACCTTACCGCGGTGTTAAGCATAATTTTGGCGAGGGGCTCTCTTGTAGAGGGAGAAGAAAAGAAAAAGGCGCACGAGTACCGCCCACCGGTAACCTGCGGAAGTGGACAAGTGATATGCCAATTGAGCGGGGCGTCGAACGGGGAACGGGGTTCCGGCGAGTCAAGTGAGCGGCGCGCGGCATGCGGCGAACAGCAGGTCCACTTCCGGCTCAGCCCGGGGGCGCAGCCGCGACTCAAGACTTGGGGAGGGTCAGCACCACCCACCCCCTCCTCCTCCTCCTCGATTAGACGTATCGGGACCGAAAAAACGCGCCCACTTAAGGAAAAAAATATTGTCACAGATGCGCCATACCGGCAGAAAGCGGGTTAATGGCGCGGTTGCCGATCCAGTAGCTAAAACTGTCTTTTTCCAGACGGAGCGATGTAATTTCATTGCGAGGTTGCACAATTTACGCGAATAATTCAGCCTCCAATACTACCATGCCAAGGAAAAACACCGTATGAACATTCGAGAGTGGCCAAATTTCTCCGGAAAAGGCATGCATTTTTTTAAGGAAAGTTATGTATATATATTTCCGTGAAATTTTTAGATATTTTATGGATCCAAGTGCAAACAAAATTATCTGAAAAATTTAAAAAAAAATATTTAAAATTCGTCCAGTAACTTCGAATTTTATTAAAGAAAATCTGGCAACGCCTAAAGGCTCATACGGCGTTTTTCCTTAGCACGGCAGAATAGAAGGTGGGCTGTGCAACACCTGGATAAGATTGTGCTGATTTTGCGAGTTATGAGATGAAAAATCAGTGAAATTGCCACTTAAAAAGTGGTCGTAGTAAGAATACAATTTATAGAAGGGATTTTGGGGCGTTGACTTGTAGTTCCGTTCTTTTTTCTGGGGAACGAAAAATGAATTAAAAACCAATTCATTAGTTTGAATCAAAATGATCATAACACTCATAACTAACACTTTTGGAAAAAATTTAGTTATTTGCAATTAAAAGAGAGTCAGAAGGGGCTCTGGAGTTTTAAGTAAAGAGAGTAAGTCCAACCCTCGATAGGAATTGCAAGAAGAATAATACTTGAAGTAGGGGGCTAACCCCCCGAGGTGCTTTGCATCTCCAGCGTTATGCGTGTAACTATCATGATTGTATGATATGACCAGCTGAAACTTCTAAAGGTCGCGATCATCCGCAAGAAACGGAACAGAAAGACCTTGAGCTCTCGTGTGAGGGGATGATTTGAAGGGTAGGTCGCGGAGGCACGCCCATTTCCTACCCGACAAGTGAAACACTCGAAAGGCTAGATTCGTATAAAGAGAAATACACGTCGCAGTCGCACCATCAACTCTGTCCTAAAATAACACTTGAGATCCTGGTAACGTCAAGAGCCAAACAAGCTAGTTACACGTTTAAAGAGTCGGCATGAATCGCAGTCCCTCTTCCTATCGATGTTTCTTTCCAAGTGCTCGCCGAGATAGAGATCGAGCTCGACACCACTAATTTGTAACTTGTTAAAAAGCAGAGCCGCACGTCTTTTGTTATGCGATGGATTAGGGATGGGCAAGAGGGAATGACTATTCTGCCGTGTTAAGGAAAAACGCCGTATGTACCTTAATGCGTTGCCAAATTTCCTTTGATAAAACACGAATTTCCTGCTAACCTTAGGAATATTTTTTTTAAAATGATATTTTAAACAGATATTTTTCCTTGCAACTTCAACAAGCTCGGGACCAAAACAAAAACAAGCGAGTTGCTACCAAATTCGTGCTGATCAAAGTTATGCAGGGCTGGCTTAAGGGGGTGGCCATATGGGCCGCGGCCCGTGGCGGCAAATCTAGGGGGCGGAAATTCTGCAATTTTTTTAAATGTAGGTATAAAAAAAAATCGGATTTAGAAGAAAAAAATACAGACGAGAAAAGGCTACAAAATCTCTCATTTCCTGAGAGTATAGTAATATCTAATTTTGTCGTCTTTCAGTGATACAAGAGACAGCACCTCTAATTAGTTGAGTTAAGAGAGAAACCAAACACACAATTTGGCCTGGAACGGTGCGACTTAGGGAGAAATGATGACGAGGACTTGATATGAAAAGGAGAAGCCCTCGGCGCGGCAATCGACATGTAACACATATTAGCGCCTACAAGACTGCACGAATACTTCACGCATTGCATCAACCACAGTGCGGTTACTGTGGTCAGCGTGAAACGGATAGCGCCTACAAGAATGCATGAATACTTCACGCATTGCGCCAAACACAACGCGGTCAGCGTGGAACGCATAGCGCCTACAAGACTGCGTGAATACTTCACGCATTGCGCTAAACACGATGCAGTCGGCGCGGCGGCGGAAGTTAAAATCATTAAACCAAATTTTGTGTTTGTTCTTTCATAATTTTTTCGTTCATTTCTTATGAATGGAAGACCTTGTCCTTTAGAGATATGTTTACGAAACTTGACTCTCGCGCTAAGTTCCGTGACCTTTTGCTAGTAGTGTTGACAGGGCTTTCTCAAAAACTGTGTTCAACACGAGTAAACGCGTCTTATGCACCCCTCCCCCGATGGCACGTTCACTTGATGGTTTTTATTGATGTTTCAAAACGAATGAGAAGGGGGCAGCAAAATACAGGCGGCCCATGGGCGGCAAGTAGGAAAATCCGGCCCTGAAGTTATGTTGAATTTATGTCATCTTTTCGTTGTGAAAAGTAGCAATATTCCTCAAGATTTGAAGCTCTGATAACTGAAAAATCAAGGGGGGGGGAGGGAGGGATTGTCTTATATAGCTTCCACTATTTTAGGGCAAGTCCACAGTTTGAACGCGTCGCGTAGAACAATTTGCACCCCTGCGTCTGATGGCCCCCCCTAGATTCTAAAAATGTTGGAAAACTTTTGCAGGATAAACTTTCAGTCTCAGTAGTCTTTTCATCACGCATACTGGCGCCAAACGAAAAGTTGCGCGAACTTTCTCAGGATTTTTGTGTTTTTTATGAATGGGAGAGTTACGTGACGCACGTTACACTAACCCTCCCCCTCCTTGTAACGCAGCGTAACGCAGGCTCACTCTCCAAGTTACGTAATGTATGAGCGCTCCCTTTCACGTAATTTTCGGAAGGCTCCTGAAAAGTAGAGTACCTTTATAGAGAGTGTATGGACAACTCGAAAATTTGGAAGTTAGGTTTGATCAGATCATGTAGCTCTTGGGGCCCAAAAGGGCAGCCAACCTATGAACTCGAATTATCCAGTGGTACTAATTTTCAAATTGCACTTATTTACACTGATCAAAAATTAGAAAAGGACGTATAAAACTTTGATTTCGCTTACATTTTCTCAGTTTCAAAATTATGAAACTTGCTTGTAATGTCGGCGCTGTCGGCCATAGTGATCTTCCAAATGCCTAAGTTGGCAGCGGCATTTCCCTAGTGATTTTCTCGTTTTTCAGGTTGTCGCCCTTTTGGGCCCTAAGAGGTACATAAATCGCGAGTTGTCCATACTCTCCCTGTAAAGGTGCTCTACTGAGAAGAGGTCTTGTTCCAGGACGTGAGGATGAGCTTAGACTAGTGGTAGGATAGTGGTATTACCTGGCAGCTTGGAAATGGCGTGTGTCCCGAATGATACGTGGAGGAGACGTTGAAGAGCATTTCCGTCTTAAGGGGATCCCGGCGAGGCCGCGCCCGCGGGAAAAGCGAGGACACCACGGCCTCTGCGTCAGCTGCGGCGCGCGCCTGATTTCCCGCGCCGGTTCATCCTCACACACACCACTGCAACACACAGAAAACACGGGCAATCATAACGCTATTTACCATGGTGATAATGGAGTCCATCCAGGATCCAGGGGACGAGGAACACCCTTATTCTGCCGTGCTAAAGCAAAACGCCGTATGAGCCTTCAGGCGTTGCCAAATTTCCTTTACTAAAAACCGAATCTACCGGAAAAATTTTGAAATTTTTCTCGAATTTTTCAATTTTGTTCGTAATTTGATGTGACACATCGAGGGTGAAACTACCAGAACACGTAACTCGGTTTGCGACGTTGCAGACTTCCTGTCATACTTTAATTTTTAAATGGGTAACTACTCTACTTCAATTCTTGAAAACTTCCGTGAAGTTTCTTCTCAATGCGAGAAAAATTTTGTGAAAACTCCAAGGAATGATACTAAATTGGACTGCATTTTGCAATTTGGAACTCTAAATTCTGGTTCTTCTGGAAAAACACTTATGTGCATAGGGAAACTAATGGCACAAACGTTGTTTTTAAACCGGGCTAGTTCCAAATTGCAAAATATAGTCCAATTGTTCTCTTTTAAAAGAATAAAACGAGAGCGGAGATTTTTAGACACCGCAAACGAGATACGTGGTCCGGTAGTTTCACCGTCGATATCTAAAATAAACTTCACGGAAAAACATGCATAACTCTCCCGAAAAATACATGTTTCACCCGGAAAAAATTGGCAACTCTAGAATGCTCATACGGCGTTTTTCCGTTGCCCAGCAGTATTGAGGTGCCTTTCTGGCCATGCAACAGAAATCTTCCCGTCCTGGTCTGATATTTCTTTAAATTATTTTTTTCAAAAGGGTCAGTAATGCGCTGGTCACGGAATCATGTGTTGATGTTTGATCCTTGTAGATCAGCTAAAAAGAAAACGCTTCGTCAAAACAGCAACTTTCTACGTTCAATATTAAAACAGATATCGCGCTTTGAAAAATTCGGTTCATGACGTCATCCACCGCGAGAGTGACACCCTTGGTTTCTTCTTCCTCGCTTTCGTCCGAGCTTCACGTTGAGCAATCAGTGCAAATGTGCTTCTCGCTGATTGATAAAATCAATGTGCATGGTAGAAACCAAGGGTGTCACTACCGTGGTGGATGACGTCATAAACCGAAGTTTTCAGAGCGCTATATCTTGGTAAATATTAAACGTAGAAAGTTGCTGTTTGGACAGATCTCATTATTTTAAGCTGACCAACAAGAATCAAGCATTAAAACACGATTTAGGGACCAGCGCAACTGACCAACTGATTTTGAAAAATCTTCTGCGTTCTTCACCTTAAAACCTGTAAAATTTGAGATCTGATTTTTGGCCCAAAACGGTGGTTCGGAGGGGTCGTTTCGGGCGCTCCTTCGGTGGACCGCGACGTCATCCGGGCTGCGATCTGCGGCCGGAATGAAAACAGAAAACAAAAAACAAAAGAAGGAGAACAAAAGGAAAGATGAAAACGCGGGCGATCCCATCCACGCGGGCGAGAGAGGAGATGAGGAGAAACGAAAACAATAACAAGAGCGGGCAACGATAAACAATGCACGGATGCACCGCTACGCGTCGGAGCGTCCCGGCTCTGCGGGCGTGCGGGCGCTCGCGGTGGCGACGGACAAATTGTTTGCACAGCCCGGTAATTCGATCTAATTAGGTTATGTTTCGTCCAAGTCGGGCCGAACCGAGCGCAGCGGACAGCGCCCACCTCTCCGACCAAATGCCACGCATCCCAGTTGCCAGGTGAAGTCCTCGCCGATGGAAGTGTCTGGCTGTCGAGCCAATAAATCAGGAGAAGCTGGATTAGCATGAGAGACTGGAGGGTGTAGTGCATCAAGAGAAACACCTCGGATGATTGAAATCAAAGGTGCAGAAGAACAACCCGAAGTCTTAGTTCTATGAACGAAATAACTTCCGTGAACATGGAGCACCGGGGATGGGAGGGGGGACCCTCTAGCTGCAACGTGGTTCGACCCCCAAGGGGCGTTCCGTGCCCTAAAAGCTCGCTGCTTCCGTGAGTTAACCGGAAGAGATCGGTCCGGTACATCTTTAGAACAAACTGTGGCGAAAGTTTAACAGAAACATTGTTTAACTGGGAGAGTTTACAACTTCATCACGTAACATATGATAAAATCTGTTCATTTCTTGTCAGAAAAAATGGAATTTGCGGGGTTTAAATTTGAAATTTCACTAAATTATCTTAGTGTGCGTATCAAGACGATAGAGGCATAAAACATAGCCTTCAAATTGTGGGGTAGGCAAATAACCATCCCTGCATCGTGCAAGAGGGTCTAAGATGTTGATTTCCTCTTCGAAGTTCGTCTCTCTATATGGTTTGAAAGAATTCGCTGAATAATTTATCATGCAATTATTATGATTTTTAAAAGAGTGGGAGTTTTTTTTCATTTGATGCAGACTAATATATTCAATTGAAGAATTCAAAATCTCAGCGCTCTTTTTTAAAGTTTACAGTTCCAGTTCCTAGGAATAACTGTCTGTTAAAATTTTCCAATTATCTCACACTAAAATCATAAACTTAGGTATCTACCGGGGGTTTTTCAAACGTATCGTATTCTTGACATTTTTGTGATGCTCCTCGGCGAGGGCTTAGATCGATCATTCTTTGGGCGGTAAACACAAACCGTATTTTTTGAGGCATTTTAGAAAGTCTTTGACTTAAAGTTAAGAGGAAAAACACAACAAGAGTGTTTTCCGGGCAGTTTTGATTTGACAACCTTGCTGTAATTTTCTAGAATGGCATGATAGACGTTGTGACGGTTGAACAGAAAAATAAGAAAGAAAAGGGGTGATGACATGAAATACTGCAACCGTGCTACCAAAACGTATGATAAAAGAGGGAAAATATGTGTATAAGGGTACCATGAAGCCGTGCAGCGCCATGTTTCTCGGTGCTCCGGCATTGAACTTGGGAAGCTCGTGGTGGTACAATAATGCCGATACAAATGTGTGTGCTTTTAAATAGGGCCGCTTCGAGCACTGTCATTCATGAGTGATCTGATGTTTCGAGAACGTAGAATGGCCTTTTTTATGAATACTCGTCACTGCGAATGGACTCGGGGTCTCTTTAAAAACAATCCCTACATTTTTAACTCTTTTTTTAGGAATCTCCAAGAAAATTCCCAGACTCTTTTGATCGATTAATCTCCGATATAAATAAAATAAATATTTGACATATACTCTAAATAGATAACTATGGTACATTAGTGAAACTCGAACTTCTTCATTTTCGGAAACATCAAAAGAGATGGTTTTGAAATTTCGAACAAAACGTAGTCAACAAAACGACATTTCCTGTGATTATTTTTGAATGAGTGAAAAAAAAACTTAGGTACAGAAAATTTTAGGAGAGATTGTTGATCGGTTTTTTTTTCATGAGTAGATTCGTCACGTTGCATTTGAGAATATGCATGTTTCGACATCAACCAGTAGATATTCACATTCTAAAATTTTTATGGCTATGCAGAAAAATGAAAATTGAAAGAACAGTTTTTTTGTGTGTTTGGATGCCAATAAATGACTTGCGCAATGCAGGTCCCAATAAAGTATATTTTTTCTGGCGCACGTTTGATTTTCCTGACTTTCTCATCAGGACTGATTAAAATTTTCTGACATTTTACGACCTTTTCCGACACTTGGGCATTACTTTCTTCCTTCAGATAGGCTTTAAATAAATCAAAATATTATATTGAAAATCGCTGAAAAATTCCCTAAAAACCGAAAAATATGGGTGAACAAAACACATATTGCATGGAGAGGAGTACTTAAATTCAGGCTCGGACTGCGGCCATAATACCAATCTGCCATTGGCAGATACGCCCCCTTGGCGCGCTGAAAACGCGCCCCGCTAACAGTTAGTAAAATAAGAAGAAAACAAAAATTACGACCGAGAATATATGCGGAAAATTTCTTAAATGAACGGAAGAAGAGAGAGTTAGGAGTAAATAAAGGTGCTCTCACGCATGATAAAGGTAAATAGAGGTCCAAGAACTACTTTTTGAGGCGTAAATACTTTTTTGTGAAATTTTCACCTTTTTGTCGACATACAGGCGCTTTATCATTCCCCTCCTTCATTCGCTATGTGTAACTCCCTTAGAAGCGATGGTCGGTTTGATTTTTAGACATACGCACCCTTTATAGACCTTTTGAGAGACCTTTAAACACATTTCTTTCTTTTCAAAATGACTATTGATTTGGACGTACCATAGCATATCTCGGGCAAACTTAACCTTCATTCATCTCGAAATTAAAAAATAAGAGGCATCGAAAGTGTAAACGCGATACGACGATTCGCGCAAGACGGATGTCCACATTGCATATGAAAAAAAATGTAAGACGCGATGGCGTAAGTCGTGAACTTGCAATGCTCTGCTCTATGCTACTAGTTTGAAGCACCATAACGAATGAGACAGACACAAACAAATATAATATGGAAATAAAGCGAGGGAAAGAATGCACGTTTACGACGGCACAGAGATACAACTATTCGTACTTGATGGACGTCCGTGCTGCATCTGAAAAATTGAAGGCGCGATGACGCGAAGCGTGAGCTCTGAATACTCTGCTATACGCTGTCAATGAGGTGTCGCTCGGATTTGGAAGAAAAGTTAAAAACGAGGCCCGAACACATCTATCCTACCTTCGGCTGTGTTATTCATCTAGTGTTTGAAGCACCATTACGAATAAGACGGACGCAAACAAATATAATATGGAAATAAAGCGAGGGAAAGAATGCACGTTTACGACGGCGCAGTGATACAACTATTCGTACTTGATGGACGTCCGTGCTGCATCTGAAAAATTGAAGGCGCGATGACGCGAAGTGTGAGCTCTTAATACTCTGCTATACGCTGTCAATGAGGTGTCGCTCAGATTTGGGAGAAAAGTTAAAAAAGAGGCCCGAACACATCTCTCCTACCTTCGGCTATGATGATACTCGTTCTTTCTTCGTTGTTCAGGTTCTTTTGATGTGATTCTCTTTTAGGATGGATTTGCAAACTCACGTCTTAATCTTGTGTAAACTGCAGCACTGGCTCGGTCCTTGTGGAAATAATGGTGCTTGGATGCGTCTAAAGGCTTTAATTTGTTATGTTTTCTTTAATTTCTGAAGTCTGTCGGTTACTTCGATACGTTCGATTTTGCGATTTTCACTCCGTACAATTAATAAACTTTGAACCTGTAAATAGCGTAAACTTGTGCTGCTTTGCCAAAATTTTCTGAACCCCTCTCCACGTAGGGGATGCCCTACCTGCAGAAATGTCAAATTACGCCCCTTTAAGGAGCCAATGGTCTACGCCCTTAAATGCGAGCCAGTCCTACCCTGCTAGAATTTCTTATCTACATGAGTTAATACTCTTGATTTTGGTTGAACTTCCTCAACTTTTATTGCCTATTTTGCTAGTCACTGGGTAAAAAGAAATCAGTGCAAGAAAATGTACGGAAGGAAATATGTGGTTATGGTAACCAATAATTAGTCATAGACAAATCTACAAGACAAATTTCTTGCCGAACTGGTTAGAATGAGTGTAAAATAGTACACTGTTGGTTGACAGTAGTCATTTGATACGATGTTCAAAGCGAGTGAACGTGACAACAATACAGCAAGCAACTATTACTGCTCTTAAGCCGCTCAAATTGCCTACTTTTGTATTGAAGGCGAACTGGTAAATGGTAAGACTGACTGCGCAACGATGATGCATTGCTAAAGACTTGGACTTCACTTTGTATTTCGGAACTACAATTTCTGGCTCATACGTAAAACCACTTGGGTACGTAAACAGGGGTGCATTTATGTCGTTCACTGGAAAAAAAAAAAATTCGCTTTAATCTAGAGTTCAAACTCTTGAAAACAATGACAAGAAAAAATTCTCTTGATTCAATCGGATTTTTGCTTGAATCAAAAAGAAATCCGCTTAAATAATGAGGATTGATTCTCGATTTAAGCAAAAATCCGATTGAATCAAGAGTACTTTTTCTTGTCATTGTTTCTAAGAGTCTGGACTCTAGATCCAAGCGACTTTTTTTCCAGTGTTTCTAGGCTGACCCAGAAATTGTGGTTCCTAATTACAAAATTAATACAGTTGACTGGAGCACATTAAAAAAAAATGTTTAATGGGTATGAATGTAAGGTTACATTAAGCTTGACCAATGTTTGTGTATTCACATAATTCTCGTTTCTGATCTCATAAGCTTGACGGGTAACGGGGTATACCAATCGCTCCTTATAATTCCGATACAGAAAATGCCGATAGGTCACCATAGAAGGCGTTTGCTTGCTAACTTGGATAACAAATTCATCATTGATATATGACAGTTTCTAGGTATGAAAATGACGTTTCACGGTGGATTTTTTTTTTTTTTTTTTTTTTTTTTTTTTTTTTTCTTCTTCATTTATTTGTTTCAGGAACGATTTTGAGCGTTGTCCGATACAGTCACCTTAGGGGCAGATAGTCTCCTGGTTAACTGTAAAAAAGTCATCCTTTCAAGTCACCTTGGCGATAAAAAGTTTTCCGGTTATCGGCAGAAAAATCACCCAGTAAGACCACCTTTGCGGTGCTCAGATGATTTTCTGGTTATAAGAATACGGTACGGACGAATCAAGTTTTATTTGAAGGTACGGTATTGACAAAATAAAATAAATCGACCCCTGGGAGAATTTTTTTTTTTTTTTTTTTTTTTTTTTTTTTCTTTCAAGTACTGAAATGGATTATGGGATAGCAAACCTCCTCCGGATCCTGTGTTTGCTACCTGATTTTCTTTTCAACTAAAAGAAACTGCTTATTTTTACAATACGCCTTCAGGAAAAAAGTCACGGTTCTGTAACCATTTTCTGCCCATTTCAATAATCTGACACTTCAAATAATGCAGGGTGGTGGCCAAAAACAGCGGCCCTTCAAAAAGCTTAATAATCAGACGATATCTCTTCTAACCAATAAAGGCATTCCGATACATACATTTTTTGTTTTGCAGTGAATTACATGATATTCGTTGATAGAATGCCTGCGATTTCCTCAGAGGATATCAATGTGTAATGTCCGTTCCACTTTGTTCCGAACACTCTGGTAGGCACAAATCAACGGTAAAACTACAAGCATGTGTAGGTACCTCGTCTGTGTTGTTAAAAATTTTAAGTATACATTTTTATAAATTTATTTTTATTTGTTTAATTTTTTGAAATTTGTATTTATTACTAATTGAATGACTGTCTACAAGAGGCTTGGAATCTTAATACCCGAAAAAAAAATTTCCGGATGGCAAGTTTGGAAGTTTTTATTCAGGTTTTGACCGATATTTAATTAAATAGTTTGATCTGAAACATCGGAAAGTTATTAAATTAAAACTATTTGCTCATTACCCGCCAAAGTGCGATTTCGACGATTTCGCTGGCCGCGAAGCGGCTTTCAAAGACCCGCAGAGCGAGCCTTTCGGAGCGTGCAACGCCCCGGGGGTTGAGTCGCGTAGCGACCAGGGGGCGAACTCCCTATAATAAACTATAAGATTGAAATATTATAGACACGTTTTTTAAAGAGTACCAAAAAATAATTTAAGTGGCGTTTTTGCTGTTTGAAGAAATACGCGTTTATATTAAGAAATGAACATTAATCTCAAGCTCTTGGCAAAAAAATGAGCCATGGAGATATATTTTCTAGTTTCTTAGCTGTAACCGAAAATATCTAATTTTTTCATAAATGTCGCTCATCTCTATCAACAATGCTTTTAATTTACAACGTTTGGAGTCGGTATTCTTTGAGCTTCTATAAAATCTGAAGTTGAATTTCTGCGAGGAAAAATATTGGGATCAACTCTAAAGACGCGTACGTGCACTATTACTTACATGCTTTAATCATCAAATGGAAAACTAATCCACGGCAGCTCCTGAAAATTTTCGTGATTTTTCGTAGCTTCTTTCGCTTCTTTCCCTCCGAGCACCGAGGTTATTGGTTTTCCAATTTCCCAGCCAAAAACGAGAGGAAAAGTTTTGTATATCTCTGCAGCTGTGCCATTTCAGAGGTTACAGAATTTAATGTATACGGGAAATTAGCGAAAATTTTATCGAGGAATAATTTAATATCATGTGACGCCAGAGAAAATTTCAAGTAACGGCAATAAAAGATGCACATGTGATGAGGTATTTACCTGTAATAATCTTCTCTGGTCGCTTGTTTTTGATAATCCAAACACACGCAACAAAAAACAGGGGTGTTACACCCTTTTTAGATTTCACACCGAATCAGAATAAAGATAATTCAATCGCCCGATCTCGTTATTCACAAAATAGCACTTAATACCGTATGATCACCCGCGAAAACCTTAAAATTGCACTCCGCGTAGGATAGGACGAAAAATTGGCAAAAAGCAAATAAAAAATAGGAAGACAATTCAAAGTGAGCAAGGGATAAGGGAATGTTTAGGAAGAATACGTCACGATTCTAGGGGTACTTCACGGTTTGCGTAGGGAATAACACTATACCTCAACGGGGAAAAACACACACAATTTTTGAGAAAAATCAATGAAAAAATCTATAAACTGGCACTCATTTCAGGAAGGTGAATGTAGCGAGGTGATAAATTGGCAATCACATTTTAAGAGTGAGGCATTCCACCAAAATTAGACGCGGAACCACAACACCGCACCAAAACAAAAAAAACACACACTAGACGGACCAAGTACAATATCCGCAAAATCCGGAAACCGAAATTGGCGACAACCGGTCTACCGAAGGCTATCGAACGCAAGGCACGAGAATCCCGGCTGATCGATCGTTAACAAGTTGAAATTCTATTAATTAGTCGGAATCTGCGAGGGACACGTGACCTACGGTGCGAATCGCGGGACGGGTAAAAATAGAGCTGGTGGGATTTGCGAAGCGAACTGGTTGCGGCGCGAGCTCGGATGACAGAACCCCCATGGCGCGACGGGCGCTGCGTCACTGCTGGGAGTCCGGAGCGCCAGTGTGCCCGGCCGCCGGTGACAATTTATCGTACGCCCCGATACGGTTTTCGTACGCAGCCAGCAGCGCTCCACGGCTCCCGCTCCCAGCTTCGCGATACGGTCCCGTCGATCGAGTGGTATTTCGCTAAACCCTGCCGTGCTAAGGAAGAACGCCGTATGATCATCCACGAGTGGCCAAATTTCTCTTGATAAAATATCTATTTTTGACGAAAATCATGCACATTTTTCTTTGAAATTTTCAGACATTTTAGATTAAATTGCGTACAAAATCATCTAAAATTTTTGGGGGAAAATGTTCATAATTTTCTCAGTAAATTCGGTTTTTATGGAAGGAAACTTGGCAACGCCTGAAGGCTCATACGGCGTTTTTCCATAGCACGGCAGTACGGGACACCATGTCGAGATCCAGGATGGTTTTTGGAGCTCTTTGATGACCTAGTGATTGGAGGTCTAAGGATCATCCCTTAATACAGGAATTTCAGGGACGGACTGGCTAGGGAGGCTAGGAGGAGTCGAATCTGCTATAAACCCCAAAAAGCCTTGAGGAATCTCCTGCATGATTGGTGTGTCAGCTTGCCGGTGGATACGAAAGTTAACATTTTGTGTGCAGTGTTCTCCAATTTTACGACTTTCAGCCCATACAGCGCAAAGTCGTGCGCGGGAACTAAAATATAATCTAAGGAACATTTAACGACGGCCCGATCCGCATTAAACGGAGGGAAACTACATCTTTATCAGTTTTTTACTGACAAGGAGCCTCTTACTTCTCCAGTGTAAAGCGCTCATAGACCTGGTTGAAAAAAAAAAAAGATAGCAATCGAATAAAAAATTTAGAGAAAGTAGAGTTAATGCGAAAGACGTGTAGAAATAAAGACTTATTTCGCCTTCAATTTCCAAGGTAGGCCAGGAAACGTCCTGCTACAACTAATCACTCAAGGATTTATGTTTTGTATTGTGGTTTTGACCAAGGGTCAGTGGCGTGGCGTGATTTGCGATATATCGATTGTTATGCCATTTAAACACATGGAAAAAGATCGATAGACAGGGTGTTCGCAGTGAACACCTTCATAATCGATTCTTTACCATAGGTTTAAATGGCATAACAATCGATACATCGCAATTCACGCCACGCCACTGCCAAGAGTGAGTCTCCCTCGAATCTAGGCGATTAAACCGTTTAAAATCTCGTCTGCCAATTTTAAAGTTAGATCGCGTGTTCAAGTCTTTGTGACCGATAAAAAAAAATATATCACAGATAAAAACCCTTTCCATTTGGGGGAGGGGGTGGGGCGGTACTTCTCTACTGCCATCGCAGAGAACGCCAATGCAATAAAACCATTGAAACATAAATTTCATCAGCGTTCTTGGTCCGCGATCGAAGACTATCGAACCAGATTGACCCTGATTATAGCACAACTATAATGACAATGAAACATGTTTGTTTATGTTGACTTGTGCATTCGGCTCTCGAAATAATTTTTGTCCAAGCAAATCATTTTTTTCTTTCAATTCTAACGAAAATTTGGGAACGTCAAACAACGATTTTCAAAGTTATCTAGAAATAATCAGGGCCGGATTTACCTACTTGCCGCCCATGGGCCGCCTGTATTTTGCCGTCCCCTTCTCATTCGTTTTGAAACATCAATAAAAACCGCATCACGTGAACGTACCAGCGGGGGTGGGATGCATAAGTCGCGTTTACTCGTGTTAGAAACATTTTTTGGGAAAGCCCTGTCAACACTACTAGCAAAAATTCACCGAACTTTGCGCGAACGTTAAGTTTCGTAAACTTATCTCTGCGTGGACAAGGCATTCCATTCATAAGAAATGAACAAAAAAATTATGAAAGAACAAACATAAATGCGGTTTAATGATTTTAACTTCCGCCGCCGCGCCGAGCAGACCGCACCGTGTTTGACGCAATGCGTGAAGTATTCACGCAGTCTTGTAGGCGCCATGTGCTTCACGCTGACCGCACTGTGTTTGGTGCAGTGCGTGAAGTATTCATGCATTCTTGTAGGCGCTATCCGTTTCACGCTGACCGCAATGACCGCACTGTGTTCGATGCAATGCGTGAAGTATTCGTACAGTCTTGTAGGCGCCAATATGTGTCACATGCCGATCGCCGCGCCGAGGGCTTCTCCTTTTCATCTCAAGTCCTCGTCATCATTTCTCTCTAGGTAAGTCGCGCCGTTCCAGGCCGAATTGCGCATGTCTAGTTTCTCTCTTAACTCGACTAATTAAAGGTGCTGCATCTTATATCACTGAAAGACGACAAAATTAGAAATTACTATACTCTTAGGAAATGAGAGATTTTGTTTGTAATTTTTTTTCTAAATCCGATTTTTTTATACCTACATTTAAAACAATTGCAAAATTTGCCGCCATGGGCCGCGGCCCATGTGGCCATCCTCTTAATCCGGCCCTGGAAATAATGGGACTGCTTTTTGCAATATTAGGATCCACGATTTACGGCTCAGTTTAGGAACGACGTATGTAAAATTATTTTTCCTTCGTCTCAAGTTTTTTTTTCGGATGAGCCAGAACTTTTAGTTTCCGATTAATCGGAAAATAGAATCCAATTAATGAGTCTCTGCAGGTCGCGTTGAATTGAAGCGCAGACTCTTCCAGACCGTGCGATTTTAATTGCGTTGGAAAACCGAAAATCCATGTGAAGTGTATGGGAATGATGTGTGAAAAGTGGAACAGAACGTGTGGAAAGTAGGGAAACTTTTCGAAAAATGAGAGGGCCGGCTAGCGTTGTCATGGCAAATCGCTGATTGCGCGGTAAGTGTTTTATTAACGCAGAGAAAAGAATACCAAACAATTATGGCCAAAAATTTTGAGAAGAGAGAGGTTTTTCATCGGGATAGGCGTTGAACTTTCTGCACCCTGCACGCCAATCCTCACTGATGATTTCTGAGGCTATCGCAATGCAACCATTATACTAGAGTCCCTTTATACCCAGAGTTAAGACATCTCGATTATCAGCTGGCCTGGGCTGGCCATGGTGTCACAAAAGTGTGCACCCAAACGAACGATATTGAGGGATAAGGATAAGGAATCCTGCGATGTCTGTCATCCAAAAACAACAATATCAACAAAACTGATCAGACCCTAACCATTGAAATTGCAATAAAATAAAATTAGATTGATAAGTGGATAATATTTTTTCATTTTGGTGCGATAAAAATAACAATTCACTCTTGATAAACCACAATTTGGTTATATTTACATTCTTTGTGTTCACATTTGAGGTACCTACCGCCGTCTTGGTGCACTCATTTGCGACTCCATTAGCGAGACCCAATCAGAATTGGATTTTTTTTAGGCCACTTTTAGCCCAACCAAAAGTGAGATGTCGTAACTCTGGGTATAAAGGGACTCTACATTATACCAAGCTTGTTATTGTACGATAATTGCTCGACGGTACGGTAGAAAAGTTACCGTACTCGCGGCCGGGCAAAACAATGAAGAGGGAGAGCGCAACGACGACAGGTAGGAGTGGAAAAAGGCAGAGCGGGCGGGCGGTCGTCAGCCAATCACCGGGAGACGGGCCCGAGCACAATGAGAGGGCGCACACGGGGAAGGGGTGAAGGGGGTTCAGCGGACGGGGCCGCGGAGGGTGCACGGAGGGTGCAGGGAAACACCTCATTACCAGACAATACACTGCGTAACGCACCGTACCGAGACTTCCCAGTCTCCAGCGACTATGCGCCGTGCAAGTTTCAATCCACCGTGTGTAAGGCCTGCATACACTCGGCTATTAATCGCCGCGAGTGAAAGACGAAAACCAATGGAGAGCCTTGATTTCGATCCGAAATATCGATATATTGATTTCGATAGATCGAAATCAAGGCTTTCCATTGGCTTTCGTCTTTCACTCGCGGCGATTAATCGCCGTGCGTATCTAGGTCTTTAAGGCATGATTTTCGCCGATTCACGCTTTTAATCACAATATTTGATAACCCAAGTGCAAAACCACGTATCTCCATTTACAACGTTGCAAATTTCATTTTATTGCCAATTTTGGCTTGCCAAGCTGTATAGAACATGGTAAATGATTAGCAAATCGAGCTACAAGCCAAAACAAACAAATGATATTTCAAACTGCATGTACATAGATTAGAAATAAGTAAGTTCTTGTAAGTGCTGTATTATTTTTCATCTATGTACATGAAGTTTGAAATATAGTTATATATGATATTAGTTATATATTTTGGCTTGTAGCTCGATTTTTTAATCAATTACCATGTTGCAGATTTCCTCTCATACTTCATTTTTCTGAGGCCTTTTCTTGGTTTTTTTTTTTTTTTTTTTTTTTTTTGAAAACTGGTTAACGTAATTCCTAAAAAACTTTACACATACTACATAAAAGGTATTATCTACACGGGGAAACTAATTCATATGCGTTGTTTGTAAAATGCGTCGGAAGTTGCCAAATATAATCCTTTTATTCTCGTCTCATCACGAAAACATACCCCGAGCAACTATTTAAACTCTCCGGAGATCAAATTGCATATGCAACGAATTGAAGGAACTTTGAGAGGGCCTGATGGGTTGTCCGCAAGTCAATGGAAAGCGCCGCGCGCCACTCTTGCCACAATCATCACTGACCATCAAGATCGAGCAACTATTTTAACTCTCCGGAGATGAAATTGCATACCCAGCGAAATGAAGGAACTTTGGGTGAAACCAAAAGTTAATGATTATCAATCAAACAATTAACTGACAATGAAACGAGCTGCATGTATGAGTGGAAATAGTTTCGTCTTTCCTCTATTTTCTTTGTTTAGAAAGCTAAAAAATAAATTTGGTTCGAGGCTCTTTCACAAATTTTTCTCCTCATTTCTCTTGAAAAAGTTAACAGCTTCATCAAGTTTCACAATCGGATGAGGCAACGGCTATGAAATTTTGCTCGCTTTTTCATTTTCCTTGCCACGGTCCCAATATGTTCGTCAATACTGGACTTGGGAGCTTCACGTTTTGATAGCTGAAATCGATAACTTTTGCTTTCGTACTTATTTATGTTTCATATGCGACGTTTCAAAGCAGGGTCGGACTGGCTCGCATCTGAGGGCGTAGACCCTTAGCTGGTTAAAGGGTCGTAATGTGATATTTTCTGGTAGGGCATTCCTTACGTGGGGAGGGTTTCAGAAAATTTTGGCAAATCAGCACAAGTTTACGCTATTTTCAGGTTCAAAGTTTATTAATCGTACGGAGTAAAAATTGCAAAATTGAACGTATTGAAGTAACCGACAGACTTCTGAAATGAAAGAAAACATAAAAAATTAAAGCCACGAGACGCATCCAAGCACCATTATTTCCAAAAGAACCGAGCCAGTGCTGCGGTTTACACGAGCTTAAGACGTGGGTCTGCGAATTCATCCTAAAAAAGAATCAGACAAGAACCTGAAAAAAAAAGAACGAATATCAATTTACCGGAAGACAGAAAAAACGTATTCGGACCTCTTTTTCAACTTTTCTCCCGAATCTGAGCGACACCTCATATAGCAGAGCATTGAGAGCTGACGCTTCGCGTCATCGCGCCTTCAATTTTTCAGATGCAGCACGGACGTCCATCAAGTACGAATAGTTGTATCTCTGCGCCGTCGTAAACGCGCATCCTTTCCCTCCCTTTATTTCCATATTGTATTTGTTTCCGTTTATGTCTTATTCGTAATGGTGCTTCAAACTAGTAGCATAGAGCAGAGCATTGCGAGTTCACGACTCACGCCATCGCGTCTCACATTTTTCATATGCAATATTGGACATCCATCCTGCGCGAGTATTTGTGTCGCGTTTACACTTTAGATGTCTCTTATTTTTGAATTTCGAGATAAATTAAGGTTAAGTTTTCCCGAGATATGCTATGGTATGTCCAAACCAATAGTCATTTTGAAAAGAAGAAATATGATTAAAAGTCTCTCTCGAGGTCTATAAAGGGTGAGTATGTCTAAAAATCGAACCGACCATCGTTTCTAAGGGAGTTATACATAGCAAATGAAGGAAGGGGATGATAAAGCGGCTGTATGTCAACAAAAAGGTGAAAATTTCGCAGAAAAGTGTTCACGCTTCAGAAAGTAGTCCTTGGACCTCGACTCGCCACTATCGAAAGCACCTTCCTTTACTCCTACCTCTCTCTTCTTCCGTTCATTTAAGAAATGTTCCGCATAAATTCTCGATCGTAATTTTTTTATTTTTTATTTTGCTATCAGTCAGAGGGACGCGTGCTCGGTGCGTCAAGGGGGCGTATCTGCCAGTGGCAGATTGGCCTTATAGCCAGTCCGAACGTGTTTCAAAGTATCAGGTATGTTGTACTTTTTTCTTAAAGAACACTAAATACATATCTCCTTGGAATTTTCCTGTTAGTATTTTGAACGATAATGAAGGAGATTGACCAAAAAGTTCAATAGAAACAGTTAGTATATGCAACGTACGCAATTGCTCTCACGGCGGTGTCTGACGCTCTAGACAAAAGTAGTCCATCGAAAATGTAAATTCTCCGCATATTTTGGTGGTTTGAGGTTTTCGGCTCCTTATGACCGATTACGGCTTTTACGGGGCGATTTCCGGGTGCGTTTGGCGATTCTGCCGTGCTAAGGAAGAACGCCATATGAACATTCAAGAGTTGCCACATTTCTGTCGATACAATTTTTATTTTTGGAAAGTTGTGAACAGGCCCGCCACAAGGGGGGGGGATACCGGGTCCTTGGTACCGGGGCCCGGGCCCTGGAGGGGCCCGTGACGCAGGTGACAAACCACTACGAATTCATGTGTAACCCTTGTCTCGTAGGGAAAAGTGAAAAAATTACCCTAAAAATTCCGCAGAAGGTGGATAAAGTTTCAAAAACACGCTAGGGCACTATAAAATTTTTCTTACTTTTTTAGAGATTTTCAAGATTTTGAGTATATGTAGAATGATATTTTTAGTAACTGTGTTTCATTTTCTTCCGTTGTCGGATGCTAAGAGGCTCCTTTCTGGGCATCCTCGACTTCAATGGCTTAACTCCCTTGCCATAGACGTACGAAAGGGGAGTCCAGGGGGGCCCGGCTCCCCATAGAATTGAAAATTATCATCTGCCCCCTCAAAAAAAAAATTTATAGATGTTTTGAATGCAACAATTCGAAAGTTTTTGGTGCTGAAAGTAAACAAAAAGGCGTAATTATTCTGCAGAAATTGATGGAAAATCTCCATCATAAGAGCTTCATAATGCGTCCAAATAGATTTAAAATTTCAAAAATTTCCCGAGGGAGGCCCCCCGGACCCCCCCCCCCCCCCTGTGCTAGGGGCCCGGGCCAGAAAATTGGTACCAGGGCCCGAGATGGGATGTGGCGGGCCTGGTTGTGAATATTTTCCCTTCAAATTTTCAGGAACTTGAGGTGAAATTGCGTTAAAAAACCATCTGAAAAATCGAAAGGAAAATATTCATAAATTGACCGGGAAATTCGTGTTTTCTCAGAGGAAATTTGGCAACGCCTGGCGGTGTTTTTCCTTAGCATGGCAGTACTGAAGTCATTCGAGAATTTGTTCATGATGTTTTTAGAGAACCCATCAACGACACATTATCGGGACGCCTGTTTATGATGTATATTCGTCTAATTTGTTCAAACAACGGCTAATTTCTTCAAAAAAACGTATATTTTATTTATTTTTTCTTGTTTTCAAGCGAGTACGAAATAAAGCATGTGCTAGCGAAAGCACCACTTCAGTGCGTTTCCGGTCAGTAGAAAGGCGCGATCTCAAACCCCCGGCCGAATGATCCAGGTGGCCTGAGACAGGACATTCTGCGAATTGCCCAATGATAAGATAGCGTCCAAGGCTGCCACCATTCGCGCCTGTAACCCCCTTCCACGGTCTGATTTGAGCTTAATTATTAAGTATGTGCTTAACAGCTTACGCGTACATTTTTCTCTGACCGCTCTTGCCAGATTTGACCTTCAAATGCCTCAATAAATGAAGGCCATTGAGGAAATTCGGCAATTAAGCATGTGACTCAATCTCATTAAAAAACTTGCATGGAATTTATGACCCCACTCCGTCTCTCCCTCCCAATCTTCGTTTATCGTGCTGAAATATTTTTGCAAAGGTATTTCATCGATCAAATCTTCATATTTCATTTTGTCATCCATTCATCGTTTTAACGATGAGCAAAGTGACAGGCGAAAAATTGCATGGTACGCGGAATACGTGAGAGGAATGACTATATATGTATATAAATACATCGCATTCTCGACCAGGAAATCGAAGAGGCAAATGCTCGGTGGAGTTTGACGAAAACTCGTGATCAGTATATCTGTTGATCATGCCCCAATTTTTCGGATTCGCTTATTATCTTCGTACCGCGCATGCCAGTTATATGTAGGAAGTGCAGTTTGTAACATATTCCTCTTATCTCAAAATCCGATTTTCTGACACAATTCGACAAGAATCGATTCACTGAAAAATTATTATACCTGCCGCTGATTGGATTGCATTTAGCAAAAAGAAACCAACTCGATTAGTGTTGTAAAAATGTTGCTTCTTTATAATCATCGAGAAAAAAATTGTTTGCTCCCCACCAAAAAATTGTCAATTTTAAAGGAAAGTAAGTGTGCAAATTTTAATACCGTTCATATGTTGAGTATCTTCAGGGGATAAGAAGAAGTTGCATGGCCAGATTTACCTACTTGCCGCCCATGGGCCGCCTGTATTTTGCCGCCCTCTTCTCATTCATTTTGAAACATCAATAAAAACCATCAAGTGAACGTGCCGGAGGGAGAAGGGTGCATAAGACGCGTTCACTCGTGTTGGACACCATTTTTTCGTAAGCCCTGTCAACACTACTAGCAAAAGTTCACGGAACTTCGCGCGAAAGTTCAGTTCCGTAAACCTATCTCTGTGGGGACAAGGCCTTTCATTTGTGAGAAATGAACTAAAAAATTAAGGAAGAACAAACATAAATGTGGCTTAATAATTTTAACTTCCGCCGCCGTACCGCGCTGACCACACTGTGTTTGGCGCAATGCGTGAAGTATTCATGTGGTCTTGTAGGCACTGTGCGTTTCACGCCGCGCCGACCGCTGTTGACCGTACTGTGTTTGACGCAATGCGTGAAGTATTCATGCAGTCTCGTAGGCGCTAATATGTGTTACATGCCGACCGCCGTGTAGAGGGCTTCTCCTTTTCATCTCAAGTCCTCGTCATCATTTCCCTTTGCGCCGCGCCGCGCCGCTCCAGGCCAAATTACGTGTTTGGTTTCTCTCTTAACTCAACTAATTTAAAGGTGCGCAGACTTTAGTATCACCGAAATACGACAAAATTAGAAATTAATGAACTCACAGGAAATGAGAGATTTTTGTCACCTTTTCTTGTTGTAATTTGTTTCTGAATCCGATTTTTTTGTACCTGCTTTTAAAAAAAATTGCAAAATTTGCCGCCCCCTAATTTTGCCGCCATGGGCCGCGGCCCATGTGGCCACCCCCTTAATCCGGCCCTGAGAAGTTGCACAGTTTTGAAAACTCTGTAATCTTGCGCTGGTTCCTTTTTGCTAATTGCGATCCAATTTATAAAAAGGCAACATTTTTATAAAAATTCTTCTCGTTTAATTTGCCCGGAACGAGCGACTCCTGAAACTGCGCCTTTAATCCTGGATCACCCTATATATTTCTACGACAACGCAAAAGACGCAAGGAGCTTTGACCTCGTGCGGATGCTGCGGAGAAGGCAAAATCCAAAGCAGCGGAACACCCACGCATTCTGCGGAGAGGAGGGGCAGGGTAGGGGACGGGAGGAGGATTAAAAGAAGCGATTGCAAAGTAATCATATTTTCCTTGGAAGAAACCGCTGCGCTGAGTAGAGTGTATCAGATTCCTGGTTCTTTCTCCTTACGCAACTGACCACATACGAGTCTCCGACGCAGGATCCTGGGACCGAATCAGTGACGGAGATGCATTTTTTTTTTTTTTTTTTTTTTTTTTTTTCTATTTTTTTTTGGGCCACCAAGAGGTTTAAATACAGAATAAAATTAGATCAAATCGAATGAGAGATAACACAAAAGAGAACAGTAAAATTACAAGAGGTAAGTTTTAACTTGATAACTATAGACCGTCTATGCACTTTTGGATGGCTGCCGGAAATCGCCATTTGGCATGTCATCAGCAGACAATGCGATGATATACTGCTGTGCTAAGGAAGAACGCCGTATGAGCCTCCAGACGTTGCTAAGTTTCCTCCGATAAAAACCGAATTTACAGGGGAAATTGCGATTAATTTTCCAAAATTTTCAGACAATTTTGTACGCAGTTTAATCGAAAACATCTGAAAATTATGCATGAATGCGGTGAAATATACACGTTTTATCAGAGGATATTCGGCAACTCTCGAATGTTCATACGGCGTTGTTCCGTAGCACGGCAGTATAGAAGCTAGGTGAAACGGTACGAAAGGATTATAATTGTAATGAAAATTACAATTATTTGTGTATTTGTACAATTAATAACATTAAATTGTAATTAATGAACCATGATTTTACCTACGTGAGCGATTACTTACGTATCGATTTATGACCACTCTATTAAAAAATCCTCGCATTGGACAAAATGTTCGATCATGATGCAATATGAACTGGACTCTCTGCCGAAGCGATGAAAACTGCGAATTTTTTCCTCGTTGCGCGAATGTAGATTGAAGAGATAAAGATGAGAATGGATTTTAAAGATGCACTGAGAAAAGCGAACGGGTCGGGTTGAATGGGAGTTCTTCAAATCTATTTCATAAGGAAACAAAAAATAGAATTTGAGAACCTCCACCCCCCTTAACCCTTTTCATTGCCATCAACTAGTAAAATCTGTAGATGTACACCGAATTTTGACTCAAAAGCAGAAACAAATAAAGAAATACAATACACGAGAAAGAAAAAAATCTCTTCGAAACTAAAATTGGACTCAGAAAAAAATCAAAGAACCCTCAAGGCCCGAAATTCGTTTGCCGTTCGCGGTTGATTGGACAGGCTAAACCCCGAATCTTTAGGTGGTACCCCCCCCCCCCCCACCTCCCAATAAAAGAAAATGGAAACGAGACCAAACAGATAACTTAAGGCAAACTAAGTTTCATGATGTTCCAAAGAGTATGAAGACCATGCCGATTCAGATGGATTCCCTCCGGTTCTTCTCCGTCGAATGTCCCCTCGAAGAAAGTTAGTTCACTCTCACCGAATCGCTGAAGCGGGAACAAACATTCAAAAGTATCGAGAAGTTGCAGATTTTTAGCGCCTGTGAAAGAATTGAGCCAAGTGTTGATTCGCTCGATTACATGCCACTTGTCGGAGAGTCCTGGGATGGGAGGAATTTTCACGAGTCGAACGTTGACAAAAACTCTCTTGCAAATGCTGATAATCTTCTTATAAGCATCCCTGTTAAAATCATATTCGCTTTCCATTGACTTAAGGTCGTTGGACCCTAGGAATATGAACACGACATATTGCTTTTCGCGTTTGTTTAAACGAATAGTTTCCATATTTTCATCAAGGTAGGCATTTAATCTATCAAGAGCTTGAGGCACATCTGATCCACTCTTCGAAAGATCAACGGAGTCTGAAGTTAGGTTTAGCAATTTTTGCAGTCGCTCGAAATGATCGTCGCCCAAAAAAACTACGATTGTGTTGGACATCTTGATGGATGTTAGTTATTAATCACTTTCAAACAAAAGGAGAGACGAAGTAGTTTGTCTATGGTACTTTAATATAAGAGACACGGACGCAGGAGAGAAATGAAAAAAGGAACTGGACAAACTGAGAAAAACTTAAAGACTTGAATTGAACGCTGAAAGAGAGGGACGTAGTCAAACGCAACGACGGTAGGACGCACACCTCATCTGATGGATCACCAAACTCGCGGAGTCGCGGATTAGGAGACAGCGACTGCGCAGTGCAGAGTGCGCCGCGCGTCGGTGAGAAGACAGACGTGTCGAGACATGTCTGCCGTGATAGCGAAGAGAGCCGTGAGTGCAAAATATTCGAAATCGAGTTTTCTTCAAAATTCGTCTAAACTCTTTTAGATGAAATTACTAAGACAGCTAAAACAGCAAAATTCATCCTAATTTAATGAAAACGAGACATATGTAAAAGCCGTAAGTGCACAAAAAATGACACAGTTTTTTTTCAAGACAGCCGTAGATGCACGAGAGCCAATGAAAACAGTGCTTTCCAGTAAAGTGCCGCCCTCTTCTGCTTATTTCCAACCTGAAAATGTGTTTGTTGTGCGTCCAAAACGCAACCACGAAAGCATGTAGAAGATAGCACTTACGGCTGTCTTGCCTAACAATAACCTAGCATGAAAATGAAAAATACCCTTTTTATGTAATGGAAATAGAATCAGTCGATTTTTAATCATCCATACGATTTCTAGGAGTCTTCCGGACCGATTAGTGGCAATTTGACAAAGAACGGAGACTTCTTTCAATAAAATGTTCTTGTCAGAAGCTTCTGAGCCCGTTTTCTCAAAACTTCATTTTTGCACTTACGGCTCTCTTCGCTATCGCACGGCAGATGTATCCTTATAAAAAAACTGACCATCACGAAATCTGGCGTTGTCAGATTTTGTATTTTGCCAATATCAGTTGATATTTTGATAAGTAAGTACCTGACCACGTGACTAAAATCACGATGGCTCCTCAAACACAGGTATACAAACCTACCTAGAGCCAAATGGACAGTGAAACTATCAGACCTCGTATCTTGTTTGTAGTGTTTGAAAATCTCCGCTCCCATTTTATTTTTATTTTTTTTGAACGAAAAGAAATCAATATCGATCATTCCTTGAAGTTTTCATAGAGTTTTTTTCGCACAGAGAAGAAAAACCACGGAGGTTTTCAATAATTGTCGTCGAATAGTTTTCCATTTAAAAAAAAAAATTGTGACAGGAAGTCTGCAACGTCGCAAACCGAGATCAGTCGTCTGGAAATTCCACCGTCAAAAGGCAGTATTTCGCACATTCGGGAGTGCGATGACCCGCTTCATTAAATAAGCAATTCATAGCAGCAATAAATTCATTAACAGGGCTAAACTTTTCGAAACGTGGTGTTGCTTTCTGATATTTTGTTATTTCTTGCACATAGGAGACGAATAAAATGTTATTAAGTAGTAATGATTAAAAAAAAAAAAAAAACAGATATCTGAGTGGCGTCACGCTGGATTACGCCCCCTTCTACCTGTGTCACTCACTCGTTCCCTAGACTAGATTCCTTCATCCCCCTCTGGGACGCAACGTACTATATTTTCGAATGCGACACTGGAATTCGAGGGTAATAGACAAAATTTTTAACTCCAAAAGGCTAAAATTGGATGGCATTCAAATGAAGGAGGACTTCATTCTTAGTTATACTTCTCTGCAATACTGATTGGCTCATTATTTAACGTTGTTCTGCAGACGCTTTGAGAGCAAGGCGCATGATACAACCATTCGAACGTCCAAGTGGCTCAAGTTGCATAACCTCCAAAATGAAGGAGAACTCACATTTTCACCTAAAATCCAATCGCACGGTTTTCCATCGGATTTCGTGTTAAGATAGAAATGCGGAATGCAATATTTCAACACCCAAATATCTAAAGGTGCGATTATCCATTGAAAAACAGTGATCCTGCATTTAAATTATGCATTTAATTCCGTATCGCGTGCTCCTGCTGCGGGTCGATTGTGAATCGTTATCGAATGATTCTGATCGATAAATTCCTATCTTAGCATTGCTTTATATCGATCAAGGTAATTCGATATCCATTCAACAATCGAGCCGCTGGGCTATGGACTGTGGGCCGTCTTCTCGTTCTTTAATCAGTTCTTTTCGATGAGAATGTTGGCTATTGTTCAGATTTTGATTACGGGAGCTATAAATAGCTGCCTCTGACAAAGCTTCATGAGCAGGATATTTTTTTTTACTAAGTTCCAGTGAAATTCACCGGTGCAGATTTGAAGCTAGATCTTTAGTATACAGGGAATGATCCACTGGGATTACAAAGAGTTGTCCTTTGAATTATTACTGTTAACACATAACGCGAATAAAAGAAAGTTCAACACTAATGTTAAGGTAAGTCCGCGATCTTAAATTTTAATGTACGGCAGGGCCGGATTTACCTACTACCTACTTGCCGCCCATGGGCCGCTATTATTTTGCCGCCCCCTTCTCATTCGTTTTGAAACATCAATGAAAACCATCAAATGAACGTGCCAGCGGGGGAGAGGTGCAGACGCGTTTACTGGTGTTGAACACATTTTTTGGGAAAGCCCTGTCAACACTACTAGCAAAAGTTCACGGAACTTTGCGCGAAAGTTAAGTTTCGTAAACCTATCTCTGTGTGGACAAGGCCTTCCATTCATAAGAAATGAACGAAAAAATTATGAATGAACAAACATAAATGTGGATTAATGATATTAACTTCCGCCGCCGCGCCTCGCAGACCGCACTGAGTTTGACGCCATGCGTGAAGTATTCACGCTGTCTTGCAGGCGCTATGCGTCTCACGCTGATCGCACTGTGTTTGCCGCAATGCGTGAGGTATCCATGCATTCTTGTAGCCGCTATCCGTTTCACGCTGTCCGTAATGACCGCACTGTGTTTGATGCAATGCGTGAAGTATTCGTGCAGTCTTGTAGGCGCCAATATGTGTCACATGCCGATCGCCGCGCCGAGGGCTTCTCCTTTTCATCTCAAGTCCTCGTCATCATTTCTCTCTAGGTAAGTCGCGCCGTTCCAGGCCAAATTGCGCGTGTTTAGTTTCTCTCTTAACTCGACTAATTAAAGGTGCTGCATCTTATATCACTGAAAGACGACAAAAGTAGAAATTACTATACTTCCAGAAAATTAGAGATTTTGTTGCCTTTTCTCGTTAATAATTTTTTTTTCTAAATCCGAATTTGTTTTATACCTGCATTTAAAAAAATTGCAAAATTTGCCGCCCCCTATAGATTTGCCGCCATGGGCCGCGGCCCATGTGGCCATCCCCTTAATCCGTCCCTGATGTACGGACTTTGGAATTTTTTCATTCATATTTTGCATTTTTTGGAATGATAAAATTAAATCATTGTAGGCGGCAATTCCTCACAAGAACCTATTTTCAGCTTACATATTTAATTTTTCTGGAAACACGTAAAAACTCCTTTTTGAGCACTTACATTAACGATTTTATAAAGCCTCCCTTAGTACAATTGAAACCTATAGACTTCCGTGCGGGCCGAATGTTGAAATTGATAGACACAGCGATAGTGACGGAAGATAAAGAGAGAGTGGATCGCGCGAGCCAAATGGTAGATACGAGTGGTTGTTAAAGACCAAGTGGGAAAAATGATGGACTAATTTTCATTGTATGGGGTTCTTTGCGGGTTGCCGTCATAGTTGGTCGATTTCTTTATACCTTCTTTTCCATTGGAACTACCAACATCCACCAACAAGATCGCACTCTTTCTTTTGCCTTCCTTGTCTATAGCTTTGTCTATCAATTCCAATAATCAGCTCACGGAGAGTATGAGCTGATTAAAGAAAGACCAGGAATACAACACCTCGTAGATCATCATATGGATTACATTTTGAAATAAGGAACCACCATCTCTGGCTCTCCCATAAAAGCACATATCTGCATAAGGAAACCAATGGCATGTATGTATGTTGTCTCTAAAATGGGCCAGAAATAGTGGTTCCTTATTGCAAAATGTAATCCATACATCATTAACCCCTATTGTAAAATTACTATATGCTAAACAACTCACAGCCCTCCATAGAAGATATGCGGTTTTTTTTTAACTCCATCTGCAGATAGGATAGATCTTCTCTGAGAAATCATGTTTAACCGAGAGATTATTGTTTAAAAAGCGCAATCAATCCGAGCATCGAATTGTTGCTGTAAGTTATTGGTCCATTGATAGTATATTAACCCTGGCGTGGGGCGATGTTGTCAAACTGTGCCATATATATTCTTACGCACATCGAGAAACGGGGGAAATTCTCGCAGGACGGTGTTGCGGGGCCCGATTCCCATATTAATACCGGCATTTCGCTGTGGGTAGGCGCACTCGCAGTTGTTTTATTAGCCTGTCCATCGTTGGGCACCAGGCGATGGTCATTCTGACGCGACCCCGGCGCGCTGAGCTGCCCAACACCAGTTCCACCATCAGATTGTCAACTCTGATTGTTGCAAGAGGCAACAGGGGGCCATTACCGGGGGAGGGGGAGCGGCTGAAATGCCCATCGCCGGGGAAGAAAAACTATGCTGTCGGAAACATCGAGGAACGGGATTCTATGGTTCAATACCAATTTAGATTAAAAACGAAACGAAACGAAAACATGGCAAGTCAAAGGCTGTGTCGCGTGATAACCAGGGGCTATGATGGTTTTTCAATAAATCGCATTACTTAATTTTCTATTTCATTTTTCATGGTCTGTAATATCGAATATATTAAAGAAACACATTGAGGTACTTAAAAAAAATCACGGACGGCTCACCACACCATTCCTGGTATTAAAGAGCTCCAATGGATTTTCCAGCCTCATACAGTTTGATCTTTGGTAGCAAGATATTATAGATCCCAGTAAAATTAAAAAAATTGTAAAAGAAGAATAAAATATGGACATAAGCATGTATTGTGAACTGCTCGATGAAACCCAATTTCTGTTTCATTTTAGTAAAGAATTGGGCGCACAGATATGTTCCGTGACATGTTTTCAGAAAAACTGAAAAACTTGTAGGGAGAGAGCTAGTCGAAAAACATTACCAATGAAAAAATAATAATAGTAAAACTCAATTTGTTGTGGCACAATTCAAGTTCATATTTTTTTTTAGGTCTAATCGATTACTTCAACTTTAACTTGTGTTTCTCAAAACTAAATTAATGTTACTGCACTGATCAGTATCACTGAGACTTATCGAGACAAGTCGGATTCAAAGAGGTCTTCGCCCCTCCCTCTTCGACTCCCCAATTGGCCCATTAAAAAGGAATTTTTTGCGATTTTTAAAGTTGTAACACCCTGCCTCGCGTAAAATTGCTGACCATGAACAATGAGTGTCATGAGCCCCGCTCCTCACCCCTTAAAAACATATCTAAATGCACTCAACACATCGGTGCACTAGCCTCCTCAATATTAAATGTTACGCATTAGCGAATCCAGACGTTTCGAGCGAGGGGGCGGATTTTTCCTTGACCCTACCCGCCGTGGCAGGGGGTTTGGAGGGTGCAGAGTGCCCCCCAGGAGTATCTTCGAGGTTTTTCCGGGAGAACAGGGGGAGAGACGCGTGCCGCCCCCTCCGTTCCCCGTAGATTCGCCTATGCGTTACCTTGCGTAAAGAATAGTTTATCTTCCTTCACTTTGATTCAATTATCTTTTGCTCTGTCTGCTTCTTTAAATTTTTTCGCGTTAATGTGATTTCGCTCTCACTGATTCAATTGAAAATTCTTCTGCGCATTCAATTTTGCTTTTTATTCTTAGGCTCGTATTGTGATCAGCCAATCATTAATCATTCTGAAAATTGCGCGCAATCGTTACTTTAAAAAAATCTCAACTTGCGTTAAACTACCGAAAAAATTAAATGCACTTTCTTTTTTCTTTTTTTTTTTCTTTTTTTTTCTTTTCTTTCTTTTTTTTCCCCCTAAATATTTTCAGCGAAAGCTCAATTCAGGAATTCTTGAATTTCTCGATCGAGTCACGTGATCCTCGCCTCGATCCCAATTTGCGGAACCTAAAAATCGACTCGATCGTCAATTTGGCAGCGTCGGGCCACCTCGAGCCCGGGAGAGAGATGCTATCTCTCCGAAGTGGCCATAAAATTATTCTGCCGACAAATTAACCCCACTTTACATCTGTAACTCGAATATATCTCCTGCTCCTCGCGTCGCTGAGGACCCCCTCCCCCTTCAAATCGCGCCTTTTTATTGGCCCCACTCCTCCTCTCCACTCTCGGCACGCGGGTGGCTGTGTTTAATCAAAGTTGCACCGTTGGCTGTTGAAACGTCGCACGTCTCTTTTCTGATGAGCTCTGAGGACCATAAGGATACTAACAGTCCAGGTCTCTTCAAATACCCTGACTACTCAGTTTCACAACCACTGATTCAGTTAATGCCGTTGAAAGTTCAACCCCCTTCCCTCCTCCTTCACCTGAACCAACACCAAAATACTGTCGTTATCATCGTCGCGCCACACCAACTAACAAGAAGAGTCCCGATTAAGCGTCTGAACCCGCATTATAGCGACGAAACATGTGTAAGGTTATGTTAGCTGGTTGGCACCCTGATAAAAAATTGTTTGGATAATCTGGACAACATTGTAACGATACTCGTAAACAATTGAGCCGGTGAGATACCCGATTTAAGTTGGGAATCAAAACAAAGTTTTATATGAAAGCCTCATGGAGCGGGAAGCCGAACCTCGTTGTCACATAGCGAGACTTGAAAACATTGTAATAATTAGATCACGCTTTGCGTATATCTGACCCAACTCAGAAATTAATTCATGTGTTATTCGCCAGTGTGCGAAACGATGAATTTAAAATGCTCAGAAATGAGGGATATGAATTAGTATAAAAGAAGCAGGAGCATTTTAGGTTGTAATTATTCTTCTAGTCTCATCGTCAGCAAAACCAACAAACACATCGGCCGGCAACCAATACTGTCGTCGGACGGCATACATGTCCATCTCACGAGAGTCACGTTTCAAACCTAGACCACCTCTTACTCGCGTCCTCCTGTGATGGTAAGAGTTCAATATACTTAAGTAAATGCCCGACCGAGGCTGACTTAAACGAAACTACTCTGCCGTGCTAAGGAAAAACGCCGTATGAACCTTCAGGCGTTGCCAAATTGCCTTCGATAAAACACGAATTTCCTGGTAAACTTGTGAATATTTTTCTTCCAATTTTTCAGATAATTTTGCTCGCAATTCCGTCAAAAAGTTCTGAAAATGTCAAGAGGAAATATTTATAACTTTCCTAAAAAAATAAACATTTTATCGAAAGAAATTTGGCAACTCTCGAATGTTCATACGGCGTTCTTCCTTAGTATGGCAGTACTGTGTAAAGGAGGACTTTTAGAGGTTTTGATATATACTGCCTACTTATTTCTTAAACCTCCGATTCTTTAAAAACTCGTAAAATCCTCTTAGACAACTTTGTTCCATGGAGTCCGCTGGTTTTAGCTTGAGCCCGAGGAGGAATGCTCGACGGAGGTGAGCAAAATTTAGTGCAATGCTCGAAAGAAAATATTTTAAGGCAATGCATGTCTGAGATGTTGTACGAGTCTTCATATTTCAATTTAGATCAAAATGTCAACCAAAATTGGTTTTTTACTTTAGTGTTTCTTTTAATTTTTTTCCCCCGAAGATAGTGTACGAGAAAATGTTATGTTTTTTGGCGGAATTCCGAATAATTGCACATTTTCGGTAGCATTGCATTGCACGTGAAAAGAGAGTTCTCACTGCGAAAAAATTCTTGCCGAGTACACTGAGAGAAAAACTTCGTGAATGGGACCCGAAGTTGAGGTCATATGGATCTCAGAAGTTTTCGGATCACGCATCCGAAAACTTGAGGTCGAGCTGCCGAAGTTCGGGTCAGACATCGAGGCACTTCGGTATGTACCGGAGTACTTCAGACGTCAGACCCAAACCCCTCGGTATATATCGAAGTACTTCAGATGTCTGACCCGAACTTTGGCAGCTGGAACTCAAGTTTTTAGATACGTGATCCGGAAACTTCAGAGATCCATATGACGTCAACTTCGGGTCCCACGCACGAAGTTTTTTTCTCCGTGTATATGTATAGGTAACAATGTGTGCGTGAGGATAATGTTAACCTTCCTTTCAATAATTGAAGGCTTTTAAAGATCTTGAAATCAGTTTTAGGCAAATCCTCGCTGCAAATACGTCATTACATAGCACAAGGGCGTTTTTTTCCCCCTTTTTTTTGAAAATTTAAAGAGCTTCCACTTTAACGGCGCATCAGTTTCCCTTCAATATTTAGTGTAGGCAAAACGAGCTCCTGAGCGATCGAATAGTGGTATCATTCCCCATAAATTATTCACAAAGTTTCTGTGACGCAAATTCATCGTAGACACGATAAACATAAAGAGAAGATAGGAGGTGAAAGGAGAGGAACGCAAAATGTAAAAAAGAAAGTGGAAGAAGCAAGGAGAGAGAAGAAGAAAAAGAAAAGGGAAAGGGAAAAAAGATTTATATTTAGATTTGAGCTAATTTGTTTAAGTTGGCAACAAAAGGACCACCAACGTTATTCCTTGTTGCTAGCATAACACATACAAAATTTGTAAAAAAATTAGGAAACTAAAATGGTTAAAGTTAAAATACTGAACACTTTATACCATTTTTTAATTACAGTTTTTTTTAGACAACAGTGTTTGCCTAGTGATCATTTTTGTCTAAACTACAAATCGAAAGCATTTAAATACCATCATCACCCATACCCATACTCTTTACAAATGGATTTTAAAACTAAAAAATAAATCAATCAATCAATAGACAGATAATAAATAAAAAAACAAAAAAAAAAACAACTAGTCTTCTTGACTGCACAGGAGGTATTACAGACTGCATTTCTCTGTAGGATTTCGTTCTTGACACAGACGTTCTTGAGAAGTGCGCAAAATGATTGTCTAACTTCTAAAAAGTTTTCCTCTAGAATAGTTCGGAATATGTCAAGCCCGATTTCGTGTGTGCAAATGGTCATGTAATAGATATGATAATAGTCTTTTTTTGTTCATTAAAATAAACTGTAATTTGCCAAACCTGTTCTCATAATTATCTCGCCGGTGTATCTAAACCACACAAACGGCCAAATACAAGGTTCTCCTGCGTAAAATTGCGATACCATTTCTTAAAAACCCACCCATATGGTCTAGTAAGATCTTATACTCAAGTCTCAACCCCCAATTTCTCTCTTAGAATGATGGCTATCTCCTCATTTGGCACTTTGACTGCTGCAATGTTCTTACTTTCCGATGTCCGTTCTTTATCGATGGTAAGATACCCATGCGAGAAAATCAATCTGAGAAAAAGCGCAACACTCTCCTCAGGCGCCAGTGTCGTATCCCCTCGAACCATGTGGCTCAAGTTGAAAAGGTCCTCCGTGGTCAGGGTCAAATCATTGAGGTTGAGGTCATGCGCAGTGCCGTTCAAGATGGCCATCAAGGTGTTATTTATATTTTTCTCACTAAAAAGACCTTCATATGGACCTAAGTCGCCCTCCTTCTCCCAGTAAGGCTGCGCAATCTGCTCTGGCAAGTAACGTAACACCGAGTCTGAGTTAAACAGAGTGATTGGAGTGTTGATCAAAGCGTAGCCTCCGTAACAGGTCGTGATATGGGCGTGTTGCGTCGGCGAGAAATTGAAGGCACTGCAGAGTTCGAACACCTCCTCAGCGGTGAACCCGAAGTGGTTGTAGAAATCACTGTGGAGCATGTGGTTCTCTTGAAACTTGTCCAGTCTTGCGAAAATTTTTGAGGTCTTGGGTCGCGTTACGCCTGGAAAATGTGGAAAAACTTAGTAAACTCCAATAGAAACGTGGAACGTGGAACAAAATACTCACAAAAAATTTTAATTACTCTCATTTTTTCAAATTGTACCTAATGTTAATTTTATGGACATCCCCCACCCTCCCACCCATTGTAACGCAATCGTTATGCTAGTCCAGGGCCAGACACCTCCAAAATAATTACATAATATTTTCCTCAACGCCTCCCTCCCCTTTTTAACAAACAAATTCGGAGGAAGCTTACAGTTTGACCTTCATAAACTGGCAAGGCTAGGTAATAAAGTATATTCAAATATGACAAGGAAAATGAATATTTGAAGCAAGAAATTAGGAAATACGGGTATTTGAGGAAAAAATACTTGAAAAGAAATATTGTGACAAATACAAGTAGATTAATGAATGCTGGGGACAATAAATGGAAATCTACATAATGTCAGTGAAGGCAACACGAGCTTCCACTTGGTGAAGTTATGGTATCACCGTAATATCACCGTGGTCCTGTTGTATCGCTTATTTGCAGGACACGAAAAATATCCTTTTACTGAACGTGAAGAGGTTGTACTACAGCATTTACAGTTCGTATGCAATTTTCAGTGTGGGCAATACGAGCTTCAAGTCAAACAGTGGTATCATCGTGAAATTGCACGCTTACTCAGAATACACAGAAAAAACAACTTTTTACTGGTCGAGAAGAGGTGACTATAACGCCATCTCAGTTTGCCTTCAACTTTTTGCGTAGGCAACATGGCCGCCCGCCACGTGGTCAAATGGTAGTATCACCGCACATGCATTCGAAACAGACAAAAAATATCCGTCTACCAAAAGTGGAGACGTGATTCGAATGCATCGGCAGTTCGCCTGCAGTTTTCGGTGTAGGCAACACGGGCTCCCACGTGGTCGAATAGTGGTATCATCACGCCGTGAAATACAACGCTTACTTGGATTACACACGGAACAGACGCATAGAAGTAACTATGACACTTTATAAGATCGCCTGCAATGCTTATTTTTAGCAAAAGGAACTTTCACATGATTCAACAGTTGTCTTACCGTGGTGGATTGTAAGCTTATGTTTGTATGGTCTCCATAAAATGGCAAGGCTAATTAATTGAAGTCAATTTACAGGGTACGCCCCCTTATTGCTTCACGCACAGCCCTTTGAAGAGCTGCTCGCCTATGGCGTTAGGCGTTCCGCATTACTCTTATAATATTATACCAAAGCAGAGTAAGATGTTATCGGAAAATGTAAATAGAGATAGTGCAATATTGTCAACTTCCGAGAGCCGTCTCTTGTTCTTACCTGTGATCAATGCTTTCTGAAAATGTTCGTTTTTCTCAAGTGACAAGATAATGAATTCTTGTATGTACTGCATTCCAAGGCTCACATCTTTAGAGCTAATCTCGATAAACGCAGAGGAGAAGAGTCCGTTGATGATTTTGTCAAACTCATCCATGAGAATGAAAACTTTCTTGCCACAGAACTCGTGCAGGCGCGCTGAGAGAAACGGCAACCCCTGGAGCACTTCTATTTCGTTCGCCGTTTGAGAATACAGCTTCACGAAAGTATCGAGGTGCGCTTTGGCCAGATCCTAATGGAAGGAGCAGTCATTAGAAAAGAAAAAAAATGGAGAATGATGTTAATTTGTTTTCCTTTAAAAAATAAAATTGGAATGGTGATTTTTAAAAACCGTATACAAGAAAGTTGTTTCGGAGTTGCATTGTGCATTTCCAAAAATGGGGTTCAATTTTTGGTAAGATACATTGAAAGAATGAATGGATTCTTTTTATTTGAAGACCAAGTGTCCTCCATAAAAAGAGGGGGGAAAAGAAGAAGAAGAAAAATGATTCAAAGCGTTTTAAGGTAAAAGAGATCTACCATTGGTAGTGGGCTCCTAATGAAAATGCCTCCTTTTTTCAGGTAATGAATTGCATGGTCTGCTTGAGACCAAGGCTGGATTTAGGGGGTGGCCACATGGGCCGCGGTCTATGGCGGCTTTAGGGGGTGGCAAATGTTGTAATTTTTTCAAATGTAAGGTATCAAGAAAAAACATCTGATTTAGAAAAAAAATTACAAACTAGAAAAGGCGAACAAATGTCTCATTTCCTGAGAGTTAAAGTATAGTAATTTCTAATTTGTTCGTCTTTCGCTGATACAAGAGATAGCGCCTTTCATTAATCTACTTGAGAGAGAAACCAAACACGCAATTTGGCCTGGAACGGCGCGGCGCGGCGCAGAGAGCAACGATGACGAGGACTTGAGATGGAAAGGAGAAGCCCTCGGCAAGTCAGTCAGCATAAAACACACATTAGCGCCTACACTACTCCATGAATACTTCACGCATTGCATCAAACGGAATACGGTCAGCAGCGATTGGCGTGAAACTCGAAACAGGTAGGCGTGATAGTGCCTGCTAGACTGCATGAATACTTCACGCATTGCGTAAAAAAACAGTGCGGTCAGCGTGAAACGCATAGCGCCTACAAGACTGTACAGATACTGCACGCATTGCGCTAAACACAGTGCGGTTGGCGCGGTGGCGGAAATTAAAATCATTAAACCACATTCATGTTCATTCTTTCATAATTTTTTCGTTCTTGTCTTATAAATGAAAGGCCTCGTCCACGCAGAGATAGGTTCACGGAACTTAATTTTCGCGCAAAGTTCCGTGAAATTTTGCTAGTGGTTGAGGGTGCAGGTGATTATTTTAATAATCACCTGCACTTTAGTGGTGGTTTGAGCTGACTAGAGCTTGACCAGAGGTAGGTGTGTAAGACTCCCGGTTTTCTTCAAGTCAAGTCCCGGTCAGTCTTTTTTCTTTCTCGCAAACCAGTGGTTAGGCTGATTAGAAGACTAACTGCAGGTCAGAAGCTGTCCACTGGTTTGGTTACCAGAGGTTGACAAGAGATCTTACAAATGACCTGGGCGGAAAAGGTAAAAAAAGGGAGAAACATAGGCAGAAAAGGACAGAAAAAAGACTCCTCTCCTAATCTGTTTTCGTCCTACTGTTTCCTCCTCTTCTTTTCCCCGCTTTTGCGAACGGACCTTGGTCGTGATGTTCGTGTCGGGGTCTCTGATGATCTGCCAAAAGATTTCAGTGAGGTAGATGTGCTCCTCGAAAGCAGAGCTGACGACGATCCGTAAACTGGCGGCCACGGCCTTGTAGGTGAGTCCACCCGACGAAGAGAAGGACAGGTGGATGACGGGGTGCTCGCCGAGGTAGCGCTCCATCAGCCCACGGTGCTTCGCGATTTCCAGCTTGGGCACGTGCGGGTCTCCAGCCCTGAACAGCCTGCCATCAGGGGAGCAATTCGTCAGTCTTGCCTTTCATTCCCGCTCACTTTGTGCTTGATCCGAAAACAATGTAATACATGAAGAGGCAACGCATTTTCAACTGAAATTTTGAGCCATGAAATCTTCGTTTCCCAAATGAAAGAACGTAACTTCATTTTTGTGTTGTAAAAAATGTACACTCGGAACTCGCATTTTTACTTTGATTATGTTGAAAAATTTTTGCTGAAAATTACCCTCGTTTTCCTACAGATTCAGCATAATTCTACACTGCGCGTTCGTTTTCGCGTAAAAAAAAACCAATGAAGGAACTGTTGCCAACTTGAAATAAGGTTACGTTACTATTGTGTGGAAAACGACGAAATAATCAGTACTTAAAAAGAGGGAACCAAATTTTTGGGAAAAGAAGAGCCGATGGACTTCTTTCCATTGGTATCAATAAGTAGAAAAGAAGAAAATTCGAAGATAGAAGTAAATAAATAATAAAAAAAACGAGGGGTGTCTTCATTAAGGGCTAAAATTTGCCACACTCTAGATTTATGTAATTTTGACAGTTTTCGACAGAGGATGTTGCCGAAAGTTGCAAGTTTTGGTTCCCAGATCCATGTATACCTATGACATTTTATCGACTGAGCACCGATCCCCACTATCTTCAATTTCCTACGACCCTACACGCTATCGTCAATTACAGTCGAAGTTTCAGAAATCTAGGAGGGAAAGGGCGATTTCGGCCATTAATGACACCCCACCTTTGTTTAGGATACAAATTTCTCTCAGATATTCCCCAATTTTTATCCCCAACTAGAAATTTTACAGTTCTTACTTGGCATTGGAGGCATCCGATTTATCTACCCTGGTCCCATTCTTACCAACAGCCACTTGAAGGAAGGTCTTGAGCATGTCGATGTTCATCGACTTGCCCCATCGGCGAGGACACGTGACCATGACGACATCTGACGGACTTTCGAGGAAGTCCTTGATGAAGAGCGTCTTGTCCACAAAGATCTCAGATTCGACGACTAATTTTGTAAAATTGCTGTGTCCTAATGAGGTGTAAGGATTCCTTTGGCTTTGATATTTTTTGTAAACGGAGGCCGCGACGTGATAAGGGAGAAAAACCAAAACTTGGAAAACAAAGGAGCTCCAAAGAAACATCACACACGGTAGTAAGAAAACCACACCCTGATAAAAAAAAAAAAAAAAAAAAAAAAAAAAAAAAAAAATTAAGATAAAAATCAAATTCTATTTTTCTCTAGCGTTTCATTTGGAATGAAATGCTGATTCGCCCCTAGTTTTTCTATGACTGTGGCTTTCATAGAGTGAAAATTTAAAAAGAGCAGAATTGGCACGAAGGGGGCATTGAGGTTATATACGTGCATGGCGCATTGCAAGCAGCCACATTCTTAGGTTTGAACTACGTGTTATCAAAAATGAATCAATTCGAAAATGAAATCGAGAAACATGATGTGATGCAAGCTCAGATTGAGAAATTCAAGTTCGACCGGGTTGGTTTCCGAAAGGCGTAAAAGGCGCATCCAAGAATTTGAGTGATGTGTATTTTCATGATTTTTTCTCGATTTTCAAAGTTGGAAGCAATGTATCTCAATCAGCGGTGTTGCAAATTTCTCATTATCTATTTTTATTTTTAATTATATAACTTTAAAATTAACAAGGTGGAGAAATAATGCTGGTTCCACACCATTTCGCGGGGAAACAAAGCCAAGAAAATACCAAAAATTAAAATTAGAGTCAAAATTCAGAAGAGTTAAAATTAGAGTCAAAATATTAAAGTCATTTCTCCTCCTTGTTACATACAGTTCGGGCCACTTCTTAGTGTTTAATTTTGTCATTTAAAATTAGCTAGATATAGATAATAAATTAATAATTATAGGTATTCAGCAACTGTCAAATTTATTTGATTTCATGAAATGTTTAATTTTGCAATACAATTATATTCTTCATTGTAATAATTTTCCCTTGCCATTGGTTTTTTTTTTTTTTTTTTTTGGAGTGAAGTGAGTTTTAAAACTGAAATGCTTGCCAGTATTAAAAGTCACTCCTCTGTACATCGTTATAGACGTGAGTTATTGATTTTGTAAAGAAAAAGAAGCCGGAAACCTACTTGGTACGATGATAAATTTTGGTGAGACTGTACAACGCAGGGCTGGAAAGCGGAAGTGCGGCCGTGTGGCATTGTCGCGTTCTATTAATCCGGCTGGACTTGCTAAGGAGAAGGGATTTCCCGAGGGAATTCTCTTTTTCGTTTTTTCTACCCGTCACCGCCGGCCGACAACTTCCACTCACCAGTCACCAGTCAACACGCTAAGATGCACAATAAACTACGCATGCATGCCCAGACTGGGTCCTCTCCATATACAGGGTGCTACCGCGCCGCGACACAAAAGTGGCCACGTCTCCTGTCACTACCAGAGACAATTTCAAACACCCCGCTATAGCAATTTAAGCAATACAATTTTACCTGGTCTCCATCCTGCAATTACGGTGTTTAGCTCCACGTTTCAACGCCACTTCGATAAAATTAAGATTAATTACGAGTTTTGTACAGGTATTTAAAAAAATCAACTTCCAATACATAACTTCCCAGCAATGGTAAATATGCATGTATCAATAATATTTGATTGAATTTTGATGTTAAGCAGCCCAAAAATTAGGTCTAAATTAAGGCTGAAAACATTCATCGTCCGATTTTCGATATTGATCCATGATATCTTTTCAGTCGTCCTGATGACTTCATTTTTTCTGGAGAATTTATTTAAAGATCCATCGTATACTTATTCCTGATACCCAGATTTCAGGGCCGGATTAAAGGGGTGGCCACATGGGCCGCGGCCCATAGCGGCAAATCTAGAGGGCGGCAAATTTTGCAATTTTTTTTAAATGTAGGTATAAAAAATATCGGATTTAGAAAAAAAAATTACAAACGAGAAAAGGCGACAAAATCTCTCATTTCCTGAGAGTATAGTAATTTTTAATTTTGTCGTCTTTCAGTGATACAAGAGACAGCACCTTTAAGTAGTCGAGTTAAGAGAGAAACCAAACACGCAATTTGGCCTGGAACAGCGCGGCGTGGAGAGCAATTATGACGAGGACTGGAGATGAAAAGGAGAAGCCCTCGGCGCGGCGATCGGCATGTAACACATATTAGCGCCTACAAGACTGCACAAATACTTCACGCCTCGCATCAAACACAGTGCGGTCATTACGGACAGCGTGAAACGGATAGCGCCTACAAGAATGCATGAATACTTCAAGCATTGCGCCAAATACAGTGCGGGCAGCGTGAAACGTATGGCGCCTACAAGACTGCGTGAATACTTCACGCATTGCGCCAAACACGGTGCGGTTCTCGCGGCGCGGCGGCGGAAGTTAATCTAATTAAACCACATTCGTGTTTGTTCTAATGTTCTTTCATAATTTGTTTGTTCATTTCTTATGAATGAAAGGCCTTGTCCACACAGAGATAGGTTTACGAAACTTCACTTTTGCTAGTAGTGTTGACAGGGCATTCCCAAAACACGTGTTCAACACGAGTAAACGCGTTTTATGCACCCCTCCCCCGCTAGCACGTTCACTTGATTGTTTTCATTGATGTTTCAATACGAATGAAAAGGAGGCGGCCCAAGGGCGGCAAGTAGGTAAATCCGACCGCCGACCCTGCTAAATTTACTCTCTTTCAATCCGATTTTCCCCAAGGAATTGTTTTTTTCCATACATGAATTATAACATTCGTACAAGGGAGCCTCCAAAGAAGACTACGGTGCACGTCGGGTACTCCTTAAAATGTTTCTAAAACATATACCAAGATACCGCATAATGTATCATATGATAACAAGTTACCCTACAGTTCTCTGGTTGAATAAATTTATATTGACAAAATTAGACAAAATGAACGTACATGCATAGTTGAATACAGGAGATCGCACTGTACGCACAACATATACTGTGGTCAGGATTCCCAAAGTTTCCGGAAGACAATGGATCCCCTTTACTTGTGTACTTATACGGTTATCCACAAAAACTTTTAATAAAGAATCTATACGATGCACAGCAACGTAATGGTTGTCTACGTATTCGTCAAATTTTGACATGGTTTGGTGATCCCGTTCCCAACTTTTGATGAATGGATCGCCACAGTTGGTGATTTGGCAACCCACCTGGCGATATAATTGCCAACCTGGATGATCGAATCGTCAATTTTTACTGGTTGCACTGCACGCCAAAATTATGACGACTCCGTTGACATCCATTCTCTTGCTGTTGATGTCAATCGACATCATCCTGTGCTCATCACCATCGATTTATAACGATAAAAATGTCAACAGAGTTACTTTTTTCGGTCAGATAATATTTCAACGCCCTGTATCCTCCAAAAGAATAAGTTGCGTCAGTGTGACTGTACCGATGCTCTCTAACCTCTGAGCGGTCTTTGTTTCCATTAGGTTACCCGTTGTTTGATGTGGAAAATTATTCAAGTGGAAGTTTGTCAGTCTTGACTTCCACCCCTCCCGAACCCTTTTGCCCCTCTTAGTTTATGCTTTTTTGGTTTTTTAGAGGTTTCACTGCCTTGCGTGTGTTCGGACAGGTAGGGGTGCATGTTGACTGGAAGAAAGCAGTACCTCATGCACAACCATGATGAGTCCGAACTTCGACTGCTCAGCCACGAAGTTTTTACGTTGTCAGATTTAAGAAAATAAATAATTCTAGGTATCGATGGTCAAAGTCTCTCAGCGAAATCTCAAAAGATTCTCAGCGACCATCGGATAATGTCGGATTTGTCTGAACTATTCGAATAGATTTGATACACATTTGGATAAAAATAACTCGAATTAGTGAAATTTCCGCTATTGAGCGCTGACTGTTGACTACCACATTCAGCTGCCAAATTCAGCGTGTGATTGCGGTATAAGTTGATGGGGGCAAAACAAAACTAAGGAGGAACAGAGTTATGTGATTGGGCAGCTTTATAATCATTCTCTTCATCGTGTCTACGTCTAGTGAAATCAATGACATACTGAACGGACCTTTTGAGTTACCGATAGTATCGGTAACTCAAAGGGCCGGATTTAGGGGGTGGCCAGATGGGCCGCTGCCCATGGCGGCAAATTAAGCAATTTTTTTAAATGTAGGTATAAAAAAAAATTACAAACGAGAAAATGTGACAAAATCCTTCATTTTCTGAGAGTATAATCATTTCTAATTTTATCGTTTTGCGGTGATACAAGAGACAGCACATTTAATTAGTCGAGTTATGAGAGAAACCAAACACGCAATTTGGCCTGGAGCGGCGCAGAACAGATGACGAGGACTTGAGATGAAAAGGAGAAGCCCTCGGCGCGGCGGTCGGCATGTAACACAGATTAACGCCTACAAGACTGCATGAATACTTCACGCATTGCGTCAAAGACAGTGCGGTCGCTGCGGTTAGCAGCGGGCGGCTAAAACGCATAGCGCCTACAAGACTGTAGGAATACTTCACGCATTGCGCCAAACATAGTGCGATCAGCGCGGCGCGGCAATGGAAGTTAAAATTATTAAACTCCATTAATGTTTGTTCTTTCATAATTTTTTCGTTCATTTCTTATAAATGGAAGGTCTTGTCCACATAGAGAGAGGTTTACGGAACTTAACTTTCGCGCCAAGTTCCGTGAATTGTTGCTAGTAGTGTTGACAGGGCTTCCGCAAAAAATGTGTCCAACACGAGTTAACGCGTCTTATGCATCCCTCTCGCTCCGGCACGTTCACTTGATGGTTTGTATCGATGTTTCAAAACGAATGAGAGGGGGCGGCAAGTAGGTAAATCCGGCCCTGACCGATACTTTGCTGTCAGAACAGAACCACGCGAAGGAGGTAGGCACGATAAAGAGGGTGGCTGTTAAATTTGACCAACCACATAACTCCATTCTTCCTTAATCTTGCCTTGTCCAATCGACAGACACAAAATTTCAAAATTCAAGTTGCCGGGTATATATCTAAATTTCGTACTCTTTGGTACTCCATGACGAATCCGGCGGCACAGCCAGCGGGCCGATCATTGAGATTGATAGACAATGCTATAGACAAAGAAGACAAAAGGAGTATGGAGGAATATCCTATTATTCCTATTGGTGGAAGCAGGTGGTTGCAATGGACAAAGGAGGTACGTAATAGATTAACAGAACTAACGGCAACCCACGAGAGACTCTACGGTAAGTCCATCATTTTCTTCCTTGGTCTACAAGAACCAACCATTTCAACCGATAGGATCGCTACATACTCCCTACGTCTTCTTTGTCTATAGCTTCGACTATCAATTTCAATAATCAGCCCGCAGGATGGAGCTTTTGGCGGCAGCGAAGACGAAGACGAATACTTGAGGAGCGGAACCCGCGAGAGATTCTACGGTAAGTCCATCATTTTTTTCCTTCGTCTGTAAGAACCAACCATTTCAACCGATAGGATCGCTACATACTCCCTATGTCTTCTTTGTCTATAGCTTCGACTATCAGTTTCAATAATCAGCCCGTAGGATGGAGCTCTTGGCGGCAGCGACAACGCTTCTTTGTCTATAGCTTTGACTATCAATTTCAATAATCAGCCCGGAGGATGGAGCTCTTGGCGGCAGCGAAGACGAGGACGAATACTTGAGGAGTGGAACCCACGAGAGACTACGATAAGTCCATCTTTTTCTTCCTTAGTCTACAAGAACCAACCATTTCAACCGATCTGATCGCTACATACTCCCTATGTCTTCTTTGTCTATAGCTTTGACTATCAATTTCAATAATCAGCCCGCAGGATGGAGCTCTTGGCGGCAGCAACGATGCTTCTTTGTCTATAGCTTCGACTATCAGTTTCAATAATCAGCCCGCAGGATGGAGCTCTCGGCGGCAGCGACGACGAAGACGAAGACCTGAGGAGCGGAACCCGGGAGAAAACCACGAAACCGCGTCGAGGGCGGGGAGACGACAGCCTCCACCACGTCCTCGACGGGTCCACGTCTTCCTCGGAGCGGAACGGGGACGGGGTCCGGACCGCGGACCTAGTGGTCCTGCTGGAAACTCAACACCGCCGAGTCTCGGGTCTTGTCAATGGCTCCATTGTCAACATGAGCTGACGCGATACAAGTACTTGTACGGTATCCACTTGCACGCGGCCAAGCGTGAGTAATCAAGACCGCACCAACCACCGCGAGAGAGCCGCGTCGCCGCACCCGAATGCTCCCGTCCGGGGAAAAACCACGTATGGACCATCGCATGTCGTCCAAGTCCTCTTGGTAAAACACTATTTTTTTAGTATAATTAGGAATACACATAAATAAATCCAGGGAGAAGACGCAGAGGGCGCCCAATGAAAGGTTGGAG